>NW_011888840.1:227471-240401 GCF_000151845.1 Pteropus vampyrus | reverse complement strand
ACATATATAAATAATATGGGACAAATAGAAGGTAAAAATTAACATGATAGATATAGAAGTATAAAGCCAGATATAAGTTAATTATCACAAACAACAGGATGGCCTAAACTCTAAAAAGAAAGACTATAAAACCGGATTTGTAAAAATCCACACATATGGTCTTTAGAGACACATCTGAAATATAAAAACATAGAAAGGCTAAAATTAAAAAGATAAAGAAAATACATGAGAGGAATATAATCCACAAGAGAAATGCTGACACAGCACGTCCTAGGAAGATAATTGTTCTAATCTTTTTTGCATATTATAACACAATCTCTACATAATGGAGAATTAGAAACAGAATTTGATAAATTGACAATTGGAATAGAAAATTCTAAATATCTAGCTCAATAATTAAAAGATAAAGAATTAATGAAGATAAAGATGATTCTAACACAATTTACAATTTGATTTACTGGACATTTATATTTAAAATTCTGAACTCCACAATTAGAGAACACACATTCTTCTAAAGCCTACATGGAAAATCTGTAAAACCTGAGAAAGGCCACAAAGCAAATGTCAAAGAATCAACAAATGTCAAAGACTTGGTACTATGCAGACTATCTTCCATGATAAAATGCAATAAAATTAATATGTCAATGAGAAAAAGACAAAAATAGCTCATACAATTCAAAATTTAAAAAGACATTCCAAAATAAATTATGGATAAACGAAGGAATTAAAAAATTTAAAAGATGATAGCTCACATAAATATTAAATTTAACTACATTAGAATTAAAATGTCTAGACAATATAAATTCCTATAAATAACAACAAGCAATCCACAGATCAGAAAAAGATATTTGTGAACCAACTCATTAATAAAAGATTGTGTCCAAAATACATAAACCACATACAAATCAATGAGAAAAAACCTGCACAATAAAAACCCAGTAAAGTTTATGAACAGGTATTTATACAGGAAAAAAATCCAAATGGCTCAGAGACAAATGAAAAAACGCTCCATCTCACTAGCAGGAAGGAAAAGTATCATTTAAAATAACAATGACACAGGGTTTTAAAGTCACAGATAATATGTTCCAGCCTGGCAACATCAGAGCCTGCTGGTAAGATGCATGGAGACTAGACCTCACAGAGAGCTTGTGGGAGAGGATAGAAGGACAGCTACCCTAAGGAACAATTTGGGATTTCTTCATGAAGTTGAAGATGCACTTTTTTGTCCTCTAACAAATCTGATTCTAAGTATTATTGCAAGAGCACTCACTCATGCTTGCAAAGACACATGCAAAGGATGTTTGCTATAATAATATTATAGTAGGGAAATACTCTACAGTAATGAATCAATAAACTGCAGTTTACATAATGGAATATCCTACAGCATGTACAGTGAATAAACTAAACAATGTGCATGAACCTTAATAAAATTCAAAGGCATACTTTTGGTGAAAAAAAGCACAATTGAAAATAACTCTTTTCAATTCCCAGATTAAGCTAAAAACAACTCCTTACATTTGGTTAAAGTTTCATAATGCACAGGATACTTATATACATATTAACTTGTGTATTCCTCACAAGATCTATTAAAGAGGTGGGTGCTATTTTATATATGAGAAAATGGTTCACATTAGTTCCGTGACAGGCCTAGTTTTCTGATTTAAATTCGATGCTTTTACCACCACTCATATTTGCTTCTTTGGAATAAAGAGTCTTTTGTTTTAAAAAAAAAAAAGTATTTGGGTTCTACATCTATAGTTTGAAAGAATGATTTATGTGCCAAAGATAAAGGAGAAACTGCTGGGATATGTTTCAGATGCATTCAGCAGGTTCTCTTCCTTTTTGTTCAGATCAGGAAATATAATACGCAAAGGAAAGAAAATTATGTTGATGGTGCCAACTTGGAGTGAACTTCCACGCTTCAAGCCAGCTGTCAACGTGGACTATATACTACACACATACTGACCGGGCCTGGCTGCCTCTGGCAAGCCAGCATGCAGGACTGGTCAGGCATCAGAATATTCTTCCTGCAAAGTCTGGGTTTCTGTATTTCTTGGAGCATCTTCTCCCTATTTTCTTTGTCTTTCTGCCTTGACGCATTTGCCATTTCCTAACCACAGACCAGCTATACCATACTTATCTTAAGTAACACTGATGATCCCATTTAGCAGGTTAGACATAAAATGAACATTTAAATGTATTACAAAAGATTTATCATGGTAAATTCAAAGACTCAGACATTGCAGTTAAACACATTTTATATTTCACAAAAATGTTTTCTTTCTCTCTCCCCTTCCCTCTCTCCCTCTCTTATTTCATCCTCTTCCTCCTTCTTCCTCTCCCTCTCCCCCACCTCCCTCTTCCCTTGTCTGTAGGAAGTGCCAGTCAAAAGTGGAGAATTTCATGCTCAGATGGGCTACTTTTCCTGGTAAATTCAAAATCCTTCCTTCACATATACATTTTAATACAAAATAGGCAAAAGGAGGGTATGCAAACCTTACAGGTACAAGTAGAGGGTCAATAACTGAAACACTCACACGAAAAATAAAGCACAGGAGTTTAAAGGGAAGATTTTGAACAGAGAGTCTGGCACAGTGATTCAGAGAGAGCGTCATCTCTAGGAGTCACGGAGACCTAAATTTGAAGAGCAGCTTCTCCAAGCTGTGTTCTTTAGGCAAGTTTCTTAACATCTCTGCGCTTCAGTTTGCTCATGGGATTGAGTAAGTGTTTAGTGCAGTGGCAAGTACATATTAGACACACGACAAATGATAGCTATAAATATTATTAAAGAACATTTAAGCTGGAACTAGGCAAGACTTACTGGTGGGCCTGCTGGTCCCAGAGCCCCATTACTGGCTTCAGAACAAGAGCAGGAATGTGGAAGCTCTGGGCAGGTCTCATCATCCCTCTGAGAAGAAAAAAAATAGCATAACTGTTAATTAGATACATGGTCTATACAAATGGTTTTATGGCTTCAAAGAAAACACTGATTTAAGACACTTAAAAGAAATTTTTTAAGTGAGTATTAGTCTAGAAAGGCAGAGAATATTCTCTCCTGATCACAAAATCTTTTCTTTAAAGAAAAATAAATGGTGTCTAGTCAGTCATTGATAATCATCATTATCAAAAGATGTTGATAAAACCAGCTGGGGAATCCAGGGAAGAAAGAAAGACAGAAGTGGGTGCAAAAAAAAAAAAAAAAATCCTAGTTAGTTTAATTCAGTTGTAGTAGTACTCTATGAACTAAAGGTCTTGCAAACTTTCTTTGTGTTACAATATTTTTTCCATTTCAAAAGATAAAAAAAAAAACTTGTTGAAATAGTCAACCAAAATAACTACATCAATAGTAAAACCAATAAGCAAAACAAAATTTAAAAAGTGATTAAACATATCATCAATTCTCTGTAACAATTTTAACTACTGCTCACATTCTGTGACTGAAAATTAAAAAAATCACAGCATCAACCTAAAACTTTGAGATAGAAGGTCACTTTCCTTGTCTCGGAGAATTTTGTTGCCATGTGACATTACGAGATAGATTATGAATGTCAGGAGGAATGTATCTGAAAGAGTCCCTGGAGTATAGAGAAAGACAGAGAGAACCTGCTGACAGCTATTGAAGAATTTGAGAATACCCCATTTGGAGTAGCAGCTAAAGAAAAGTCTGCCCTGGGATAAGAAACTGTACAACTTCAGGCGGTTCATCAGTCCCTTTGGAGAGAATGAGCTTCATTATTTAAGACTTTGGGGAAAAGTAAAGTTAGAGCTGAGTAGAGCTGACAAGTGATAATTAAATGATCAAGTTGAAAATAATCTCAGTCTCTGAATTATTTACAACAGAAACTCAAAAATGTTGAGCGAAGGGCTTGTGTATACTGTATATACTTTTCTCTAGACGTTGGACAATAGTCAAAGCTTTCAGCTCATTACAGGAAAACCCCTTGCTAACACACATGGCCTGGTATTTGACCAGCTAGAGTGAAATGTAAACATAAATATCCTGAAAGATCCCCAGAAAAAGGCCAACAACAGGTCCCCCATGACCAGAGACTCAGTAATGGTTTTGCCATGGTGGTTGACCGCATCTCCATCCATGTCTTCCTGCCACAGAATTTAAACATATCCAGTAATAAAAATGAAAGGCGAAGCTCTGAGAAGGTCTGGGTCCTTCCAAGGAGAAATGGTGATCATGTTTTGCTTGATACACCATAGGATTCTGAGCATTTCTCCTTTCAGTTTCCAATCCACCTGCACTTACGCATGACATCACAGCATCACTGACTGAATCCTGCCCCAGTCTACTTCAAAACTTATTCTGATGAAGAAAGAATAAGTTATTTCCTTCTCAAACATAGTCACCATAAACTTACTGCCTGCAATAGATGATGTGATCTGTTGTAAGGTCTTAAAAAGGCAAATCTCTTAAACTTTATGACAGCTTCTCCAAGCCCATCTTACACGTTTAATTATTATGATATGACTGCTATCCAACCATGACAGGCATCATCCATTTCACCTCACTGGCCTGAAGGATTCTAAGATATGGATCTGTTTTTATATATACAGGTATATGCCCATGAATTACACTTGGTATTACTAATGAGAAAAACGTTGGTTTTCTAGTAACATCACGTAGATTATATAAATCATGACTACGATTCTAGAACTGTGTTGGGTGCCCTGGGACACAATAACAAACTCACAAGACAGTGTGAATGTTAAAAACTCTACAGAAACAGCAATATTTGGCACCCACTGGACTTCATATGAACAACTAGCTCAAGGTAGTTCACAGTTTCAACATTAGATTTTGAAATACTCTTTACAATGATGTCACATATTTGCAAATCTATTTCTTCGGCAGTAGCTACGATGGAAAGCAAAGACCATGAAAAAAATTAATGTGGAAAAAAGTGAGGGTGGAGATGTCCAATGAGATTCTAAGATATAAGAAATTGTACACTCCCAATAGGCAAACGCATCTCGTTTAGTAAGTAATTGTGGTTATTTAAGAGTAAAATAAACATATCATTTTTTTCTTTCAATTTATGTGTATTATTTTTTCACACGGCTACTGAGTTGTTAAGACATAAACACATAGTAAGATGTTTGGAGCTTGTTATTTCAGAAATGGAATTGTTAGGTGTTTTTTTTGGCTTATGGATGCCATAAAAAATTACTCCAAAGGTTTCATGAACCAGGAAATGTGAGCACATACGGACTATGTGTAAATGGCACTCTGAGGAGCTGTGCGTGCAGTTCCCACCAGACATGTCAGTGCATCCTGCTGATTCAGACACGTCTCCTTAACTTCTTTTTAATTTTCATCATCACAATTAATTATCTCTGATATGAGTTTTGTGAAATAGCCTTTCATTTTCAGAGAATTACATATAACTTTAGAAAATGTCAATGAAGAACAGACAAAATAATGAATGAAGATTTCTTACCAGGCCTGGTAGTTCACAGCATTTGTCTTTATTGGCCCATGATGTGGAACAAACAATATCAAACATCTGTAACTGGAACTGCAATTTAAAATGAAAATTGTCATTCAATAAAAGATAGATACTTTGTGTTTATAATTATAATGATTTCATATTACATATCACAAAATGGAACAGCAATATATTTATGATATAACATTACATAAAATAAATTTTGAAAGTCATTCCAACAATATCAAAATAATTTTATTCCTCAAACACATAGCAATCTAAGGTTTTGTCTATTGTTACTCCATCTACCATCTGAACTCCCTTATTTATTGCAACTTCCCTCTCCCATTTCTAGCTAAAGAAGCTTAGCGCCTCTGTTGAAATTTTCCCTGTACTGCCCACCACAGTTACTCCAAGCGCCTCTGTAATCCCACAGCATTCCATATGTCTCTTCTGTAGTATACCTCCCACCATACAATACAATTATTTGTATTTTCTCCTCCTTAGACTGAGAGTAATTCAAAGGACAGAGAATCATTTATTAATCTTTTTGTTCCCTATTGCAATATGTGGCATGTAGTAGGTATTCATGAAGGCTTGCTGAATTAATTCTGACTTTAATCATTCAGGCGTACATTCAAAAAATTTTTCTTTAGTGGGTAATGTAAGCCAGATACTTTGTAGACCTTAGGATACAAACTGAACAAAACCAGAGTGCAAGGTATTCTGCCCTCGAAGAATTTCCAGGGAGACATAAATACTGTTTACAGAATGGTAAGTGTCATGACAGAGTATCATATGGTATTGTGAGAACCTGGGCTAAATGTAGTTTTACTTAAGCCATTGATCATGTCATAAATATTTAGACAGTCTTGTTCTACTCATGTACACTGGCAATAACTCAATGTGTATTTTGAAATATACAAAAACATCATTATAATATCATTAAGGGCTAACACTAGTTTCACAATCCAACTATTTCTAATATTATATTTCTTCCTATATTATTTTCAAATATTAAAAGTGTCATCAGTTGCAGAGCTGGGAGAGGGATGAAGTTCTTTTCATTTTAAATCTTCAACCTTCCTTTAGCAAGAGCTGGAGACTCTTGGTGCCTTATTTTCTCCCAAGGAGTATTATTCATCCCTGTCAAGAGATGAAAATGAGGGTGCCCAAGTAGATAGGATTAGTTAATACAGGGAAATATTTAGAACAGTGCCTGGAATATAATTATTATAAATAATAAATATTCTTTTAATGTAACATGGTGCAGCCCTTTCATAGTTAAATTCTTTAAAGGGCAGGAGTACGAAGGCCAAAAGAGCAGAACCAAAGTGAAAGCAATACAGTATTGAGGGTAGAAATAGAACAGTAGCTTGTTTCTATAATAATCACATCTGTTTAATGTTTTGGTTGAGAAAAAAATCTTAGCAAATAACAATAGCCGCAAACATTTAGTGATAACCTACAGTGTGCCAGATGCGATCCTAAGGACTTTGCCTGTATCATTTTATCCTCAGATCACCACTGTGAGGCATGATATTAGTAATGTCAACCCCATTCCAAACTGATTAGGACGTGAGACAGAAGAGCCTCAGTAATTAAAGCACATGCTGAAACCTGAGTTCTGGTGGGATTTGAACAGCACACAACATTTTCTTGAGGTTAATTTTTGCAGTGAATGGATCTTTAGCCTAACATTTAAAATTAAGGTACTCCCGCCTAACTTTATAATGCCAATTGTCTGGGGACATTTATTAATGGGTCCCATTATGACAGCATTAGATAGAGTCAGTTAAATCTATAAGTCATTCATCCATTAAGAAATTTTCCACTTCTGAATAGAGCCCTCAGTGTCAAAACATTTTACTGACTGTATTTATTTAAAACAAAAGCCTTTCACTAGCCCCAGTAGGCACCAAGCTTTTTGGAAGCTTTTCAAATAAACATTCACCACCTAATCACCTATAATAGGATAATGTCTACATATAAACCTTTGGCTAAAGTTCTGCCCTATCGAGTTATTCAGATTCTTACGAGCTCATTTTATTTATTCAAGAGGTTGAATGCCTACTAAGTGCTGAATGAAGCCAATACGATCATTTGAGGAATGTTCGTGGGCTGCCTTTTTTTTCAAGTTCGATGAAGTCAGCAGCCATTTTTCATATGAGCACAACAAATTTATTCATAATTGTTTTGTATTGTAATAGTTTAGATTCTCAGCCTTTATTTAGAGACTTCTTTTTCCAAGGCACATTTCTTGGGATTGACTAAAAAAGAAAAGACTCTGGCTTTTATTCCAAAAACAACGACACACATCTATACCAATTATGTAGGAAACAGCACAAAGATGGCATGTGAAAACATCTTACATTCAAGTGCCCATAAATGCAAGAAAATATGGTTAAAAGTAAACCATACTTAAAGTAAATAATTCCAAGAGGCAGTCTCTTTTTACTTCTGTAACTGTTTTCCTTTTTAAATGAATGTTATAAAAAATATATCTGTGCAAAAAAAAAAGGAGAGAAAGATGCAGAATCTCCCACTTTCACTTTCTATAATCTCTTTTGAGGGAATACTGAACCAATTACATGCTTGTTTTTCATTATTGGACATTTTTGTCTGGGTGTAGCACAAAAGACAAATCTTTTGAGGTCAAATGTTAGCATGAAAATAAGATTAAAATATTTCTTGTTGTTGTCACTATGATCTGTGAATGGCAATAAACATGTATCCCTGGCTCAACTTTCCACTCAGTACCAGATTTTATCCTGGTTTTTTTTTTTTTTTAGCATCACGTAACTAAGCTTATAATTTGAAGTCAAGCTGTACCTGAACTTGTACTAATATTTAGAGAGTTCAACATTGCGCAAGAATACTGGAAAAAGCTTACTGGGGACCTAGCCCATCTTCTGCTTTTAATTTGGTGTTCAGTTTTTATTGACGCCATTTCAAAACTAAGATTTATTAAGCACATACCATTTGTCAGCTGTTGAACGTAGTGCTTTTACTTGTTCTCAATTTCATGAATGTAGGAAAAACCATTAAATTAAAATTAACTGCCATTGTCCTTGTTGGTAGTAATTAGATGTATAGGTGTAGAATGTAGACACATTTTGGGGGGAACATTTTGATCACATTTACTTTCAAGGTTGTAATTCAAATAATGGTGAGCCTTTGAACTTGTTGGTGAACAGACAAGGCATATGGTGATGGGAATAGGCCAGACTCCTTCCACCTTAAGTTCTGTAATAATCAGTCTGACCCAGTGGAAGAGAGCTTGAAATGGGAGACAGGTAACTTTATGCAAGTCAGATATGGTCTCATCTCACTTTCTTCTCTTTTGTAAAGGGCATCCCTCCCTAACTTCAAGTCTCAGTTTCTGGATCTATAATATGGGGCTTATATAAGTATCTCTTCCTAGGGTTATTGGAAGATTAAATAAGATAATCACAGTAGTAGTAGACACAGTCCATAGAAGACACATAATAAATAATAGATACTGTTATCATTTTAAAAGGATTAAAAGATATAATTCTTGTAAAAACATAATCATTTTATTATATTAATTATATAATTTAAAAATATTTGTTTCTATAGGATCATTGACTAGTCTACTGCTGCTTCCTACATAAAAAATCTTTAACTCAGTAAATAAATTTATAATAAAACAGCATAATATAATTTGTATTTGTCTTTATTTAAACAGCAGAGGGCTAAACAAATGTCAAGTGGATAATTATGTGTTAAATTTAAGAAAGACACTATGAAACATGATCCTAGTCCAGAAGCTCAAAATTTTTCTAGAATCATCTCTGACTGGCAGCATTATAATTTCATTAGTTATCAGAAAGGATAAAAGACAATTCCTAGGAGAAAGAAGATGGGATAGAAAAAGCACAGTCGTTAAGTTTCTTTCCACATGTGTTTTGACGGCTGAGTTAAGCTTGCTTATTAGTTTAGTCCCACTTGGGACTTTCGTACCCTATAAAATCTTGCATCGCTGAACACAGTTGTTTTATTATGCAAGTGAGCAATTTCAATATAGTAGTTACTGATCCCTAAATCCATTAATCTCTTCTTTATTTAACGTTGGTTTTAAAAGAATATATTTTATGTAAAGACTAAATATTTAGAGCTTTTCCATCATCTGGCATTTTTTGTATCATTGCTGAATTTGCTAGGGAATGCTGACCTACAAACTACCAATCTCTCCTATATGATAATTATTCCTCCTGGAATAATCCAAAATTTGCACATTACACATTCTTTTTTGCTAGTTATGGGAGTACAGATGTAGATCAAGATCATGTTAGCAATCTCTGATTTCTAAATCGAAAACTGAAGACTAAAGCTTCTCTCTGGCCCTGCACTGAAGCAATCAAGTAATAACCCCATAAAAAAGTGAGTTTCTAATTACATTCTTGAGATCTAATCTAATAACATCCATTTCAACATAAATTTTTCAATAAGTGGGCAGACTGAAAATCTATTTAGTAATCCTCTATCGACTTCCAGATTCTAACAAAAGCCACAACTTTTTTCCTACTAGCCTTACAAAGAACTCTTTAATTATTGACCTCAATAAATTCCCCATTGTCTCCTACTGGTTGGAAGTTATCACAGAGAGTGCTCTGTTTAATTACTTTTCTTTCATGGACAAAAGTACAGATTTATCGCCGGTAGGCCTGAAACCTACAGGCACTTTTGCTTTCAGAAATAAATTCTTTGACATTTAATTGGCCATATATTTGGAGTATAGTTCTTGCACAGAGTGTAATTTGAAATATAATTGCTGTCATTGTAATTATAAAGCTGTAATTGTAGAAGCATTTTTCTCTGTTGAGATCTTGCTTCCTCACGTATACTCTTCTGGCTCGAATAAACTTTAATAAACTTTTTTAAAATTAAAAAATACTATAATGGTAAAATATAAATTAGGAGAGAGTATGATATATATGACCTGATTGTCATCTATACCACAAATGAAATAGAATACATGCAAAAAATATTTTAAGAAAAGACATAAAACAATTTATATCATATAGATGACATTCTGTTTAATTTCTATCAAGTATTTTTTTTTGAGGACTTAGTCTGTTCATATAACTTATTAGATTCTGTGATACAGGGTAGAAGGGTGTGGTTGCAAATTAAGACCATGACATGATTTCTATTTTGAGAAATTTATACTCTGGCTAAAGAGGTGAAAATTAGACATATGAAAGAGGAAGAAAATAATACTTGACTACAAATAATCAAGTGTTAAACAAGTACTAGAGGTTTAGAAAAGGTGAGATAAAGAAGGTCTTATTGCCATCTTTCAATAATAATAGCTGCTCTTCATCGAATGCCTAAGTGTCAGGGATTTTATATGCATTATTTGTAAAATTAAAAAAATAATAATATTAGCAAGTAATTTGGGCCCAGAATCTCATACACCTAAAATTATTTCTCTTAGAGTTTTTTCATTTATCTATCCAAGTGTTCATCTATATATATCCATTTATTAATATAAGATATCCTCAGTTTGCCAATTTGGAGTTTTATAAATTGGAATGTGCTATCATAAAAGTATCTTCCATGGAGTAGAAGATGTGTTTCTTAATCAGCATGAAATACCTCACAACAAGAGAAGACAACTCCTCAATATCATATGTAAACGTTTTTAAAAGTCTCTTACCATAACTAAAAACAAGAGAGACTTCCATAGCTTTTACACTCTCTCTTTCCAAACATCTAATCCATAGCTCTCCAAAGCAAAGTAGAAACAAAAATACTTTTAAAGATACTTCAAACTAAATGTCAAGCTAATTAGCACACATCTGTCAAGGTCTGAAAGCATCAATGTCCCCCTATGTACGCAAGAATTTAACTTCTATTGTTACTGCAAAGGAAAATATCACAAAATAGCAAAGGGTCCCAAAGTAAATCACTTTACCACCCTGGGAATATTTGCTGGTGTATAAAGTGAATGGGTTATATAGAGTAGTAGAATTAGAACAGTGCTCGTTTAAACTCCCTTAGGGACTAGTGGAGGGCCATGTCCCTTCTCCCATTCAATTACCATTGGTCTGTTTTAATCTTATTTATTTGACAAATTAGAAGATCTCATTTGTATAAAGTGATCTTCAGCTTAAACAAATTTTGAGAACCACCATGTCTTTCTAAAGTTCCATAAAGCTGGCTAGTTCTACAGATCTATGAAAGTGCAAGACAATAATAGTGTCATAATTAACTTGATTTTTGTTATGTAGAAGAGAAATGTAGATTAGAACAGATGAAATTGTTTGCAAGAATAAAGTGCACTCACAAACAGTGGGCCTTGGTCCATGTACTGCCGGATGCACTTTTGGTGGTGAGCAACCAACCCCAAACTGTGCTAAAATCTTTCTTGGACAACTCTCAGGATCTGAAGGTCCAAGATGGACAGCAGCTGGCCAGGTGTGCTCTGGGACTTTTGCAAGGGGCTCCAGGGTCAGCACTGGCACCAATCCTGAATCTTCACTACCTGTTGAACACTCGTCCCACCCTGGTGACTACCTGGGACTCTGCCTTACCCAATCCATGTACTGACTGAGGCTCTTTCAGCAGTAGAGCTTTATGGCCAGCCAGCAGGTGGCATCAGGCCTTGGGGTGACCTGGACCTTTTGCTAAGCTGCCTCAGGCCTAGTACTCTAGCAGCTGGCCTCAGTTCTCAGCACGGCCACCCTAACATGCCTCTATGTCCAGCACAGGCAGCAACCAATCGCAGATAACTTTGTAGCTCCTATCAGGTAGCTTCAGGCTAGTCACAAGCAGCTGCTAACCTTGGCCAGCACAGGAGGCCCTCCTAAGAGGCCCCAGACCTAACACACCCAGGGGCTGACATCTGACCAAAATAGAGCACCAGACCAAAACAAAGCACCACCCAATTAGCCCCACAAGTGGAACACCCAAATGGTGGCCTCAATAGGCACGGTTGCTTCCTGGGGCAAATCTCCATCTATGGGGTCAGCCCACACACAGCAGCTCATATGCTGTGGTCATAACCAATCCTCACAGCCAGGCAACCTGAGAGTCAATCTCACCTACTGAAATGCCAAAAGAAATTGAGGCTCAACTACAAATGAAGGGCATGCACAACCTATACAAGGGACACTCCTGGAGTATACGGTACAGGTGATCAGGAAGACTGAGCCACTGGGCCATACAGGACAACTACTTCATAAGGCTACTCGGTGAAGACTGAGAGACATAGGAGATCCACCAATACACAGAAGTGAACACAGAGAGGCAGCCCAAATGAGGAAACAAAGAAACATGTCCCAAATGAAAGAACAGGAGAAAACTCCAGAAAAGTAACTAAATGAAGGCAAGCAACCTACCACATGCAGAGTTTAAAACACTGGTTGTTAGGATGCTCAAGGAACCTAATGAGAACTTCAACAAAAGATAGTAAGCACAAAAAGGCCACAAAATTCATTAAAAAAAGAACTAGCCAGAAATAGAG
>NW_011888840.1:223229-225546 GCF_000151845.1 Pteropus vampyrus | reverse complement strand
AGGATAAGTGACAATAGACATCACAGAAATACAAAAGATTATATGAACATACTACAAGCAATTATACGACAACAAATTGGCAATCTGGAAAGACACAGGTACATTCCTAGAAACATACAATCTTTCAAGAGTGAATCAAGAAGAAACAGAAAATCTGAATTGACTAATTACTACTAATGAAATCAAATCAGTCATCAAAAACTCCCAACAAAAGTCTGAGACCAGGTGGCTTCATAGGTGATCTTTACCAAACGTTCAAAGAAGACTTAACACCTATTCTTCTCAAACTATCCCCAAAAATTCAAGAGGATGGAAGACTCCCAAGCTCACTCTACAAAGCCTCCATTACCATGATTCCAAAACTAGACAAAGACATTACAAAAAAAAAGAGAAAACTACAGGCTGAGATCCCTGATGAACATAGATACAAAAATCCTCAACAAAATATTAGCAAACCAAATTCAGCAATACATTAAAAAATTCATGCACCATGATCAAATGGGATTTATTCTTGGAATGCGAGATTGGTTCAATACCCACAAATCAATTAACATGATATCACATTTAAAAAATGAAAGATAAAAATCATACGAGTATATCAATAAATGTAGAAAAAGCACAGACAAAATCCAGCATCCATTTATGATAAAAGCTCTCAGCCAAGTAGGAATAAAGAAAACATCTCAACATAATAAAGGCCATATATGACAAACCCACAGCTAACATCACACTCAATAGTGAAAAGCTAAAAGTACTTTCCTTAAGATCAGGAACACAAGGATGTCTACTTTCATTCCATAGTATTTGAAGTCCTAGCCACAGCAATCAGACAAGAAAAAGAAATGAGACATCCAAATTGGAAAGAAGTAATACTGTCATTTTGCAGATGACATGGTACTATATATAGAGAATCCCAAAAATTTCTCCAAAAAACTATTAATTTTGTACTCTGCTACTTACTTTACTGATAAATAAATCCAGTAAAGTAAGTAGCAGAGTACAAAATTAATATTCTGAAATCAGTTGCATTTTTATACACCAATAATGAACTATTAGAAAGAGAAACTAAGGAAACAAACTCATTTACAATTGCATCGAAAACAATAAAATATTTTAAAATAAATATAAACAAGGATGCAGAAGACCTGTACTCAGAAAATTATAAGTCACTGAAAACAGAAATTGAAAAAGATACAAATAAATGGAAGCATATATCGTGCTCATGGATAGGAAGAATTAACATTGCAAAAATGTCCATTCTACCCAAAGCAATCTATAGATTCAATGAAATCTCTATTAAAATACTAATGGCATTTTTCACAGAACTTCTAGAACAAATAGTCCTAAAATTTATATGAAACCATAAAAGATCACAAAAAGCCACAGTAATCTTGAAAAAGAAGAACAAAGTTGGAAGTATCATGCTACCCGATAACAAACTATATACTACAAGGCCATACTAATCAAAACAGCATGGTACTGACATAAAAACAGACACATAGATCAATAGAACAAAAGAGAGAGCCCAGAAATAAACCCATGCCTATATGGTCATTTAATCTATGACAAAGGAGGCAAGAATAAACAATGGGGTAAAGACAGTTTATTCAACAAATGACGTTGGAAAAACTGGACAGATAAATGCAAAAAATTGAAACTGGACCCCCTCTTACACCATATACAAAAATACACTCAAAATGGATTAAAGACTTAAATTCAAAACCTGAAACCATTAAACTCCTAGAAGAAAACATAGGCAGAGTAAACTCTCTGATATTATTTTAATAATTTTTTTCTGATGTATCTCCTTTGGCAAGGGAAACAAAAGAAAAATAAACAAATAAGACTACATCAAATTGAAATATTTTTGCACAGCATAAAAAGACCATCAGCAAAACTAAAAGACGGCCCACTGAATGAGAGAAAATATTTGTCAATAATACATCTGATAAGAGGTTAATATCCAAAGTTTATAAAGAACTCACAGAAATCAACACCAAAAAAAACCCAAACAATTCAATTAAAAAATGAGCAGAGATCCTGAATAGACATTTCTCCAAAGAGGACATACAGATGGCCAGGGGGTTGGGAAGCTGGGTGAAAAAGGTGAAGGGATTAAGATGTACACATTAGTAGTTAGAAAATAGTAGGGGATGTAAAGTATAGCTTAGGGAATATAGTCAATAATGTTGTAATGACTACGTATAGTGCCAGGTGGGTACTAGACTTATCGGGGGGAATCACTGCATAAATTATATACATGTGTAACCACTACCCTGCACACCTGAAACTAATATAAAATATTATTGAATGTCAA
>NW_011888840.1:221177-223179 GCF_000151845.1 Pteropus vampyrus | reverse complement strand
GCTAAACATCTATGCACCCAACATAGGAGTACCTAAATACATAAAGCAAATACTGATTAATATAAAAGGAGAGATCGACAGTATTACAGCCATAGTAGGGAACTTTAACACCCCATTGACACCAATGAACAGATCTTCCATACAGAAAATCAACAAGAAAACAGCAGGCTTAAATGACACACTAGACCAGATGGATTTAACTGATATTTTTAGAGCATTTCCCCCCAAAGCAGCAGAATATACATTCTTTTCAAGTGCACATGGAACGTTTTCCAAAATAGACCACACGTTAGGCCACAAAACTTCTCAGTAAATTTAAGAAGATTGAAATCACATCAAGTGTCTTCTCTGACCTTAATGGTATAAAACTAGAAATCATTACAAGAAAAAAACTGAAAATACACAAACACATAGAGGCTAAATAACATAATACTAAAGAAGGAATGGATTAACAATGAGATCAAAAAAGAAGTCGAAAGCTACCTTGAGACAAATGAAAATGAAAACACAGTGACCCAAAATCTATGGGACACAGGAAAAGCACTCCGAAGTGGGAAATTCATAGCAATGTAGGCCTACCTCAAGAAACAAGAAAAATCTCAAATAAACAATCTAACTTTACACTTAAAGGAAGCAGAAAAAGAACAGTGAACAAATCTCAAAGAGCACAGAAGGAAGGAGATAATAAAGATCAGATCAGAAATAACCAAAATAGAATCTAAAAAACAAAACAAAACAACAACGAAACACAATGAAAGATCAATGAAGAGCTGGTTCTTTGAACATATATACAAAATTAATAAACTTTTAACCAGACTCATCAAGAAAAAAGAGAGGACTCAAATAAATAAAATCAGAAATGAAAGAGGATAAGTGACAATAGACATCACAGAAATACAAAAGATTATATGAACATACTACAAGCAATTATACGACAACAAATTGGCAATCTGGAAAGACACAGGTACATTCCTAGAAACATACAATCTTTCAAGAGTGAATCAAGAAGAAACAGAAAATCTGAATTGACTAATTACTACTAATGAAATCAAATCAGTCATCAAAAACTCCCAACAAAAGTCTGAGACCAGGTGGCTTCATAGGTGATCTTTACCAAACGTTCAAAGAAGACTTAACACCTATTCTTCTCAAACTATCCCCAAAAATTCAAGAGGATGGAAGACTCTCAAGCTCACTCTACAAAGCCTCCATTACCGTGATTCCAAAACTAGACAAAGACATTACAAAAAAAAAGAGAAAACTACAGGCTGAGATCCCTGATGAACATAGATACAAAAATCCTCAACAAAATATTAGCAAACCAAATTCAGCAATACATTAAAAAATTCATGCACCATGATCAAATGGGATTTATTCTTGGAATGCGAGATTGGTTCAATACCCACAAATCAATTAACATGATATCACATTTAAAAAATGAAAGATAAAAATCATACGAGTATATCAATAAATGTAGAAAAAGCACAGACAAAATCCAGCATCCATTTATGATAAAAGCTCTCAGCCAAGTAGGAATAAAGAAAACATCTCAACATAATAAAGGCCATATATGACAAACCCACAGCTAACATCACACTCAATAGTGAAAAGCTAAAAGTACTTTCCTTAAGATCAGGAACACAAGGATGTCTACTTTCATTCCATAGTATTTGAAGTCCTAGCCACAGCAATCAGACAAGAAAAAGAAATGAGACATCCAAATTGGAAAGAAGTAATACTGTCATTTTGCAGATGACATGGTACTATATATAGAGAATCCCAAAAATTTCTCCAAAAAACTATGAATTTTGTACTCTGCTACTTACTTTACTGATAAATAAATCCAGTAAAGTAAGTAGCAGAGTACAAAATTAATATTCTGAAATCAGTTGCATTTTTATACACCAATAATGAACTATTAGAAAGAGAAACTAAGGAAACAAACTCATTTACAATTGCATCGAAAACAATAAAATATTTTAAAATAAATATAAACAAGGAT
>NW_011888840.1:200551-219912 GCF_000151845.1 Pteropus vampyrus | reverse complement strand
CAAACAATTCAATTAAAAAATGAGCAGAGATCCTGAATAGACATTTCTCCAAAGAGGACATACAGATGGCCAGGGGGTTGGGAAGCTGGGTGAAAAAGGTGAAGGGATTAAGATGTACACATTAGTAGTTAGAAAATAGTAGGGGATGTAAAGTATAGCTTAGGGAATATAGTCAATAATGTTGTAATGACTACGTATAGTGCCAGGTGGGTACTAGACTTATCGGGGGGAATCACTGCATAAATTATATACATGTGTAACCACTACCCTGCACACCTGAAACTAATATAAAATATTATTGAATGTCAACTATAATTGAAAAATAAAAATTAAAAAAGCATGAAATGCTCTCCAGGCTAATGGGTTCCAATTATAAAATGACTCAAATTAGAGAACGTTGCTAATTAGCTATGACCGCATGGTGATTAACAAGAGCTTATGTGCACTAGTCTTTTTTTGTGGGTGGTGAGTGAAGAGAATGTGATTTCTTTGCCAACTGGAAGTCTCTCAGTCTAAAATTCCAAGTTGTATGTTGAAAAATATATTATCTTAGAGTGATTTGTTACTTAAATATCTATATGATTAAAGGGTAGGCTTCACATTAGCAATAGCAAAAATCTTGTTATAAAATGTCCAAATCTAAACCAAATGAGAGGCTTATTTGGATTTCCTGTGTATAATGACCAAATATTTGTATGAGTTTATATTTGCTTATATAAATGAGGTTCATTTACAGTTTTGATTCTCATTAACAAGCCATTTATGCCAAAAACCATATGATGAATATTTTACTACCTGAATTCTAAAATGTCTTTAAAAAATAAAGTAGCCTAAATCCTGGAGCATTCTCTATATTATAATACAGCAGCAACATACTGCCAAGAACTTTGAATGTACATTTCAATTCTTTTAAAGAGGCCGTCATCCACTTATTCATCCATCCATCCAATCATCCATCCATTCCTTTACCAAACTTTTTCCCTGGGAAATAGATAATTGTATTTTAAATTATTTGCCCTTCTATGACCACGACAAAGCTTCACTTGCTCATCCACTTACTGGTGCAGAGTTTCCATTCGGTCCTCTTGATCTAACCATTCTCCCGAGGACTTCGACGCCATCCGCTGTGATATTTGCTGATGCATTTATGGCCCTCTCACCCACTTGCTTGCAGTCAAGAACCAGTTTGGCCAAAGTCTTGTTGACAACAATGTGTAGCTGGATAAAAGTCAAGATGTTTCGGTAGGTAAGAAGTTAGAGGAGCATCAACCAAATTTACACAATTATGTGACGCATCACTAAAAAGTATGAAGAAGAAGAGAAGGAATTCTATGCATTTTGCTGGAGGAGAAAGGTTTTACTTTCAACACCACCATGACTGTCCCACATTCAGGTACCATTCCTACTTTTATTTAATTAATATTTTTCTTTAAAATGACTTTGAAAGTATTTACTTTTTAAAAATCTCGGCTTCCTCTAAAGCAGTAACATCTGGAAATCACAGGATTATTGTGTTAGTTATGCCTTTTGTGAACACACATTAACATAAATATGAATATATCAAAAATTTTAAAATGCTGGTCGATTTACCATCCAAAGTTATCTACAGTGCTACCAGTGGTTGGCAAATGACACTTTGATAATATTTATTTAATTTAAGATGAGAAGAAAAGATCTAGACTCTGAAGGAGAAGAAGGAATGCTTTCTAGTGACTAGGCCCAAAAGAAATAAAGCTCTTTGGCTTAATATATGGTAAAATTTTCTCAAACTAGAATCTCTAGAATCCGGAGGTCCGTGGTAATATAGTAGGCGTCCACACAGTCTTTGTGAAGATTTGTAAAAATATGTGTTATCATGTAGGTGATGGTCAAAAGTAAATACATTCTAAATAAAACACACTGTAAACAGGTTCTGCCATGAAATTTCAGTGCTTATAAATGCATTTCAATTTATCATGGCTTATGCCTCATTTGACTACTTCTTGTTTGTGGCAGGCTACTTGTTTAGTGAGCAAAAAGACTGGAATTAGGCAATAATAATTTCACATTAAGTGAAAGCCAAAAGAAGTTACAAATAGCTACATAAGGGAGAGTATCATGGTAGTTCAAAGAGAAAAAGTATTGGGCAATGTGAATCGTAGTTTTGATAGTTATAGCAGCCAGTGCTCTGTGCTCAGTAGAAGTCGAATATCCATAAAATAATGTCATCTTTCACATTAAAATAGTGTTACTTTTATTTTTTACTGGTTTTATTCAATCTTAATTTATTTTTGTTTCATTGTTGAGTAGCAACTGAAAAACATAAAGATTTATGCCAATTTTTATTTAATGTTTTACTTAAATGACATCATGATAAAAATAGTCGAAGTCAATAGCAGAGGCTCTTGAGAATTCTTTTCTCTTCAAAAAGAAGTTAACTATTACTCAACTGAAGAAGCACTGCTAGAATAGATTCCCCATGTGACTTGCTTCATATTATCATCTCTTTTATGATCATTTAGAAGGCTATAATTTGACTTTTGTGTGTTTTTGAGCCTTGGAATATTTTTCATTAGTATAAATTACAGAAGTTTCCATGCTGGTTGCTAGATAAGTGAGGATATAATATTCACGTTTTAAGAACTGTTAACTTGTGGGAAGATTTGCTTTGCACAATGAGACATTGAAAAGTTTTCAAATATATTTTGCTTCTTTGATTGTACTTAGGATCCATATATATATATAATTATTAATTTTTTGAAAGAGACCTTCGGGGCACATATTATTCGATTATAACATAAGTCTGTACAAATTAAGTTTGCATCAAGATTTTCCATTAATAGATCTTTTAATAAAATGGTTTGTTACATGATAAGCCTTTCCTTTTTTTTTTTTTTTTTTGGCTGTTTAGCTTTGTTAAGACATAGCAAAGTGAGATTTTTCTTCATATAACTAAAAAACTTGAAGGTTTATAAATTTGAAATCAATTTTTAATGAACCTTATTTATAGGTCTTTAAATTCTTCTGGTTAGGTTAGCATAGCTTAGCATTCATTCACCTAAGGCTCATAAAGGATTCTTTGGAATGAGAATTGTAAGTCCAAGCCTTACCACAGGCAAAGATGGAAATGTTTTTTTAACACTCCAGAAATCTCACATGCTTTTCACCTCTCCTACTTTGCAAGAGACTCTGCCTAACCAAGAAAAGAATCATGTCACGAGGAATTTGGTGAGAAATAATAATTAACTCCAAAGATGCTAATGGGACCATTTTGAACCATGAACTAATAAATCTCCATCTGCATCTTATGTTTTTACAATACCTTGTACAGTCCTACCAAACCAGAAAAAAAAATTATATTTTAATGCAAATTTTCTTACGTAAAACAGAGTCAGAATTTTGTTATGCCACTGTTCTTATGCAGTTATAGAATTCAAACCGTAGAAGGTAGCAAAGTTATATAAATTAGATGTTTGACCAGGTTCCAGGTCAGGAGACAAAGCCAAGAAGAAGGTTGCTGTATAATAACATCTCTTCTCTCGCTTTAACAGGGCAAGAAGGGCTGGCATAAGAAGCTATTTGCAGCACCACCTAGTAAATGTTCTGCTCTCCCTACAGTCTTGATGTTGCATGCCTTAACAGCTCAGAGATCAATGGGGTTATTTCTCAAACTGTGATCACCAAAACTAAGTGTTTCAAAGATGTGAAATGTTATAGAACAGAGTGTGCTTTTCATCTGCAGGGCAGCCAGGTAGACCAGCAATCCTTTCTATATCACATGTAATGTAGCAAATGAACTGCCTGCTTAGTAATACAGTACTCCCCACCACATTGATCTTCAAAGTGGGAAACTGGACCACTTCTATCAATATATCCTGGGGTACATGCTAAAAAAATGCACATTTCAGGGTCCTATCTCAGAACCACCAAATCAGAATCTTTGGGCATCATTAACGAGCCCTGCTGGTAATTCTTATTGCAGCTGAAATTTGAGGTCCAAAGCTCACTGGAATATTTCCATATCTCTCTGTGGCTTTGCCCACAGTAAATAAGAATAAAAAATACATGTATAGAAAGCATTACTCACCTTGTGGAAGCTTCCATAGAAAATTTTCTTAATTTCAGGTCCTTCAAAAGTAACAGTTTGAAAATCTCCACTATAGTCATAGTTGAAATATGTTAGGGTTTTCCCACCATCTAATCAAACAAAGAAAAAAACCCTTTTAGAAAGAATTAAAATGAGTGAATAATTTTTTCTAAAATTCAACTTAATACTGAAAATAATGCATCCGTTGTTTTGAAGCTCCGTTTAGAACAAAATGATGAGTAATTAAGGAAGTGATCTACAGTCCTTAGGACACCCCAGGCTTCTAGTTGGCCAGATTAACTGATTTAACCATGTGATGACAGTGAAGCAAAGACCCCACACATATTCTTCCTCTATACTTCCTTGTCTATGCTTTCATCCCTACCACCCTCTTGGAAGATGGTTGTCTGAAGCTAGGAGTAGAGGTGGACAAAAAGGGAGAATGAAGATAACCAAGTCTTAAGAAACAGAAACCAGACTCTGCCTAATTAACTCACTATAGCAAACAGCTTTGCCAGGACATGCAATTTATACCACCCTAAAAGAGTGATATTCCAATATGTCTTTTATTATGAACAAACAAAAACCTTCCTAATCTTGAGTACTTCATGTTACAAGGAATATTTTATTACAAAGAAATAGGAATATTTTTCTCATTAATTCATTACCAGGTTACAATTTAATTCTTCAGTCTGCTTTCAAAAGCAAAAACTAGTCTTAATCATTTTGAGAGACTTCTTTGTTTTCGAGTCCTGGGTATAATAGACTTACACCCTTTTAATCTATAGCTTTCCCTTAGTTTTACTATCAGTGCAAAATGCTTTCACAATATCATATTTAGCTATTGATTCATTTCCATGCACTGAAAAGTCCTTTCACAAATAGTAGTTGAAAACAAGCTTAAAATACTTTCTTTACTCAAATGTTTGAATTAGCACCTAACATTAGCCACTAAATTTTGGTTTCTAAACTAAAACTCTATTTAGAAAACTCATTGACACTAACCAAAAACTTGGTGATCCCCTTAAGTGACCCTTATGTGTGACATCCAAGAGTGTGAGGTTAAGAAGCTTCCTTCATTGGTTCCTTCTCAACTTTCCAACATTCCAACAATGGAGTCTCTCAGTCTTCAGAACTATCCTCTTCTCTTTCTAGACTCGCTCTCCAGATGACCTCTCCCAGTATCCCGGCTTATATGTCACACACATACAACTTCCACATTTATTTTTCCATCTTAGAATTCTTCCCAAATATGCTCCTGAAAATCTGACATTTTTTTAATGGAATATGAAATAGGCATCTTACAACTATCATATCCATGTCTAGAAAAGGAACTTCTGGTCTCATCCTTCTGACCGACTCCCTCTCCCCCATGACCTTTGTTTTTCCTGCGGTCTTCACCATCTCAGTAATCGTCTCTTCCACTTTGTTCACCACTATGTCCCAGAGCCTAGTGCTGGCACGTAGTAGGAACTCAATGAACATTTCTTGGTAAGCGATAGAATCAACTGTTACATAATTTGTTGTTATTATTTACACATAGCTTAAGGTAAGTGAGTTACTCTGTAATATACACAAAGTAGGCAAGATGATGTGCCACATATATCATTCATCCATGTGTGTGCAAATATTATACAAATAAATATACTTACTATCTAAAATGACTCCCACCAATGGGTCAGAATTTTTATTTAAAATCTCCCACAGAGCAAACGGCTCCTCTGGAGTGTCAGGAAGAATCCGGAATAGAAAACTGATCGTGTAGTCAGAAGGCAATCCTTCTGGATGCAAATACCTGAAAATGGAAAGAAAATATTGTGTCTCTCCTCAAAAAGTGATTTACCTGGTTACAAAAGCATATGTACTCTCATTATACAAGATTTGGAAAAATGGAAAAAGAAGAAAAAAACATCATCATTAATCCCATCCAGAGGTGATCACTGTTTTTGGTGTGCTGCATTTCCTTCCAGCTTTTAAAGAATGTCCATATTTGTCCAATTTATATAATTTTGCCTCTTTATTTTCTCAGCACCATTTACTATACATTTCATATTTCCTTAAATATCTTTAAAGGCACGATATTTAATGTCTGCACAATCTTCTCTTGTTTGGCTACTCCATAAGTTATCTAACTGGTCACTTCTCATTGGACATTTAAGTAGTTTCAAAAGTTTTCATATTTTAAGAAATGTTTATCTACCATCCTTTTGTAAAACTTAAGATGTCATCATTTTCTACCACATGTGGTAGGTAGTAGCATTCTTATCTGAGCTGTGTGCTGTGATACACCACACAGATCTGCCTTAAATAATTAAGAATATATTACTTCTGCCACTTGGAGTGATGTCTGTAGATAGCTCTCAGATACCAGCTCCCTTCAGGAATTGCCTCAGCTGAAGAAAGAGGCCTCTCCCAAGCTCATTTCAACTTTTTAATGGCATCTCAATGACTGGTCTCTGAGGGGCCACAAGGGCCAGAGCCTTTCGTGCCAATGAAGAGAGCTTCATTTTCAGAACTCCAGTGAGTGATTCCAGCTGAAGTTTTTGCTGAGACTGCTTCACAGCTCAGCTCTCCTTTGCCCTATCCTACTTCCTTCTGTTCCTTTCCACAAGAAAACATCTTCATTAACTTCCCCACACACTAATCTCCCATATGGATCTGCTTCCTGGGGAACTTGATCAGCTGTACCTTCATATCTCTCTAACGGTTAAGTAGATCTATTACATACTTTAAAAATTTCCCCTCAAGAAACTTGTTTATAAATTGGATAGATAAATTTAATACTCTAATATGATTTCCCCCAGTTTTTTATGTACATGAGCACACGAAATCAAAATTTGGACACCGAAGAGGAAAGTGCTAGGGATGTAATATACAACATGGTATCTATGGTAACAACTGCTGTGTGATATATGGGTAAGTTATCAAGAGAGTAGATCCTAAGAGTTCTCATCACAAGGAGGATTTTTTTTTTCTTATCTTTTCATTAGAACTATATGAGATTATGGATGTTTACTAAACCCTACTGTGCTAATCATTTTGCTATATATGTAAATCAAACCATTATGTTGTACACCTTAAGGAAGAAAGGAAGATAATTCTCAAGGTATCTACCAAAAAAGTGTTAAATAAGCAAGATTGTGATATATATCCTCAGTCAGTGCTCTGGAGAGATTTAAAAATCATACATTGCAGTACCCAATGGTGAAATAAAGACATTGTCAGATAAACACCACCTCCCACCCAAAAAACTCTGGACACTGAAAATATTTCACATTAAAATACTGAAGACATTTTGAGACAAAAATGAATGTTGATTTGGAATGTAAAGTAGCAGATGACATCTTGAGAGATGACCCCTTAAACCCGGATGTCTCAACCTGTAATCTCAAGTATCTCCTGAGTCTGCAGACTTGCTGCAAATGGCCCCAGGAATCCCTATACATGTCACAGACTGTAAAGTGACTAGATAATGGGACTTTTATATAAACTCAATACTACTCTTTAGCTATACGGAGTTGCTGTTTTGACTTGTCAAAGACAAAAACCATCTAAATTCATGGCACTAGCATGAAATGGTTCATGGTATGAGCTCTGGGGCCTGACTGCCAGGTGCAAATCCCAGCATTGTCACTTACCGAACTATGTGATCTCACTCAAGTCATTTTGCTCCTTTGTGCTTCAGTTTCATGATTTGTAAAATTGAGGTCATAGAGTTGTTTGGAGGTTGGAGTGAGTTAATATATGAAAACATTTACAACAATGCCTGGTACATGAGAGTGCTATGTATCAACTCTCTTTATATGTTTTCTTAGATCAACAGATATTAAAGTTCAACCAGCATTATATGTGAGTCTGATATTTTTAAACAAAGAAATCTAAACATCATCTGCTCTAAACATTATCAAAAATCCTGCCAGAAACTATTTACAGCATATCTCAAGTTGACATCATTTTCACACTGAGCTAGAATAAACAAATGACTGGTTTCAATATCTTGCAATGGAAACATACTTGGTTGGCTGGGAAACCAGGGCGTCTTTGTGAAGTCGGTAACAAGGATACACATTGAAGGTACCAGGCTCCATAGAAACCCCTTCCACCGATGAAAAGTCCTTTTCAACCAAACCAAACATTTCCATCATCTTAAATCCTAAAAAAAAAAAAAAAAAAAAAAAAAAACAGAGACAAAGAAAAAGATTAAACAGGCATTTTAGGATTTTAAATTTCAAGATTAGTCTCTTAAAAATTATAAGAAAAATGCGGATCCCCAATGGGAACTATTTAATATTTTTGTGTTTGAAAAAATTGCAATAAAGCATACCAGCAAGATCAATGCCATCCTTGTGAACCAGTGGGCAGGCTAGAAAACAAAACAAACAATATAAAACCTTAATATAGATATTTTCCAAATGTCTTCTTTCCCTGTCCTGAGAACAGGAAGCTAACATAATCTTTCCGGAAGTCGATTGTGAAGGGAATCCAAACCAGATGTGCCTATGGTTTTCTATGGATTCCAAAAGATTGAAATGCTTTTATTTCCCTTATTAAAACCAAAGGACCACAGCTTTCTTCACCTCTCCTGGGTTCATTAAAATCTATGGTGGCGACTTAAGAGCATATGTTGAGATGAGTCTTACTTCTAGTGTGTTACTCTGATGAACAGTCTTAATACATTTCTGAAAACTATTTGCTACTGCTGTTTAAGCAAGTTGCTTTTAAACACAGACTCTCAACTCATTAGGGAAGGTCTTTATCAACCTAAACTCTAAACCTGGGAGAGGGGAGGTAAATTTCAAATGCCCTGAATCATAATACTTAATGTCTGCAAGCTCTGTAAGATAATACTCTTTCCTGAGATCACGATGGGACTCATTATTTAACTAATATAAAATATTTCAGTCTTTAAGCAACACAAGTAAGTGCACATTTCAAAGAACTTACTTGCTGATGCGGTTTCACAGACAAAGGTAATCAACTCATCTTCAATTTTCTTAAAGGCGTCAAAGTCATCCACAAAGAAGACATGGCGTGCACTGGGCTTGCTGCCAATGCTAACCAACTCGGAGTAATCTGCATCAGCCACACCAATTGCAAAAATGCTGTAGCCTGTGGCAGAAAGGAAACAGATTTCTGATGGCCTTAAATTGCACAAGATATAAATAATTCAATATAAGACACAGTCGAATGTTTAAAATATGTTTATGGAGGAGGGCCAGTGGGGGTAGATAATTCATTCTTTGCAGTTCATCAGAATTCTGAATGTTCATACTTTATTATATGATAATTATTCCATCATCCCCTAAAGAAATTTTCCATTTTAAAGAAACTCAAAAAGGCTAATGCCCTAATCAGTGCTTGAGACAAAATGGTTGCCATTTGAGTAACACCTTTATGTCTGCATATTTTAATAAGTATTTTAAAATTTATGGGATAAAGTATAGTAGGAACAGAGAAATTTTATCTCAGTTTTTTGTTCAGATGTAGAAACAGATATTAATAGACTTAGAAGCCTGAGGTGGGTCATGGTTCAATGCTTGGCAAATGGATATTAAACTAATACTTGCCAGGCATATTTTATACAATGTAATCTTCACGACAGTCTTATGAGAATCTCCATTTTACAGATGATGAGGTTAAGGAGTTTCTGTGATCAGAGTCCCTCCCTGGCCCTTTACAATGATCCTTTTCATAGTATTGCATTTAATCGCTGGCATTTCTAACACAGGGCATCCTATACTCAGCAAAAATATTAGAGAAACTCCAGCAAAATAATAGATTTGTAACCTGGAAAGATTTTTAAAATCATGTTGTCCAATTAATATTAAGAAAGATTTAGAAACATTAAAGTCATGCTGATATAGCTTATAAATTTGTATTCAGAAACAAACCATATTATTCGTAGCCACTACTGTCGATCTGTGTACAACTTACCCTCGGATTGCATCTCCTTGGAGATTTTGTTCACATCATCTTGTGATCGTCCATCAGTTATAACCACAATGACCTTTGGGATGCCTCTTCTGGTACCTGACTCTGCATTGAATAAGGAGTCTCGGACATGCTTAATTGCTTTTCCTGAAACAAAGAAAGGCAACAGTTCAATTTTATTTTCTCTCTCTCTCTCTCCCTTTTTTTTTTTCCCCCGGGGAAGGAAAAGGGGAAAAAAAGTCCTAAAACCAAAAAAAAACCTTTTAAAAAATCTATATTACTATGCCTCAAAAAAAGAAAAAAGGTAATTTTGGATGATTGGATTAAAAAGATGTGGTACATATATACAATGGAATACTATTCAGCCATAAAAAATGAAATATTTTTATTTGTAACAACATGGATATTACGCTAAGTGAAATAAGTCAGATGGAGAAAGATAAGAACCATATGATTTCACTCCTATGTGGGAAATCAAACAAAAAGCAACAAACAAACAAACAATCTCACAGATACAGACAACATAATCATGGTTACCAGGGAGGAGTGGGAGTTGGTGGAGGACGAGGAGGGTAAAGGGGGTCAAATGCAAGGTGATGGAAGGAGACTAGACTTTGGGAGTTGAGCACACAGTAGAGTATACAGGTGTCATAAAGTTGTACACGTGAAATTTATATAATGTTATTAACCACTATTACCCCCAATAAATATAATTTTAAAAAGGTCATCTCAATAATTACTAATAATTAGTTACTTTGGGTCTTAACCAGGCTTTTTTTGATCTTACCTGTTTTTGTATTTCCTCCTTTGTATGAAATATGTTTAATTGCATCAAGAAGAGTTTCTTTGGTTTTGTAAGTGTTTAGTTTAAATTCTGTTCTGGGGTCATCAGTGAACTGAACCATTGCAACCTGGAAAAAGAGCGTTGTTTTTTTTTTACATATATGTAGACTTCCACTGGACCAGAGAGCATACACAAGAGCATATCATCTACGATTTTAATTTCTTACTTAGCCCGGTCCACAATTTCCTTGGTTTAAAATTCCACACACCTTACATACCAAATCTGATGACACATTAAATAGCATTTTTTCTCCAAGTGCTTTTCAGAGAGTACTCTACCTTAAAAACCTCTCTAACTCCTGTAGGCCTTTGTCACCTCATTTGACAGGTGGAAGAAAGGCAGCCTAGGCCTTATAATTTGACAAAGGTCAAGATGATCTGGTTTGGCCTACTTCTATCACCTCTTCTCCTGCCCCCCACATGCTCACCCACTAATCCTAGCTACATGTCTTAGCATCTGAAGCCTCAAAACTGGTACTCACTATTTTCTACTCTCAGATCTCTTACGGATCATTCACAGCTCAGTTCAAATGCCACCTCCCCAGAGAAGACTTCACTGACCACACAATTTAAAATACCCGCTGCCACACACACAAATTTAAATAACCCTCAGTGAATTTAAATTATATCACTCTGTTTTCGGAGCTTACATTCCTACCTTGTGAATTTATTTATTTGTTTATTTATATCTGTTTCTCATCTTCCTCCTTTTCATGCCTTTAAGAATATGAGTACCATGTAATTAGGGACATTGTCTGTCATATTCATTTTAACAGTACTGTGTCTGGCCATTAGAAATCCTCAATAAACATTCGTTGAATAAATGAATGAATTTTAAGTACTACTTGATCTATAGTAGTTCGTGGCCATACCACTCTCTTCTAAGATCTTAATGTCTTTGAGAGCAGGGGAAATATTGGGTGTATCTATAAGGGATATCCTAGTATATATAAAAGGAACATCTGCTGATGTGGCCATTCTAACTGTCTAAGTTTGCCAATAGCTTTTAAGGATTAGAATCTTCTCAAGCTCTATCAGGCATCAGTACGCTGCTTCCAAACACAGACTTGTGTATCCTCTCATTTAGGGTTGAATATGATCATTATTGTTCTTTACCTATATCCCCTGACTAGTAGCCATAATAATACATTAGGATAATTTTTTAATGCATAGAATGAATTAATAATTGATGTGTTAGCCTTACTTGAGTTCCATCTGCACCAATCTTGTTCAGGGCTCCAACAGTGTTATACAGAAAGTCAGTGATCTTGTTGAAATTTTCATCTCCAATACTCCAGGATCCATCCACCATAAACACCAGGTCTGCCTTGGCAGCTCTACATACTGAAGACCAAGAATAAATTTTGAATCAGAGATAAGGGGAAAACATAGTAGATGTTAAACAGACAAAGTAGATGATGATTTTGCTCTGGTAACTCGAGCTCTTTCCCAAAGAAAATGTATAAACCCTTTAAGGTTTATATGCCAAGCTCTTGCCCATTAGCTTCTTGACCATCATTTCTCTTCTATACTTGAGGTTCCTATTCTAATTTCTATGGAACATGTGAAATTAGAAATGGAAAAAAAACCCCAACCTCAGCCCCAAAGGATAGAAGTGAGAGAATAGCAAAAGGTGAACTAAAGTGATTTAAGACAGAAGAATCAGCAACTCTTTAGTACCTACTGATTTAGAAGGAAGCTCAAGTGGTCATTCTGCATACTCTGTCTCCTGCTTATTGAGTAACTTAAGAGGGATTCAACCTTAGGCATGTGACACAATGGAAGCAGATTAATCTACAACTTGATATGCATTCTGGCTGAGGCCATAAATAAACGTCAATTCCGGCCTTGTTCAAAAATTCTGTCTAGGCCCTTCTGCCATTGTTATGTGTCAAAAAATGTACACCAATGCCAGCCCAGGACAACTATTATCAGTAGGTATTATGCCAACAAACACCTACTCCACTGAAATCATTTTTTAATTGTCATTGTTTTGGTATCATGTGTGGTTTCAAATTATCTATGTCTCTTTTCTCCTTCATTAGTGCAGATCACTGTGCTGGACTCTGTTTTATAACAAAACAAACAATTTACTCTTCAATAATCTGAATCTTCAAATCTTAGGCCAGTTACATAAAATATTCTTTGAGATAATGTGCCTTTTTCCTTTCTTTAGGAAAAAAATAACTCATTTGGTTTTTATTTTATTAAATGCAACTTTATCCCATTAAAGCTATTTGTAATGTAAAATAAACCATCTCTAAGTGAGGTAATACTCCAAGAACAATAAGAATCTGGTGAGGTTGTTCTCATGAGTTCCATGATTTATAAAATTTTGGAAATTTATGGTTTTAATTTAAAGCTGAAAGGAATCACAAGATCTGTTAATTATAAGCTTATAGAAGAAAACTTGGTCCTCTATTTCCAAGGAAAGATAAAATCTAGACTAGGTTTCACCTTTGAAATGAAAGCATGATCATTTGAATATATTCTCAAAATGAAATATTAATAAATCAAAGAAAAACAAGAAAATACACCAAAATGCATGAAGAAATTACCTCTGGGAAATGAAATTATGTTTTTAATTCTCTTCTGTGTACTCTTTTCTACTTCTTAAGGTTTGTTTAATAAATATTCAGCATGATTTTAATAAAAATTTACGGTCTTTTTAATTAAACACACACAGGACAAACAGAGCCTAAAATGAATAAAAGCATTCAAGCTACAAAAGTCCCACCATTTAAAACCATCCAATGAAAATTTCAGGACCAATGTTTCTGCTTTCTCAATCTTTACTCTCACAAACCCTTTCAAATTGTATGTCTTCCATGAGCATTCATGAATGTTTACTGAATGATAGCCATGCTCGGCTCTAAATAAAAATACTCTGACCTCAAAGAGTTCTGCAATATCTGGATCAGAAATGTCTAATTAGTAAACTCATCAATCGGGATGTACAATTTTGCTGTTACCCAACAGTCTGGCACATGATGCCTCCAAGTAGGTCAATCATAGAAGACTTTACATGGTATGCTAGGAAGGATGCTGACCTTAATCAGAGTTTCTCATTGCCTCTTTGTTTCCTCAACCCTTACACTCTCCAGCATTGACCCCACTGACTTGAAGCTCCTGTAAGATGGGAACAACCTGTTTTTCTTTGCATCTCTGATATGTAATAGGAACTTTAAAATGCGTGGTGAATGGAAGAACTCTTCCGAAACAACCTTGCAACTACATGTTCCACCTTTATATTCTCCTCCCTCAATCCATCCTTCCTCTCCATTCCACCAAGGTTATCTTTCTCAAAGACAGACTCCCTCAGGTAAGCCTCCCTTCATGAACCTTGTCATGGCATACCATTTCCTACAGGATAAAGCCCAGACTCCCTACTCTGGCTCACAAACCACCTCATAACTCTATCTTCACCTTCTCCACGTGCCATACTAGCACTTATGGCTCCCCAAACATATCATGTGTTTAGAACATCCCGTGACTTTGAGTGCTATTTTCCTCATTATTTATCTCTAAAACTTATTCTTCAAAATGCAGATCAAATTTCCTTTCCTCCTTTATAAATAATTAACCTACAGCTGCATTAACTGTTCTAATTTCTGAACTTCCACAGTATAATCTTCATTTTCTAACTCATATGCTCGACTGGTACTTATCTAGGCAAACACCTATTCTCTGTAATAGTGAGAATGAGTGAAGAGCATATTGTATCTTAAGTGCTTGACATATGAGCTTTGAGAATGAATAGTAGGTTTAATAAATGTTCATTAATGGAATAAAAATAATTAACAATCACTACTGTGTTTAAAAGTTTTTTAGAAAGTTACCTTAACAGTTCAGGGAAGAGGTGATGAAGAACTCTTGTGATGAAGATAGAAAGAAACAACTAGGAGAGGCATTTCAGAAATAAGCTGGGAAAATATTACCCCGTCTATAGAATTATAAACTAGATTCTCACTCACAAATTATGTAACTATTCCTTCTTAGCGAACATTTACTACTCTGATATTTTCAATGAAATAAATATGAAGTAATTCTGTTAGAAAATCTACCCTCTTGTACAGAATCTATAATTAAATGAACATTTTTTCTTTTTAAAAATTCAATATATTTGATATATAACATTGTATAAATTTAAGGTGCACAATATGTTAATTTGATACATTTATGTATGGGATGCCACTATAGCAATATTTAGTACTTCTATCACACTATATAATTAGAGTACAAAACTGTTGTAAATATTCATTATATTGTGCATTAGATCCTTATGTCTTATTTACTACTGGTTGCAAGTTTGTATCATATCAGGGCTCAAAAAGCATCTTTTGTTAATATCTTGGCTTTTAAATGAACAAACAAATAAAAGCCACAAAATCGCATCATCATTGTATTATTCTTTTACCTTCTTTTGCTGGTGGAATAGTCGGAGGAAAAGTAGGTGGTTGAGTAGGAGGTGCTTCTGTAAAGGAGAGGGAGAAAGAATATCAATTAGCCATCTCATCTGTGGTGAAGAGAGGGAGATCATGGAGTAGTAATTCTTCAGAGGAGTCCATGATTGGAACAGTTCTCTTCTTTGAGAATTAGTGAATTTAGAGACTACTATGAATCAGCCTCAGCCTGTGAAAACTGACTCTATCTATCCCCTCTACCTCAGGCTGAAGACTTGAAATGCCATTTTGCCTCAATTCGGTTAACCCAGCAGAAGTCAGTATAATCAAACTGTCAACTACAGAGTGGTTCTAACACTGATTTAGGGCACGAATCCTGCCAATGTGTTTCAGATTAGTCTCTGGCTAGTTTCACACATATAATAAACTTCATCTCCATTCTGCCTAAGCAAGGATTGGCATTTTTCCCCTTTCACCCTGCATCCCCAGGATGTGGTCCCCAGTGGACTCTGATTCACTCTCTATTCTGCTCAGACTGTATCTGGACAACTTTTAATTCTGAAAATTAAATGGACGGACCCCCAGAAGCTACAGTGTGTCCACATCAGTTCAACCCTGATGATGACGGATGAGCAGTCCATGGAATAGTGGAAGTGTGCTTTGGTTAAAGGACTGGGGATATTTAATCAGAGCTCTAACTATCATACCAGTTCATGTGGCAAATCACCAGGAAGTTATGGCATCATTAGATAAACAGCCTAAACATTATTTTTACGTATTCTTTTCTATTCTTACTTGACAGTAAAAAATCTTTAAAAACTTTAAAAAATTCTTTACATTATCCCAGTTCGATATGTGGTAAACCTCTTGATTAATCATAGCTGATCACAGAGGGGGGCGGTCAGCCTCTGGAGGCAGTAAGCAAGCACCAAATAGCTGGAAGGGTCTGAGCTCAGACAGACTGATTATTTGCTGGGGATGCTGTAAAGGGAATTCCTTCACTGGCAGGAAGGCTGGAAGAGATGAATTTTAAAGTCTCTTCCAATTCTAAGAGCCAATAAAATAAAATTGAGCAAAAGGATTCGACATTTCAAAGAATGAGGTAACTGTACACTACTGATAATGGAAAAATGTTAGAGATTAATTATTATGTGAAATGAAGCAAGTCACAGAAACTATGGTATGATTCTACTTGTGAAACATAAAGAACAAAAAATATCCTATCTGTCCGATATGTATCAGGTAGAATTTCTTAAAGGGGGCTAAGCTGACACAAATAAGTATTTCTGGAAAGAAGACTGGATAAAGAGGGAGGCTGACAATGCATTTATATCCTCTGTTGCATTACTATGAACGCATATCACTTTTACCTTTTACAGGCAAGTTTTGAAGCTAAAATGTTTCAAAAATTTAAAAAATGAGGAATCTTAATACTAACAATGAGAAATCTCAATGCAAAACTTTTTTTAAAGCACCACAAAAGGCGTCTAGAGCCAGATTTATTTATCTTGAAATTTGTGGAAGCGAGGTTTGTGTAACTTTTTAAATGTGCAATAATGAGGCATATCCGAAGTTCAGTCAATAAATCAAGAGCCAAATCAATGAGAGGCTATGGTAGACAAATCAGTATGTTTGGGCAGCACATCGGTCAAAGAATCCCTTGGGTGAGAAGAACAATTAACTGGTGACACATGTTTATATTCTCTATGTGGCATACAGATGGTCCCCGTCTTCAAGTACGTGAGGGTCTGTCACGCAGAAAAAGGAGCAGTCCCGATCTGTACTGCTTCAGAAGGTTGAACCAGAGCCAGTGGGTAGAAGCTGCAAAAAGGCAGATGTCCCCAACATAAGGAAAGCATTTACATTAAACAGCATTATCCAAATTAACCCCGGGTTGGTAGTTAACAGTGGTAGGGTTAAGTTTAGAGAAAGGGAAAGAGAACAGGGGTCTCAAACTCAAATGCTTTCGGAAGTCAGGCAAGTAATGAATATGAGCAAAGAACTAGCCTAAACATTAAGCAGGAGCTAACTTGAGAGCACAGACACTATCTAAAAGAAACAGTTGCTTGGTTCCAGCAGATTGGTACCATGGGGATATGTGTTGTCAGAGCTTTTGAATTTTCAAAATACTTTAAAACTATATAAAACTGTGTGTGTGTGTGTGTGTGTGTGTGTGTGTGTGTGTGTGTGTGTGTGTGTGTGTGTCCCAGAGAAAACATATCTGACCCCATGGCCATCATATCTGACCCCATGGCCATCACTTTGTAACTTCCAAGTGTTGACAAAAAGCACTTGTTCAATAAGATACAACCTGAAAAGCTGTTCAACAGATTGTTTTTCACTGGATCTTTACCACCACCACTAGTGCCAAGAGATTAGGTATTTAATTTTACTGATAAGCAAAAGTAAGCTCAGAAATGTTGAATCGCCCAAGGCCATGATTCTGGAAAGGGCCCCAACTGAGCCTATTTGACTCTAAATCTTGTGTACTACCAGGCTTCTAATAACTCTAAAATTATGTGATCCTCTATCCATAAAACAGAATTCTAATAGGCAATAAAAGAAACAAACTAAAACATGAATAAACCTCAAAAACATATGTTAAATGAAAGATGCCAGATGCAAAAGATTACATATTATATATTTTCATTTCCATGAAATGTCCAGAAAAGGCAAACGCATAAAAAAAGAAAAAAGAAAGTAAATTGCCTGGGGCTGAAGATAGGACAAGTGGTTGACTGTGAATGGACACAAAAGATCTCTTTGGGTCCATGAAAATATTCTAAAATTGGATTGTAGTGATGGCTATATAACTCAGTACTAAAAAGTATTGAATTAAACACTTAAAATGTGGGAATTTTATGGTATGTAATTATATCTCAAAAATACGTGTGTAATATAAAATGTTGACTATTTCAGTGTTATGAAATAAAGTATATCAGAAAAAAATTTAGTGATTCAATTTACTAGATCTTGACTTTCTATTTTTGAAAGTCACACATTGATGATGAATTCTTTCTGTATGTCCCAGATCCATCGAAAGACCCATATATAAGCAGTAAAACTTTCTAAATGTCAGCTAAAAGATAGAGGGGCTTCCAAGAAAGCCCACTGCCCACTACCTAGTCAGACACAAATCCTCAGGGATTTCGAGTTCAAGATTCTGAGGTAAGCACACAAATGTCCCCCAGAATTCATTACAATTCAAACCATTTTAATGTTTGTGGCCTCTAGGTCAGGATTCCTTAATTAAACGCCATTCCAAGAAGCTGACACCCTCCTTGCTCTTTAGAACATGTCAAAAGTGCTTTGTTTTAATTTTATACTTTGCCTTCCCCTTCAGTGCATCAGATCTGCAGCCAACTTGGAAAAAACGCAAAAGCTTCTTAAGTAGGCAATAACTCTAGGGTCAGCCAGTTGGAACATGTTGGCTCCATGCCCACCTGCATGGCTGTGGTAAAATGCCATTATTTTAATGTCAGGACCCGGTCCTTAAGCTTCATTTCACACTCCACATACCGCAAATATTCCTTATGGATACAGATCACAATATAGGTCATTGTTGCAAGCACTTTGCCATCATACTGCCTTGTGAAGCTTATGGGGGATGGGAAAAAACATACAGACGACATCACTGGGCCATACGCAATAAATTCTGGGACTGGATAAGAGGAACAAAACTTATATTACAGATCTTCCCAGGCAGCAATAGCTAATATTTTTCTAAATGGAATAAGGTTTTCAAACCAAAACAGGATGCCTAACAACTGTTCTGGAGATAGGGATCAGGCGAGAAGACGCTTGACTTACGTGTTTTTTCCATTATGCTGACACCGGGTCCCTCGATCTCTTGAACCTTTGTATAAACACTGATTTTATATTGTGAATCAGGCCGAAGTCCATAAAAGCAATGCCTGCTTGTCCCTCCACCCACAGTAGATTCTTGCTTTTGTGTATCTATAACGAAAACACAATAAAATACACATGTAAGAAATTTTTTTTAAAAAAAACAGTCATCTGTAGATGATTTGTTTCTAAAATGCTTAATATTCATGGCTTAATCAGAAAATTCCAGAATGAATTATACTAGCTTGAGGTATTATATCACATAATTGGTT
>NW_011888840.1:193624-199466 GCF_000151845.1 Pteropus vampyrus | reverse complement strand
AACTACCTATAATACAAACATTTCCTAAATCCTACGCATAAATAATCACATTTATCTATCTCCATAAAAGTTTCCAGGGACTCTCCTGGAATTGAGTCTGCAAATGCTTTTCTGTCATCTCCTCTATGTCTTGTGAATACCCATGTACTTTATAGATGGCTTTTACTGCCTAAAAAAATCTACATATATTTGGAAAACTGGAATAGTCACTGTAAAATTAATGGGGAACAGTATGGTTTGATTCTCAATACTATGGAGAGGGGTTACATGAATGGGGTGTATCCATGTTGCTTTTGGCATGTGTAATACAGGTCTAAAAACATTTACACTGATCAAATAATGACTGATTTCCTCAACTGCTTAAGCCAAAAGCAGGGAATCAATTTCTTTGTAACACTTGAAAAAATTCTATCTTCGTGCATTCATTCTTATGAAGCAAAACTATACGGTATCTGAGTTATTGTCATGCTGATAATGATGCTACCAACTTGACTCACCAAAATACCCTGGGTAGTTACTGAATCCACAAGCAAAGAATCCCAGGATCCAGGATACTCTGCTGGGATTTTACGGTATAAATTCTTCCATCCCCCATGCCTCTCAAATACTCAATGATAATGTCGCTGCTTCAAAAAGTTTACTCCTGAGACTAGGTTTGGTTTCATGTGATCTTTGGGGGTACAGGGTGGGGGCGGGTAGGATCTGGTGTTGGTAAAGTAGGCCCTCCGCTATACTGCAATCCTTTCTCTGTGTTAATGGATGATACTGCAAAATTGACATTTCAGCACCTAAAGATGGAGGACAAGTTGGTCATCCTTTGAAACTTTTTAAAAGCAGTCTAGAAAGAAATTTACCAAGCTATGGAGATGAGGGAGGGAATACAGTATTTTGGCCTATGTGGCGTATAAATACATGAATTTGAAGGGAAATGCCATATTCAATCTCGGGTGCCAAGTCAACTCAAAACAGCTGGAGAGAGACACAGAACTGCAGAGCATGCACAGAACTAAGGGAGGCTCTCATGGGGTTCTGAGTTACCCAAAAACAACCAAAAGTCTCTGACTTTGGTTTATCCTGCTATTAACCAAAAGCCTACAATTTAATTTTGGCAAATAGATGACTGACTCAAAGTCAGATTTTATTTCAGTCTCTCCTGAGAGGACTTTATCCTTCTGGTAAACTTTTTTTTTTGGTCTTGGCTATGAAAAATGTCATAATATTCATAATATTTACATGGATAGAGGACATCTGTTATTTTTGCCTATCCTGCATCTAAGCTCTTTTTCTTTGAATCTGTTCTCCTCTACTCTTGGTCTTTATGATTTAGGAAGGACTGAATAACAACCCTCTTTCCTTTTCAACAAAAAGGGATGGGAAGCAACCAGGTCTGACCAGTTTATTTCATACCCTTGAACTCAAGGACAGATTTAGGGGCATCTGACACAAACTGAGCCACTATGATTCTGTTCCTGGACTTCCATTCGAATTATTGAGAAAGAGAAGCTCTCTTTTCACAAAGACTGTTAAGCTGGAAGCTGGGAGAATGTAATTCTGGGTCTGACTGGGGCCAACCCAAAGAATCTGGCTGAGGATGAAAGCCGAGCAGAGCATGAAGGATGAAGCGAGACTTAATCTCAATGACACTGAACACCTAGATCCCGATGTGCCGAGTCCAGGTACTTTTTAACTTCTCAGTATATTAGCCAATAAATTGACTCTTTTGCTTAAGTTCTTTTTCTTTTCATTTTTTTTTTGCCATTTATAAACAAACAAACAAATGTAAATAACACAGCCTAGCTACTTTATTCACAAAAACCTTGGAAATTTGTAGGTATTACATCAGGTAAAAGCCTCAAAAGGAGTAATTTTAGAGAAACTTAAGTCCAGAGAAGAAAGGTAACTAGCAATTGTGGTTAGAACAGAGGTCTCTCCACTGACTACATCTCAGAATACAAGTGACATGACCAGACCATGGGGAGTATACTTTTTAAAAATCTGGAAAAAATTACTTGTCAAGAGTAAGAATTTGTCAGAGGTATTCAGAAATAAGTCACCCTGGGAGAAAGCTCTCCTCTGTCACAAGGAGGAATTAGGTCTCACTTCTCTCTAGGATTTCCTCTGGTGTGCAAGGACTAAACTTTCTCCAGAGGCAACTTATGTAGCTAATGGCAGATATTACAGAGCTAAAACAACTGGGGCTCTGGAACCCATCTGCTCATAAAAGAATGAACATCTGACCACAGGTCCTTTGAAGACCGTGGTTAGGATGATGATTACATTTCTCTGTAATATAAACAAACTCAACCTAATCCAAGCTCACAGATATAGAGAACAGATTAGTGGTTGTCAGATGGGGTGGGAGTGGGGAGATGTAGGGGTAAGAAAAATGGTTGAAGGAAGTAAAAGGGTCAAAAAGAAAGAAACTCAGCCTAATTCTTCCCCACTCCAAGTAGAAAAACTATTCCTTGACCCGAACTGTGTAAGTTAAAATATTTAAACATATTCCCTACTACAATTCCTACTCACTCCCACCCTTTTCGAAGCTTTCAATTAGAATCTGTTGCTGTCCAGTTGGTTAATAATATTCAGTTAACAACTATGTAAATGAGATGTAGGCTAATTGGGCTCCTAAATCTCTCAGCTATAAATGTTGGTGGAAAATAAACTGAACAACACTTTGTTCACTCTTGTTTAATTGAAACTACTGAGGATCTGTTAAAGAGGTTTTGGGAAGCCTGAAAATAATACTAAAGGAATACGGTTAACTTGAAGATAAGAAGGAAGTGTGGACTCATGTTTTTTGCTAGCAAAATCTTGGCTTCGGAAAGAGCTTATTGAGGTTTTAGATAACCAGGTCAATGCTATCAGTCACATAAATCATATCTTCTCAGAATCCCGATGTTATTTTGCAAATATGCTAAACTAAAAGTTTAAAAAATACTTAAGGATTTCACCAATTCCACTGATAAGCCAGTTTTGAAAGAATTTTATGTCAACTTACATAATTAAAATTTTTATGAAAGACAATGACTATCCACAGGACATATCCCTTCATGTCAACATCTTAGACATTATAAAAAGATGAAAGTGTTGGGGGGTCATTTGGGAGTGTGATTTTTATACTTAGTATTTTTTTAAAGCTTAGCAAATACCATTAAATGTCAACTCTTTCATATTAAACTGACTTAGCTAGTCTTTTAAAGATATATAAAACATAACTCCTCAAGATTTTATAATTATTTCTTAAATAGTTGCAGATCTTTCATCTACTTCTGCTTAAGCATCTCATAAATCATATTAAATACAACCAAAAAATCTGTGGGACTTGTCCTGACTTTCTCTTTCTCAATGTTCATTCCAAGTTAAAGCCACTCCCGTATGTTTAGCCAATGTCAGGCTAAAAGGACTCCTATGAGATCACACATAGGGAATCAAGGAATTAGTGGCTGAGCATGTCTATTGAGACAATGCTTTGGTTGGGGTGGGCACAACCTCTTCTGGTGTCACTCATATTCTATTGTCATATTCTCAGCTTATTTCCAAATGCTCTCAGCACTCTACTAAACTGTGCTTTCCACCTTCTGGATTGGATCGAAACTGTGATTTTAAATGTAGTTATAGCCAGGACTATAAGCTACTAAACCCAGTCCTATCCAGGCCCCACCCTCATCAAATTAACTCTTTCTGTTTTTTTTAATGAGGAAACTATGATCATTTGTCCAAAAAGAAAAAAATATTTTAACAATTTCATTAGCAAGTTTGAAAGATTAAAAAATTCATTTGAGATTCTCTGGTGTCTCCTATGACATAACAAGATGTACCTTTTCTACTGATATTACAAATCCTATTAATTTTCATTATTTGACCTCATCTTCTGAATATTATCCATGCTGATAATATGAAAAGAGGATTAAGAGTTCCTAGAAACTCACTTTTTGGGAATCAGCTTTTTGTTGTCATTCTTGATATTTTAATAAAAATAAGCCAACATTTTTAGGGTTTCAACTTTGAAACAAAGTCCCAAGTTGTAGATGCACTTGAGAACTGTAATGTTGTAGAACCGGCCCTGGGTGGCATAGGTATATTATACCATCTCCTGGATGAGAGAGTGCTCTTCACCAATTATCCCCAAAAGTAAAAAGAATCACTAAGAAAAACATTAACGTCAAACCTAGACCCCCACAAAGCAAATACCAAAATAAGCATGCCATCACAATAAGGCCTCCTCAACGAGAGGGCTCTTGTCTAATGTTATGTGGATGTTTTCCACAATGATTTGCACAGAACCAAGTACACTAGGGCTTGACAAAAACAGACATGAATAATTGCACCTACCCTGGACGGATTCTATAACTATCCTGTAGGCAGTGGCGTGATGGTGAACTTGCCACTGAGCACACAAGCTGGTCATTTGAGTCTGGTCTGCTCGAAGATTGGTCACACCCAAAAACACTATAAGGAAATAAAAACATACTATGTCACATTGCAGATAATACCACGAATGTTCCCAAGTCTGAAATTAACTTTAACATGGTAAAATTCAAATTCAAGGTTCCTTAGTGAGAAGTGGACTATCAACTTATAATAAATTATTGCACAAAAGATAATTATTTTATGACATGAAAAAGCAGTTGCAAAACATTATGTATTATACATTCTGCCTTATATTTGTAAACAAAAAAATACATATTCAGAAGAAAAAGACTAGATGCAATGAATGGTGAAATTCTGGGTGACTTTCAATCTTCTCTATTTGTGTTTTCTAAATATTCAAAAATTACTATATATCTTAATAAAAAATTGAATACAATACGTACTTATCAACCACTGAAAGATAGTGATGGCTTAAATAAAAGGTAAGAACAAAGTAGGCAAAATATAAGTCTTACTCAAACAGGAGCAGTTTCACAAGGACTGGCCTTCAAAACATGATTGAATGAGAATTAACAAATTTTTGAAAAGTTAAAAATAAAAGATTTAATGCAGATAACAAAAAATTATTTAAAAATACCTAGATTTCTATTAATTTTAGAATGCTGTAATATTCAAAAATGATTCACCAAAAGGTTTTTTTGTAAAGCAGTAAAAATATTGTTTCTCCAAGGCTACATATGATGTTTCTCATTTAGAACAAGCAGGAAGCAGAAAATTAATAATATTTACTTTTTCTTATGACCTCTGACTCTCTTGCCTATATCATTTTCTTTTACATCTCCCTTTCTTACAGCTACCTCATTAAATAAAAATAATAACCTAAAATTATTGTTCAAGATGGTAAAAATAATCTTGTCTAATCACAACTTATACATTCACATCGTTCTTTTCTGTTAGATGAGAGAAGGAAGACCTTTTATCCTAAGGCCAAGTAAACAACCCCTCTCCCCATCAAAAAAAGGAAATCAATAATGATTTATATAACACTAAATTTAAAAAACATCTTAATTTATTTGCAATTGCATGGAGTTTTATTTTGCTTGGGAGAAAGAAAGAAAACAAATAATAAGCCAATCTAATGTTTACTTTAAGGACCGAATATATAACAAGTTAATACTCTAAATCTTTTAACATTATTTAGAATACTATGTTTATTAAAGGACAGAAGAGGATGGAACAGAAGGAAGAGGTAGAGAAAGGTGGATAGAAGGAGACAAGAAAGAATAAGAGAGACCAAATCATAGAGACAGAAAAAAGTGGCACAGACAGAAAGAGTAATTGAGAGAGGAAAACCAAGATAAACTAGAGGAGAGAGGATATAGAGGGTGGGGAAACGCACAGGGGATTCTAGGGTGTTCCTAAGGAAGGACTGTGGGATTGCTACAGTACAGGGGTCCCGCACCCCTGG
>NW_011888840.1:184822-191524 GCF_000151845.1 Pteropus vampyrus | reverse complement strand
AGGGGAGGAGGGGTGAAGTCTTGGAGAAAAGGCGAACTCCCCTTTGGCCCAACTTTGACTGTCTTGGCTGTGTCAGGCTACATGGTGGTTGGAAATTTTCACCTAATTTGAAAAATGCCAACAAAGACTTTGCAGAGGGAACTCCTGCCCGCGACCATCAAGTATGGTTGAAGGCCAGGCTCTGATGTTCTCCTGCCAACCAGGACTCTGAGCAACAGCCCTGAGCAAGGGGAACACCTTTCTTTCCATGAAACACCGTCCAGAAAGGGTGATGCTGAGGAAAAGAAAAACCAAACCATCAAGATGAAGCAAAACCGCATGTGGGGCCTGAGGCAACAGGACATCAGTCTTACGTGTTTTCACCACGCCTGTCAGAGCGTCGCTGAAGCCTGAGGCCTGGGAGGCAAATATTTTCACGTTGTAGTCCATGCCGCTGAGGAGGTTTGTGATGAGAATGGTGTTAATGTTAGCTCCCACAAAAGTTTCCAGTGTCGGGCCAGCAACTAACGGAGAGAGAGTGTATGTCAGTTATAACAGAAGATGAAAAATTGGAAACACTCCTGAAGTGTATTGTACCTATTCAACTATTTTTTTTTCGGTTCCCCAGGATTATACAAGAGCTGGGGTTCGAATCCAGCCCCATTGAGCTCTAAGACTTACGTACCTGACTACCATGCCAGGCCTCTCCCTAGGGACACAGTCCTTTTTTCGGATGTGGTGATTTCCCTAGTGCTGGTCAACGAAGCTGGCCTGCCTCACAATCCACCGTCAACCATATTGTGAGGCCTTTGCAGTGGACCTACAGTGTTGCCATAGGTTTTGAGAAGTCATTCTCAATTGCCCTTCTCAGACACCCAGCTTTGACACCAGCAGGCATGCACGTGTCAGTAGCAACAAATTTTATCATGGACACCATGCCATGCTTCACCACATGTGGGGCAGAATGTGTGTTACCACTATCCACACCTCTTAATAATTTTTAAGACCAGACAGATGACACTCTTACTTCAAGGTCGTTGACCAGCCGGCTTCTTTGGGCTTTTATTTTTTCTCCTCTATCTGGTTCAACCCAGTGGAATCTTTGATTTAGCATTAAAAACATTTCTTGCTAAGTCCTACACCAATTTACTTACCTCCTGCCTCTTTCCATATGTGCTCTTTCTTTAAAAGCTTTGAGTTAGTGACAAGTTCCGAAAATACTCATTATTTTACTTCAGAACTTCCCTTCCAACAATATATTTATATATTTTTTTATGAACGTGTTTTTTCAGTAGCGATTTTCCCACGCCCCAAACTCTCCATGCAAATGTTCACATACAATTTTTCCATTTGACCTAAAATGGGAGTTCTCAACCTCAGCACTGTTGACATTTAGGGCTGGTTAATTTTTATTCTGGAGCTGTGGGGAAGAGGGATTGTGACTTGTAGGATGCTTAACTATCTACGAGATGCCAATAGCATCGAGTTGTGAAAATCAAAAATATCTCTGTCGGGCGGCAAAATTACACTGACTAAGAACTACTGGCCTAAAACAAAGCTATTTCCCTCAGAAAATCTGATCAATGTTTACAAAATGGGCCAAAGAACAAATTCAGCAAGGCTGTTTTGTGAATTAGCACATGTCTCAGGCCTGAAAAAAAAGAAACCAAAAAACAAACAAATAAAAAATGGTGACAGATACCAAGGATTCTGTCTCAAACAGACTTATGCATCCATGGAACATTCTTGCTATTTCATTTTCATGGTGCATAGAGATGTCTGTCTGCAGAAATTGGAGGCTGGGTATTTTAGTTTTATGAACCTAGATAATGGGACACAGAAAAGGCTGAAAAGTGTTACAGAAGCAAAAGCAACATCTCAGGTGACGGGCTGGGACTAAAGGCGTTTCTGAGGGCAGAAAGAGTTTTTAATGGCCCAAAGAACGTTTTTAAGATTTTCCTGCCAAATCAAGAAAAATAATTGAAGAATGCCTTTCTGCCAAACCAGCAGATACTGAAGGCCCTGGTTCAAAATGCTGAGAAGACCCTTATAATATCTATTTTTAGTCTCCCGTTCAAACTTCATAAAAGTGCCACTGTAACAGGCGGAGGTGCACATGGTGCCAACCCCAGTGGTGTTTGGACCGAAGGGTTTCGTGGCCCCATACAGGTCATTCTCCTGCCTCCAAGATACAATGATGTGATTAGGAGAGAGGGGTCTCCTTGTCCATGTGGCTAACAGGCTGGTGGAAAAGCCTTTTACTATAATCTTGGGGTGTCAATGAATTTTATACCCCAACATAGTTCCCAAAATGGTGTTATTAAATAGACTTTCTCCAATTAATCAAAGAATTTAGAGGTAGAATTTAGAGATTCTAAATGTTTAGAGCCTGTAAAACCAGTGAGCCAAGAAACATCCTATTTCAATAGAGTCAAGGTTTCTTAGGCAGGTTATTTGTCTGGGGTGTGTAGGTCAAGTGCACGCTAGCAAGTATTCTGTTCATTAACATTCCCATTCATTTCTTAGGTAAAGGCATAACATCACCATTGTGATAGTGTCCATTCTAACACTGACCATACTAAAAATGCTTTTTTTCACTAAAGAGGTAAGAGATTCTTCTCACTTCTTAAAACATGGAAAAACCAAAAATAGATAAAAAGTCAGAACAAAAACGATTCACCTTAAAAGACATTTTAGATGCCTAATAGCGATAAAAATATTTTTAAAAAGCATTACTTACCACTAACAGGTTTGTAGACAATCCTATAGCCCTTTACAGGGGAAGATGGCGGATCCCACGTTATACGCAAACTGTTATTCCATTCTTCTGAGACCCGTAAGTTTTGGGGACCAGAGGGTGGTACTAAACAAGAGAGAAAAGGAAAAAAATAGGGGGTTTTGTATGGTTTCCATCTTTGCAAACTACACTGATGTTAACGAAATCTAAGATATCTTCTCACAGTGTTAAAAATATTTACACTGAAACACACGGTGAGAAGCCTTTGATGAGTCCATAGCTGTTTGAAATATTAGATATGTAGAAAATAATTGCACTTGTGGCGAAACATTTTTATCTGAAGATCAACAGTTTATTCAATGACATGTTGGTTCCTTGCCCTTAAGCTAATTTTATTTTATTTTATTTTTTATTTTTTAGGTGAGGCAACTCTTGGTTGACCTCACAGATTGCAAGGACCTTATCAGCTTACAATCACTTATTTTTTTATTTTTTACACCTACAGCACCTGGTCTTCCTAGGTGGTCTCCCATCCAAGTACTAACCAGGCCCGACCCTGTTTAGCTTCAGAGATCAGACAGGATTGGGCTTGTTCAGGGTAGCATGGCCGTAGACTACCCTTAAGCTAATTTTAAGTAAAACTGTTTATTAAAGTATTTATTAAAATTTCTGCCTACATGCCACTCCGTCCCACTATTGAAGCATGTTTGTTCAGCAGTATGAAGGGCGACCACACAGTAGTAATGGTGGTGATTCTCAGAGGTAAGATTCTGATTATTTTATTTTTGCTTTCGTCTTCATATTACCTGGACTGTTTGAAATTTTATGTCATTGTTTTTCAATTTTTTTAAGCAAAACATTAAAGCCATTTATATGGAGGTCCTTGGTAAACTATCGTCCATATTGATAGCCAATGTCCTTATCACTTTGCTAGTGACAGAATGTAGTCATGTTGACCACTGCTTAAAATAAGTAGGCCACCCACTAACACTTTAAAATAATTTTACTATGTAGATATTGTTACATGTGGTGGTATTTCTGTGATGAGATTTAAGTCATATTTCTACAGTAATAGTCTTTAGTTTTTATTTGTGGGAGTGTATGTGTGTGTTCAACATGAAACTCTTTTACAAATTATGCTGATTTTTAACATACAAAAGTTAAAAGTACACCTTTGAGCCCAGGGCACTGGCAGTTAGAGGGTGCCCCTTTGCCTTCCCACCTCCTTCTCCCTCCCTGACCCCGGCAGAGTAGCGGCTTTATGGTGACTTTACGGAACATAAGAGAGTTAAATAACACAGTTCAAAACCAACTTGGAATTTATTATGCTTATTTTAAACCAAACTTACCTACTTTTTTTAACAACTTGGCTTTAAGACAGAAAAGGATGATGTATTTAAAAGCATGTAGTAGATGCTCCATAAATGTTAGGCGAACACTACTTAATTTTCTTTAATTGCTGTTTAACTCTGTAGTTTTCAAGCATTTATTTAGCAGCACAATACCCAAATATGCTATAAATTCCAATACGTAGATCAAGTCAAGATCAAGTCGCGATGCCTGCGTACGTGGGTAGATGCAGAGTGACGAGTTTGGGGCTTCCCCAGAGCTCTGCTCCTCCCCCTGCCTCTCTCCTTCCACATGAACCCTGAGAGGATAACTAGCAACTCTTAGCGCTCACAATACTCTGAGTGGCCTCCAGCAAAGCTTGCAGGCTTGGTGGGGGTCTGGGTGGAGATACTCAGAGCATGAGCACTGGGAGGATGGAGAGATGCCAGCAGGTAATGAGATGAGGAGGTAATGCCCATTTGCTCAGCTGAGCAGAGCCAGGGCTTCGGGCTGCCGCTACAGAATTTTAATGACTTGTGCACTTACATGAAAAATCCATACGAGATGTCTGTCTGCAGAAATTGGAGGCTGGGTATTTTAGTTTTATGAACCTAGATAATGGGACACAGAAAAGGCTGAAAAGTGTTACAGAAGCAAAAGCAACATCTCAGGTGACGGGCTGGGACTAAAGGAGTTTCTGAGGGCAGAAAGAGTTTTTAATGGCCCAAAGAACGTTTTTAAGATTTTCCTGCCAAATCAAGAAAAATAATTGAAGAATGCCTTTCTGCCAAACCAGCAGATACTGAAGGCCCTGGTTCAAAATGATGAGAAGACCCTTATAATATCTATTTTTAGTCTCCCGTTCAAACTTCATAAAAGTGCCACTGTAACAGGCGGAGGTGCACATGGTGCCAACCCCAGTGGTGTTTGGACCGAAGGGTTTCGTGGCCCCATACAGGTCATTCTCCTGCCTCCAAGATACAATGATGTGATTAGGAGAGAGGGGTCTCCTTGTCCATGTGGCTAACAGGCTGGTGGAAAAGCCTTTTACTACAATCTTAGGGTGTCAATGAATTTTATACCCCAACATAGTTCCCAAAATGGTGTTATTAAATAGACTTTCTCCAATTAATCAAAGAATTTAGAGGTAGAATTTAGAAATTCTAAATGTTTAGAGCCTGTAAAACCAGTGAGCCAAGAAACATCCTATTTCAATAGAGTCAAGGTTTCTTAGGCAGGTTATTTGTCTGGGGTGTGTAGGTCAAGTGCACGCTAGCAAGTATTCTGTTCATTAACATTCCCATTCATTTCTTAGGTAAAGGCATAACATCACCATTGTGATAGTGTCCATTCTAACACTGACCATACTAAAAATGCTTTTTTTCACTAAAGAAGGTAAGAGATTCTTCTCACTTCTTAAAACATGGAAAAACCAAAAATAGATAAAAAGTCAGAACAAAAACGATTCACCTTAAAAGACATTTTAGATGCCTAATAGCGATAAAAATATTTTTAAAAAGCATTACTTACCACTAACAGGTTTGTAGACAATCCTATAGCCCTTTACAGGGGAAGATGGCGGATCCCACGTTATACGCAAACTGTTATACCATTCTTCTGAGACCCGTAAGTTTTGGGGACCAGAGGGTGGTACTAAACAAGAGAGAAAAGGAAAAAAATAGGGGGTTTTGTATGGTTTCCATCTTTGCAAACTACACTGATGTTAACGAAATCTAAGATATCTTCTCACAGTGTTAAAAATATTTACACTGAAACACACGGTGAGAAGCCTTTGATGAGTCCATAGCTGTTTGAAATATTAGATATGTAGAAAATAATTGCACTTGTGGCGAAACATTTTTATCTGAAGATCAACAGTTTATTCAATGACATGTTGGTTCCTTGCCCTTAAGCTAATTTTATTTTATTTTATTTTTTATTTTTTAGGTGAGGCAACCCTTGGTTGACCTCACAGATTGCAAGGACCTTATCAGCTTACAATCACTTATTTTTTTATTTTTTACACCTACAGCACCTGGTCTTCCTAGGTGGTCTCCCATCCAAGTACTAACCAGGCCCGACCCTGTTTAGCTTCAGAGATCAGACAGGATTGGGCTTGTTCAGGGTAGCATGGCCGTAGACTACCCTTAAGCTAATTTTAAGTAAAACTGTTTATTAAAGTATTTATTAAAATTTCTGCCTACATGCCACTCCGTCCCACTATTGAAGCATGTTTGTTCAGCAGTATGAAGGGCGACCACACAGTAGTAATGGTGGTGATTCTCAGAGGTAAGATTCTGATTATTTTATTTTTGCTTTCGTCTTCATATTACCTGGACTGTTTGAAATTTTATGTCATTGTTTTTCAATTTTTTTAAGCAAAACATTAAAGCCATTTATATGGAGGTCCTTGGTAAACTATCGTCCATATTGATAGCCAATGTCCTTATCACTTTGCTAGTGACAGAATGTAGTCATGTTGACCACTGCTTAAAATAAGTAGGCCACCCACTAACACTTTAAAATAATTTTACTATGTAGATATTGTTACATGTGGTGGTATTTCTGTGATGAGATTTAAGTCATATTTCTACAGTAATAGTCTTTAGTTTTTATTTGTGGGAGTGTATGTGTGTGTTCAACATGAAACTCTTTTA
>NW_011888840.1:167029-184772 GCF_000151845.1 Pteropus vampyrus | reverse complement strand
GTTCAGGGTAGCATGGCCGTAGACTACCCTTAAGCTAATTTTAAGTAAAACTGTTTATTAAAGTATTTATTAAAATTTCTGCCTACATGCCACTCCGTCCCACTATTGAAGCATGTTTGTTCAGCAGTATGAAGGGCGACCACACAGTAGTAATGGTGGTGATTCTCAGAGGTAAGATTCTGATTATTTTATTTTTGCTTTCGTCTTCATATTACCTGGACTGTTTGAAATTTTATGTCATTGTTTTTCAATTTTTTTAAGCAAAACATTAAAGCCATTTATATGGAGGTCCTTGGTAAACTATCGTCCATATTGATAGCCAATGTCCTTATCACTTTGCTAGTGACAGAATGTAGTCATGTTGACCACTGCTTAAAATAAGTAGGCCACCCACTAACACTTTAAAATAATTTTACTATGTAGATATTGTTACATGTGGTGGTATTTCTGTGATGAGATTTAAGTCATATTTCTACAGTAATAGTCTTTAGTTTTTATTTGTGGGAGTGTATGTGTGTGTTCAACATGAAACTCTTTTATAAATTATGCTGATTTTTAACATACAAAAGTTAAAAGTACACCTTTGAGCCCAGGGCACTGGCAGTTAGAGGGTGCCCCTTTGCCTTCCCACCTCCTTCTCCCTCCCCTGACCCCGACAGAGTAGCGGCTTTATGGTGACTTTACGGAACATAAGAGAGTTAAATAACTCAGTTCAAAACCAACTCGGAATTTATTACACTTATTTTAAACCAAACTTGCCTACTTTTTTTTAACAACCTGGCTTTAAGAGAGAAAAGGATGATGTATTTAAAAGCACGTAGTAGATGCTCCATAAATGTTAGGTGAACACTACTTAATTTTCTTTAATTGCTGTTTAACTCTGTAGTTTTCAAGCATTTATTTAGCAGCACAATACCCAAATATGCTATAAATTCCAATACGTAGATCAAGTCAAGATCAAGTCGCGATGCCTGCGTACGTGGGTAGATGCAGAGTGACGAGTTTGGGGCTTCCCCAGAGCTCTGCTCCTCCCCCTGCCTCTCTCCTTCCACATGAACCCTGAGAGGATAACTAGCAACTCTTAGCGCTCACAATACTCTGAGTGGCCTCCAGCAAAGCTTGCAGGCTTGGTGGGGGTCTGGGTGGAGATACTCAGAGCATGAGCACTGGGAGGATGGAGAGATGCCAGCAGGTAATGAGATGAGGAGGTAATGCCCATTTGCCCAGCTGAGCAGAGCCAGGGCTTCGGGCTGCAGCTACAGAATTTTAATGACTTGTGCACTTACATGAAAAATCCATACTTAGGTGCCCAGGTACAGAATTCAGCCCTCGTCACCATTTTGCAGCTACCACACATAACCACTGGGTAATGGTGGTAGATTAAAGGTGGGTGCGGTTTTTCTGACTCTCCTCCCATTGAGTGGCAGTGCAGCCTGTGACCCTCTCTTTTAATCCGGGTGAGGTCTATGGCCACCTTGACCAAATGACGACAGCGGAAGTGACACTGCACTGGTTCTAAGCAGAGCCCTTAACTGTCCTGACAGTTTCTGCTTTCCGCCTCTTGGAACTCTTGCTCTTACAGTCCTGAGGCGCCAGTAAGAACTATGACAGGGAGAGGCTCAGAGGCCACATGAGAGAGAGGGGCTCAGCGGAGGCCAGCCTTCTAGGCATCCCCACCAAGATGTCGGGCATGTGAGCGACACTGTTCTGGATACTCCACACTAGTCCAGCCATCAGGTGGCCTTAATCAATACTATGTGAAATGGAAGGGTTCCCAAGCAAGCCTTGCTGAATTTTCCGACCAATGAAATGGTACGATATCATAAAATGGTTGCCGTTTAAAGCCATTAGGTTCTAGAGACGTCTTCACGTAAGGACAGACAAGCACACGGTAACGAGGTCAGCTAAGACTTCGTAGTGTTTGACCAAGGGTTTTCATGCGTACTCCTCAGTTGATCATCATGGCCAATTTATGTAAAACAAATATTTCGTGAAGCCTCCCCTGCGCTGTTGGAGTTTCGTATGCAGAGATGAACAGTACAGATGAGGTCCTAGACTCTCATGATGCTGCTACCCAGGGACAGGAGACAGACAGTGAACAAATACATGAGCAAACAAGAAAATATCAGACAGTAAACAGTGCCGTGACATAATCGAAACAAAATAAAAACAAAAAAGGATGCTATCATAGAGAGCGGGAGCGACTTTGCGTGGGTGGTCAGAAAAGTCTGAGGAGATGACATTCAGCTGCGACCAAAATGACAAGAAAAAGCCAGAAATGCAAACGTCTGGGAAAGGATATTCCTTATGGAAGGAAATTAGTGCATAGGTCCTAAGGCAGGCACAAGCTTAAAATGTCCACTGAAGAGCAGGAAAGGACGTATGGCTGGGGCTCCCGTTAGAGGGGAGATCAGAGAGATTGGCAGGGCTCAGGTCACACAGGGCCTTGGGCAGGATGTGGGATTTTATCCTGAGTACAGTAGGAAGCCATGGGGAGGCTTGGAACAGAGGCGTCACATGAAATAATTTATATTTTGAAAAGCTCCTCCGGCTGCTGTGAGAATGACAAACGAGCCAAGAGTGGAAGCAGGAAGACGCCATCAGAGTGGGTGTCGCTTGGAATGGGGTGGAGAGAAAATGGACAGACATGTAGAATGCATTTTAGAGAATCAACAGGACTTCTGATGAATTAGATGCCGAAGGAGTAAGATGTAGTTGTTTTTAGGTCTTGGCTTTAATAGACAAGAACACCGAAGCCCAGAGCACTTAAGCAACTTGCCCAAAGCCACACAGCTTGAAAGTGTGGAAGACCAAATTCAAACCCAAATTTTCTATCTCCAAATCTCTTTTGCTCTTTTCACCACAGTATATTGTGTCATTCAGGTGTATTACAGGGGATGAGCATTTTTGATTAATTAGTCAGCTAGTATCCACAGGGAGAAAGTTTGACTCACAGGTTTTTCCTGGGGCAGAGACGCTGACGCCTTCCCCATCATCATAAATGGGAGTCACCGTCACTTTGTATTCGGTATCTGACAGCAGAGGCTTCAGAAGGAGATTGTTCTGGCTTCCAGGTACCATAACCTGCACAAAAAAAGCAAAGGACCACCGGCTTAGTAAGACCTCTGTTCCCATTGGTCTACTAATAGAGCAGGACAGCAGGCACTCTGAAATAACCAAAAGCGAGGAGGTATGCTTGGAGAGTGATGAGAAAAAAGAGCACCCATGCACAAGCACTCTCTCCAAAATTCCGCTCGCAGCGAGCGACCCTTCGTTGATGACCATTAATGCTGAACGTCTAAATGAGAAGTCCTTAGGCTCTGAAGAATAGTTTATTCTGAACATTATTTCAGCATCCGTGAAGTACCCAGAAAAGAGAATAATCACCTATTTGGAAAGCAGGTGTTCATGGCTTAGGACTGTTCATTCTAGAACCCGGAAGGCTTATCATGTTTGATTCTACTTAAGTATCCTCTTGAAAATTCAGCCTTCCATTCTTTATCTTTTCAGAGATAATCTAATCCTAGCATTTTAGAAAAGAATGGATGCTAGCCAAGAACAACAGAACCACACATTAGATCTAAGTTTTCCAGATAGAAACATATTTACCAGTAATACTAAAAAATGTTGTGACTTTTTTATTCCTAAAAGATGTCTTCCTCACCCTAAAATCACCATCACTCTGTCCCTAATGGCTGCAAAAATGAAGTGCAGCAGTGGGGCTGATACCACACAACCAGGGCACTGTACCGTGTGACTCAGAGCAAATTCTGGCATCCCTGGAAGAATATGTGGACCAGCAAAGCCACGTGTTCTCAAGGCTAAAACCACAAACCTTTCTGTCTGCCCTCCAGCAGTTAGTGCTGACATATTGGACCATTTAAGGAGCTTAATCACGGCTGGAAAAATGTTAGGATGTAAGAACTGACCCAAACGCATTTAAGGCAGTCACAAGACTGGGACAGCTGGAGATGCTTTGCGATTCAAATGCCAGCAGGCAAAGGGCAGTGCTGTCAATGTCTGGATGAGAGAAGGAACCTATAAATCATGGAATATGCCCTAGAAAGCCTCGAGTCGAATCGAGAGCAGCTGTTGCTAAGATATTGCTAAGCTCTAAAAGCAATTTTTTTATATATAGGAAAAGAGGAAATCTGAATTAAGTGATTTTATATTGGATTAATATGATTTTGCTTCTCATAGGAAAGAGACATTTAAATATACAGAGTTGTAATGATGTGGTCCTGGGTGGGAGAGTTTTATAAAGAAGCTTTACTTAATTCTAGAATGAATTAGACAATCCGAGCATAAAGGGCTTGTAAAGGAAGAACTGCGTTTGCCCTGACTTGTATTATTACCCCATCAACACGGCTTCCTTTAGGTTGCCTCTTCTAAACAGAACTCCTCTGGAGCACTGGGAGAGCCTGGGCTTTCCTTCGAAGCAGTGTGTTTAGCAAACCACCCACGTTGATGCTCCTTAAAAAAGGTCATCTTTCAAACTGAGAAACACGTGGCCTTGGAACCAATCAAATTTAGAGTGTGGCATATACTGAAAAGCACTGGGACCATTTGGGAGGAGCCATTTAACTTGCCAGGAAGTAGCTGCTGTGGTTTATAATAATATCCATCATTTACTCGGCAATTATTATGTGTCAGGTGCTAGTCTAAGTATTCTAATATAGTTAATCTTCACCACAACCCTTTGAGGTAAGGATTATGATTACATTCATTTTACAGATGAAGAAACCGAGGCCCACACAGCTATTGAGTAAAGGTGCCATAGCGAAATCCTGGGTATCTGGTCCACTTCAAATGACTACCCTGCTTGTACCATTTTACTCTAATTAAACTAATTAAATTTTATTCCCAAGAATAAAACATAAATCTCCTCTGGGGTATGCAAAGTTCCTTCTGCCTGGCCTCTGCTTGTTTGCGCAAAGCAAGGTAAAATGAGCTCCCACCAAGAACAGATGCTGGAGGGCATAGCAGGTGATGGCTTTGTTTATAAAACGGTTGTCTAAAAGATGCTCACGATTAAGTGAGATGCAAATTTAACTAGTTCTGAAATGCAGCTTCATATCTGGCTCCATTATTGCCCAAAGCTCTTCAGAGCAGCTGGGATCCTACCCAGCAAGCTGTTCCCTCAGTAGAAAGAGGATTCCCTACATCTTGTCTTGTTGCATTCCCATTTATAGAGCTCTGTTCCTAGACAGGGATTCTCACACTATCTGGGGCAAAGGACCAGATGATGTTGGTGCTATTGTTTTAATTCCAATCCACCGAAGACCAATGTTTTTATGAAATACAAGAAGACAAAATTGCTAGAAAAAGTGAGCCTGTTCTCGGACGTTGCAGCAACATCTAGTTGCTATAAATGTTTCTGAAGCTTAACCTCTGAACTTACTCGGTAGGAGACCGAGCCGCGCTCTGAGTACCTCTGCTCTAGCTCAGAGCACGGCTCGGTCTCCTACCGAATAAGTTTCTTGCAAGTTGGAATCCAGTTCATGATGATGAATTTTGACATCTAGGCTCTAGAACAACCTAGAATCCTGATCAGCCTTTCACAAATAAAGACGTGTGAGACAAAATTCAGAGCAATGTCATTGCTGGGCCTCTGTATTTCAGAGCAGAGCTGAAAGGAAATCCTTATGAAATATTTGACGGGTAGCTTTACTTTCCAAGAGTTCAAAAGCTTCCTATTGGAAATATTTGGTAGATTTGATTATGCTTAGAAAATATATAAGTACTTCGCTTACCTAAACTGGAAAAGTAAATTTCATTCCCTTTGTTTTACAAGTATTAAAGTTTGACTTTGGTTTACGATCTTATACTCATACACTATCCTCTGTCTTCAATACCCCATCTTATTTCTTAGAGTAAATTTAGTCAGCTTTTACAGTTAAGGAGAATTTGGAAAGATGGTAAGAAGTATGTCTCTCATCTGGATACATTTCCTTTATCACTTTTGTAATTTATTTTACTCATCTGTTTTTCCTGGCCACACATCATTATTTTAAGACATTTATTTGTTATGTGGGAATTCAAGACCCTTGAATTTTGATAGAGGTCTGCAACTGCCTGTCCTACCCTGGTTTTATAATCTAAATCTAGATGCACCCACTTTCTATCCCCAATAATAATACATTACATTTATATAGCAGTAACACTTCATAAAACACTGAGATATAAATTCCCAATTAATCAATCCTCAGTTGAGTCCCTGAAGATATGCCCATAAAATAAGTATGCATAAGTCCAATTTAATTTGAATTTACTAAAGGAGCTTGATATTTAAAAAATTCTAGAGTACTTTCTTCTATATAGTGCAAACACTTCTGCACAGTAAATAATCACCACTGAATTTATCAATATTTTTCATTTTTAGTAAAGATTTGTTTAACTGGAACACATGTGGTTTAAGACTTTTGATCTTTCTTTCCTTCATCTAGGTTGTCCAAGTGTTTCGAAATAAACAGTGTAAAATGAAAGAAACTACCAAGGGGAAAATTATGTAGAGACAACCCAAAGAAAATATTATTATTATTTTACCTTGCAGAGCTTACGAGTACGTGCATGAGATTAAATTGTTACTCTTTCCAAATTAACAAGAATAATTTAGCAATAAACTTAATGTGTTTCTTGGAAAGAGTAGAAACAAAAACCAGAAAGCGAAACTCACTCTGGGAAGTTTTTATGGGTCTCATTTTTAGAAACAAAATTAAAATATGAGGACAATAATAGGAAAAATAAAACATCCAAATTGTATCTTTAGTTACCATTGCTAAGCACGGTTTTAAGTTTTTTGAATTTCCCAATCATGGATCATTTAAAATCTATGGTCCAAGTTAATTTATAATTCAACCTATTTTGCTTAAGTGTCCATTAACTTTCCAAAAGTACTCCTAGACCAATGTCCTGGCTCTTCTGACTATTCATAGTACATGTGGCTATTCTTAGGGTCATCATTGTGTTCTGTAACGATTCCTCTAACAGCCTGAAATAAAGTACTTTCCTGAGAGAATTTTAGGCTCGAAAAATTGTTTAGAGAAGCACATAAATAAAAATAATTTTCCATGAAAGGCTTTAAAGTAAGGAAGAAGAAGGAAGGGTAATAATGTTATTCTTGAGCAATAATGAATTTGGAGACTTCTCTCCTAGAGTGTCTCAAAAACAAAGAAGCAGACGAGAAATGTAAGTGATGAGGCTAACTAAAGCATATTCCATGACTGAAAAAAAAGAAAAATTTCTTTTGGATGCACGATGGAGTTATCTGGTCTAGCAAACAATTTTCAGGTTCCAGAATAAAAGGAATGATACAGTGTAAATTAAGAAAACATGGATGTTAGGTACAGTGTAGGGAATATAGTCAATAATATGGTAATAACTGTGGACAGTGCCGGGTGGATACTAGATAATTCGGGGGGATCACTTCATAAGTTATATATATAACCACTATGCTGTGTACCTGAAACTAATACAAAATAATATTGAATGCCAACTCTAACTGGAAAAGTTTAAATTAAAAAGAAAAAGAAAACACGGGAAGGCCATGACTAAGAATGAACCCAGGTTTCTGATATAGAAAAACAAATCTAGATGAAACAACTTAAAGAAAACTCAACATATAAAAATTTGAATCCCCTAATGTAGACACTCCTATTTAAGAATAAATTAGAAATGACTATAATTCTGCTCAAAATGAGCCGATGTCAGTGAAAACTATAATTTGTTTGTTGATGGATGGCATTTTATTAAGAACACTTCGTTCTTTCATGTATGCTTTGCTTAAAAAGTTTTTATCAGATTCTCAATACACACACACACACACACACACAAGACAACTGTGTGGACTGGCGGACTATTTATGACTCAGCTTTGCTTTAGTGCTCTAAGAAGTTGTCAAGGCAGCAGAAGCAACACTAGGTACAAGCTTCGGAAGCTTTGCTGACTTGAAGTAGGTTGTATGTGGAGAAAGTTTTAGAGATAGAAAGGTCATCAAGAAACCAGAAGTTAAGTTTGGATTAAATGAAAATGAGATTAGTTTCTGGAGATGGTTGAGTCCCCCAGAAGTGAGCAGGAGAGCTTGCGTGAACCTCTGCAGATGCCTCGTTAGCTCTGTTAGTCAGGAAGCCTCAGTTTCTAGGAAGCTGTATTTATACAGACCGTTCCTACCACTTCTTCCGCAGCGTCCCCTTGAGCAGTCAGGTAGGTCACCCTGAACTGCTGCACACTGCTGTCTGAAATGTCCCATTTTACCCGCAGGCTAGAAGTTGTTTCATCATCTACAACCAGGTTTCTGATTCCTGTCCGGAAAACTGGAATAAACACAACCAAGGATTAAAGATCTTTTAAGCCATCATATTCCAAAATGAGCTGCAGAGGCCATTTTTGGAAATGACAACAAGTATCATTTAATGTATCTCTCTAACATAGACCCACATGAAGGACAAACTCTGCTCTAGTGGTTATTGGGGAGCCATGAGACCTACGGGTAGCAAACAAAATGGAATTTAAAAGATGCTTACAAGTTAAGACCATGGATCCCTCAAAACTATCAGATCTGTATACACACTAGTAAGGGAACTGGGAAGAAGCCATCGGACTAAGAAACTGAAAGAGGAACCCACAAGGAGCATGCTCAGGAAACCCTCACACTAGTGCATAGCTGGAGAAGCAGACGTGAAGGGCCAGACGTGGTCCGCCTCCAACACACATCCCGTTCACCTGTTCCCCCTGTTCCACCTTAACACTCATCAGTTAAAGCGCGAACCTCTCACCATGCTGTCTCTACGGATGTTATCCTTTCACTGATATCTGTCCAAACTCCTTCACTCACGTCCTCTGACACATTCCTTCTCATATCCTAAGGTGCCTGCTCTCTCATTTGTCCCACTTTTTTCTCCCTTTTGTGCTGACTTCTTTTCATTCTGTCCATCTCTACTGACTCTTTCTTTTCTTCATTCATTAATTAATTCTTTCAGCAAACATTCATTGAGCTTTTCCTATGTGTCAGACTGTATTAGGTCCTGGAGATAAACAGTGATTAACAATTGACAAAACTAGTAAAAGTGCCACAGAGGAGGCAGGCGAGCGACATTTGCCGGGCAAAACAGGGAGAGGGTACTAGGCAGTGAGAATGGAAGGCAAAGTCTCACCTTCAGGACTGAGAGCTCTAGATGGCTGCAGGAAATGGGGAAAGCATGAAAAATATAGTTAAGGCCAGAATGGGAAATAGAATCCAATCAGGAAAGATGTCAGTGTTATGATAAAGAGATTTGGGGGCACAAAGAAGAGCTTAAAAGAGATTAACTGAAGAACAAATGAATCAGTGAATGAATAAATCAATCAACAGGTGACAAAGAACCTAGAAACCCATGGAAAGGTTTTAGGTAGGAAAACAAATTATATCATCAAACTTCTGCTTTACCTAATTGACTCTGACAGCTAGTTGGGAGATGTATATAACGGAATGGAAAGGTAAGCTGAGAGAGAAGACAGCTAATACAGGAAGATCAATACTCCACCCAGGTCTTAGTTACCCACAGAAACACAAGGAAACCATGGTATGAATAATTCTCGACCGAGAGCAACAGGAAAAGTCACTGAGATCAAGAGAGAGGCAGAGGCTCTAGGGCTTGCTATGCTAACATCCTCTGGAAGATTAAATGGGAATCCAAAACAAAGGTGGAAAAGATAGAGGTGTAACGATGAGTTTAGTAGATTAGAAGACCAACTGGCATTTATGGGTATGAAAAGAGCGAGAGGTTCTGAGAGGAGTGAAATTTGACCTGGCACGCCTCATTCCTAATTAATAATATAAATAAATAAAACTGGGATACTATCACCTCTCTTTAAATCAAACTTTTCTTAACGGGTAAATAGGCTTTTATTTGTCCTTACCTGATGTCACAGGTCTGGTAGGTACTACTACGGTCGTAGCTGGTTCTGTCCAAACACTGTCAACTAAAAAAAATATTCATCTCTTTAAAATACTGTAATGATAATAACTCAATATATTTGTGTATAGCATTCTATAGTTTTCAAAGAAAATTTCACCTATATTATCTCGCTCGCTTCTCACAACCCCCTCGGCTACGGGCGCAAGAGCAAAGAAGTGAGTCGTAAGTAAGGCAGACGTTATATCTATTCTGCGGTTAAGAAAACTGGAACCCAAAGAAGTTAAGGTTTCTAATCACAGATATCAGCCTTCATATAAACATTTGAATTAAACCTATAAAATTGTTTAACCTCCCGGTTACTTTACAATGGGACATCACAATAGTAATTCAAGGAAATTAAACAGTCAGTGCTGGAAATCAGGCTATGAAGGGGCTGCCAAACCGGGCCGCCAAGGAGGACAACAGAAGTGCACCTCCTAAGTCTTGTATCCACCCTGGGCAACAGTGGATGGAGCACCTGTGTGATGCTCCACCAAGATTCCCTCTTCGGGGTCAACATACTCATCCACCAGCCTCTGGAATACTGGTTGCCAATGGCTCAGAGCTCTGGGAACTGCCTTGCCTGAGGTCATGGACTCTGTCAGGGGTGGCCTACCTCCAGTGACTGGGGCTGCAGATATAAAGGCACAACCCTTCTGACTCAATCTGAGACAACTCAGAAGGGTCATCCCAGGTCTAGAACTCCTAACAGAATTAGCTGGGGACTCAGTTTTAGCTTCTCTCTGCCCCATCCAGCCAGCCTTACTTCCTTACAGATGTATCTCCTGACTACACTCTTCAATAAACCTTCTGGATGCAATTTTGTTTCAGAATGCGATTCCAGGAAACCCAATCAAAGAAAACTTAATATGTGTTTAATACCTCATATTTTAAAAATGAAGGGATGAATGAATCAGCGAGTGAATTTTGTACATGATCTTGGAACCAAGATCAACTTGGGAAATTCCATAAACTCTTGGTTGACATGTTTGCCCTAGGTTTGTTTGCTCATTCATTCATTTATAAATTTTTTCACCTATCCATCCATCGATCCATTTAGCAAGTATTTATTGTACAGTTAAAATACACCAAGTACTGTGCTAAGCACTAGAGATAGTATGGTGAACGAGGCAGATATGGTCCCTGCCTTTATGGTGATAATAGCCTAAAATTCAAAAACGCTTCAGATGCTGGTTTCATTAAAGGAGAAGATGCAGAAAGACTTCTGGGAGGACAAAGAGAAACCAAAGTATCTGTAGCCCCAGGATAAGGCTGATTGGGAGAGAACCTGGTGGGGTGCAGAGTGTCAGAACAGATGGTAGGAGATGGTGATGTCCATCTTGGTCAAACCAAAACTTACGCGTGGTCCCGACAGCAGTCACCACCTCACTCTCACTCCCATCATCCAGTACAGCCAACAGTGACACTTCATATTCAGTTCCGGGTTCCAGGTGTTGAATGACATGTGAGTCTTGGTCTTCTTTAAGGATAACCTAAAAAGCAGTTGGTGCTTAGTTTTCAAAGAAAAATCTCACCTATATTATCTCACTCGCTTCTCATAACAACCTTGGCTATGTTTGCAAGAGCTTGAATAATACAGGAGAAAGTTAAGAAAAAAAATTAATAAGACAGGTAGAAACAAGAAACAACTAAGCATAAAGAACTCCAAAAAAAAAAAAAAAAAAAAAACAGGGCCATTGAATTCTTTTTTTTTTTTAAGTCAAACCAGACTTTATTCCTTTCAATCCTCTCAGCAAATAAACTAAGATATTGCAAAAGGGGCATTTTGAAGTTTTAATAAATGTCATTTATGAAAGTCAAACGACCCGAAAAGATTTATAACACATGAGCAAAAGTGCATTTTAAATCATCTGATCTGACATTATAAAACTCCATGCAAAATACCAATTACTTCTGGGATTCTCAATCTATTTGAAGACCAACTCAAACGCAGCAGTGGGTATTCACTTCCAGATAAAATGCTCCAGGTTAATTTTCAGACAACTCACTTCTTCAGTCTTCCCACCATAGACTGGAATCCACATCAACTTGTGTTGTCCTTCATCCACAGAGAGGGGATGCCAGGTCACTCTGAAACTGTCTGTCGTCACCTCATCAATTTCTAAGTATTGCTGGGCTGGGACTTCCTCTGTAAGCCAAGGAAAGAGATCTCGTTAGGATATTGAAAAGGCAAGAGAGTCGCCACTCAAGCAGCCCCTGAGGACCACGGGAAGAGAAGACTCTCTCTGAGGAATCTCTTGTTTTAGGAAGTACAGAAAGCAGAGCCCTTCAGTCCAGTATGGCCTTCCTTACATGTCTGTTTTGGTCATTTACGCACAGTATAAATCAGGAAGACCATGAACACAGCAGATTTTACAAGTTTTCCAGTAATTTCCAGAACTCTAAGGTTCTCTATTTGGCTCTTTCAATAACAATGAAAACGAACAATGTCGTACTCATTATTTTACAAAGACAATATTTTCTGAGTACTTTAAGGAAATTAACAAAATGCTATCCCAGAGTCCTGAAAAACGCCCCTTTTAGCTTTATTCGGTTTCATGCCTAAGGCACTAAGAATAAGTTAAATCCTAGAGAAGAACCTTCAACCGTTTAACCTTGTATATACAGCTGCCATCAGAGGTGAAATATAACTTACCAACCTCCCACTGTTTCGCTGTTTATACACTTCTGGGATGTACAACAGAGAGCATAACATCTGACTACCCCCTAAATGAATTGTCGGTCATCAATTTTTATTATTTGAAATCAGAGATTTGAAAAACTCTTTGACAGGACACCATGAGAACTCGTGTTAGCCCTTGGGAGATTTCGTGCAATTGTTAGACTTTTTTCTGTGAACATTGCTTCTCAATCCAGCTTACTTCTCACCTCTCTCCAAATTACCTTCTCATCACCTCGGGATAGCACTAAATTTGTTTCCAAATGCAGTCAATGATAGGTACAGAAAGCAAGCAATAGAATTGTTGCCACCAAGAAGCAAAAAAAAAAGTTTTATATTGTTGGGTGACTACGGTGCATATGTAGAAAAGGAAAATAATGTAGTCATACCTTATTTTTTATTTTAGTATTTAAAATAGCCCATTTTATTGCATTACTATTTCAGGATGCATGAAAATACATTAATGGCTGCAGATTGATGTATTATGTTAAAGAGTATGAAACTATCATTTTTGTAGATCAAAAACTGGTGGATATCAGCAATTTTGGAAGTTCAATGTAATATACACATGTACAAATGAAAATTGTGAAAATTTTACAACAATAGAACAAAAGAAACAGTGTGTGATTAGACAGAGAACAATGTACACTTTTATTGAACTGAGACCTTTTGGATTTAAATGGTCTTTTTTCTCTTTCCCTTGCTTTGATAGAAAATAATTAATCAGTATGCATTCTAGTCACCTAATTGTTCATTTGTTAATAATAACATAAAATAAATAAAAATTAAAATGAAATCTCTGCAAAATCACAATCGAAGAAGCTGCTCCAGCTTGTGGGTTCTACATGGTTACTCCTGGAAACGCTTCATAACAAGGCCTACCTGTGGTAAAAGTTCCAGTCAGAGGCTCTGACTGCCCGTCCTCATAGATAGAGAATATAGCAATAGTATACTCCGTGAGGGGTGTCAAGCCCTTCAGAGGGAATGTGGTAATAGGATCGACTTCGACCTGCAAAAGAGAGAAGGCATGACAGTTGTATCAGATACTCTCTACATACTAGAAAGAAATCATTTTATTATCTGTAGATCATTTGGTTGGCAGAGGAGTTATAACCGTAAAAAAAAAAAAAACATATTGAATAATAAAATCAGTCAGTTTATATACACACATTTCTACTCTTACACTCTTCAATAGATTACCTATCAGTTAATTATCAGGACGTCATTGCAACCAATATTATTTCCAGTCATTAAAGATATAGAAAGCAAAGTGCACACAATGTACAATGCTAATACAAATAAATATAATGTTTTCAGACTGATCGGCTAGATGTAGCAGGTTTTGGGTTCATTGCCTGGGCTCTGCTGACTCCATGACTAAGAAATACACAGTAACGCCTGTAAGAGATGTATATTTGAGCAACCAACCTCCCTAGTACCAATCCGGAAATAGTCATATTAAAGATAATAGTAAATACTTGAAAGTTTTATCTTCCATAGAGAGACATATTTGGGAGAAAATATATACCATTATCTTAAGGGCACATAAGGGATGAAGTCCTGGGGATAAGGTCCAAGGATGTGTAAAGAAAGGGAAGGATTAGAAAAGGGAAGAAAAAAGAACAGATCTTGAAGAAGGAAATCATAAAGTACAAGGAGATAAGGGTAGGATCTAGAAGACAGAATCCTGAGCAAAGTCATCCTCAGACTCAGAGAAAGAACAGATACAGCTTTATCTTTGAGAGGCTGGGCGACGGGTTGTTGAGCTGCATCGCACAAGGGAAATGTAGTGGAACAAGTAAATAGTGTCCCCCACCTCAACACTTTACATACATTGCCTCAATTCTCACAAAACTCCTAGGATGTAGGTATAGTCAGATACCTTCACTCTAGTGATACTCTGGGAAATTGAAGAAATGAACCTATTTACTTGAGAGCAGACTCTGCCAAAAAAGATCCCACTTAAAATGTTTTCAAGATACCCTTTGAAGCAATATTAATAAAATCTGTTGTTTACAATACTATCAATGACTAATCTTGATCCTACCTGAGGTCAAGGGCAAGGTAACTAAGCTCATTGTATGTATTAGTTCACGGCAATTGAAGCGAACATTACCAAGATATAAAATGTGTCACTTTCCTACTTAAAACCTTTCTTGGCTATCTATTACCTTCCTGACCAAAGCCAGGCACCCTGCAATCACCTCTCGGCCTTGCATAATCTGGAGCGCCATTCTTTTTTTCTGCCATATTCCTAATCTCACCTACCAAGCTCCAGCCACAGTGACCTTCTATCAGGTCCATGTCTTTCTCACCTCAGGGCCTTTGCACATGCAATTCATTCTGTCTGGGGCTCCCTAGTTCTTTTCAAAATTAGGCCTTCCTCATCTGTAAGGACTGAGCTTAAATGTCATCTCCTCAAAGAGACTTCTCTTCCCACCAATTTCAGCATGGTTCTTCTCTAACGCTGTCCTTGTTTGCTTCCTCCCTAGTACCAATTCCAGCCTGAAATTATTTTATTTCCTTACATATTTGTTTATTTCCTGCATAGAGTATAAGCTCCTTAAGGGCAAAACATTGTTTAGCTTCTTCACTACTGTATGTTGAACTGTTTTTTTTTTTTTTAGTGAATTGAATAAGTAAATGAAAATTAAGATGGAGACTCCAAACACCCCTTTTAAAAGAGATAATAAATAGTTCATGCAAACCAAGAGCCAATCCAGAAACCATATACATCTCTAAGAAATCGACTATAGTTCAAAAAAACCTGGAGAGAGGAGTGTCCACTTTCATTCTTGTGAAACCCTGAACTGCTCTATCAGAGAGGGGAGCCAACCCCCAGCCTTTCCCGCCACCCCAGCTGAAGTACCAGACATGGAAGTGAAGTCATCCTGGAAGTTCTAGCCCAGTCCAGCTCCAGATGAATGCAAGAGTCACCCCAGCTGACACTTCATGGAGCCGAGACAAGCTGTCCCTGCTAAATCCTGCCCAAATTGCACAATCATGGGTTGTTATATAAGCCAGGGGTGTTAGTTACATGGCAAAGGTTAACCGAAAAAGAAATATGTAGTGTTTACTGAATCTGGACCTGACAATATTATAGGTCGTTCTTAGCATTTAGTGTTTACTCTGGTGCGGATACTGTCTGTAAGCTTTATATGCATTAGTTCACTTAATCCTTACGTAACTTCGTAGGGTAGCTAACTATTACCCCTAATTTGAAGATGGGGAAAATGAGACTCCAGAAAGTTAAGGAACTTGCCCGAAGGAAAACCAGCCAGTACCTAGGACTTAAATACAAGTGTTTCAGACTCTAAATTGTATGCCCGTAAACACTATTTATAATATGGCTTCGTTATTTAAACTCATAGAAAAGACAAATCTACATTTAAAGTATTAGTTCAAGACATGTTCTAAACTTACATTTCTAAATTTACATATTGCTTTCTGTTATTTCGAATTGTTATTTTACTGAGCACTTACTACATGTCAGGGACTTAGATTCATGGTCCTATTGAGTTGAGTATCTCATCCCCGCCCTCAACAAATCCTAGATGTTTATAACTATTTTACAAATGAGGAACCTGAGACCCAAAGAGTTGAACTAACTTCCCAAGAGCCATAAAACTATTAATCAAAATTTATTGTTTAGGCCTTGAGTCTCAAATCTGTGACAAATAGGAATTTTGCAAAGATATCAAATATACATAAAAACAGTTAAAATAAAATTTTCTTAGCTATACCGAGATGAAAAGAAAAAAAGTGTATATATAAAACATACAGAAAAAATTTGTGTATATAAATATATGGTTTTCCCCTTTTATATATATCTATATATATAAGTATGTATCCATAAATATATATCATGTCAAGATATATTTATTAAAGCCTCTTATTTGATCCTGAACAGACCATATTTTATATATTAATTACTAATTATTTTATTTTATCAAATGAAAACTTTTAAGTATCATTTATTTTTATTAGTTATCGTATTTGTGTTTTAAAATAAGTTCTGAAACTGGTTTTATTGGTGGTGTTTTTAAAACATAGGAGGATTTGGGAAAATGATAACAAATTACCATGATCTCATTGTTATGCAACTATTTTTCAGAATAATGTTTTAAACTGTCTAGCTTTTAGTCTAATTTTGGGCAGGATAAAGGAAGAGTCCTTGATGAGGAGTGAGGGACCCGAGCTGCACTCTGGGCTCTACTGTTGAGTCATTGCTGTTGGGAACTGAACTTGCTTCTCAGAGTCTAAAATCTGTGGCTTTTCATTTATAAAACTTAAATGGCCGTACTTTATTTCCCCATCATGTTTGCCCATTTCCCCAAATCCTTTCACAGTACATGTTATCTGAGATGGCTTCTGTCCTTGGTTCGACAAATCAGGAAACTCAGAACAGTGGCTGGCTCAGGACAAGCACTTGACATATCTGAGCTGCCACCACCGCCACCACCACCGCCACCACCACCACCACTGTTGCCGCCACCATCATCATCATCATCATCATCATCATCACCATCATCATCATCATTATCATCATCATCACTATCATCATCATCATCATCATCATCACCATCATTATCACCATCATCATCACTATCATCATCATCATCATCATCACCATCATCATCATCATCATCATCATCCACATTTGTTTAAGTGCTCAGTTTTATTTTTCTTCTTTGGACTCCAAAAAGTTAGAGAGAAGAGTAATACAGAAAAAAACACAGAGGGAAGAAGAGGAAGTGAAGCCAAGAAATATAAATTAAGTCAAAAGCAAACTCTTACAATGAGTTGCATGTTCCAAACTAAGTAGATTTTAATTGAGACATCTTAAAGTTCATTCCAGAATGTTTTGGAAATTTCCTAAAAACCAATTGCAGCACTATCTATAAATAAAAGCTTAAATTAATACAAGTTAAAGCAATATGTGGTAGGAATATTCACCTTTAAAACCACATATTCCAAAATTAGGTAAAATAATATTTCACTTAAACAAAAGACACTTGTCCAGCAACCTCCAGGCTCAATTGCATGGTTAAGAATTAAAAAGTAAGAACACACACATACACACTCACACTCACACACACACACACACCAATCAAAATGGAAATGTTAC
>NW_011888840.1:159592-166554 GCF_000151845.1 Pteropus vampyrus | reverse complement strand
TAGAAATCTCTGGTCACAAGATCGGGCAGCCCCTGCCGGGACTTCTATGCAGCAGCCGTCTGAAGAAGCTGGCACTGGTTGAGTCTTGGATGGACATGTATTTATGCGCTCCCCAGCATATCAGTTCCCACTATGTCCTGGCATCCCTGTCACTACAGCCCACTGTCCATGGTCCTTTATCATCAGTCTTGAATTACTGTCTTTCTTTCAATAGAGAATTTTTTATATATCCATGTCCCAAAAATAGAAATATGAAATATATGAAATATAGCCTAAGTTAGCTTCATATTTCAAGAAAAACAAGTATTTCTTTGCAGGTGTGACTATTTCTGCACATTTAATGGCACACTTCATTCATTTATATTATCGGCCTGATTTCCCTATACAGTTGAATTTGCAAACCTTGAGAAAGTCTTTTATTTTTCACAGATAACAGACACTGATAGCTCAGCGTTTTTGGCTTCAAGCCTTCTACTATTTCAGACTACTGCTTTCAAAGTCAAAGCAACTAGTCCATATAATCCCAGATTCATCAGAATTATTTGCCTTTAGGATTTATGAAGATTTAATGGATGATGTTGAATAGTAATTCTGAATTATTAGCAAATGTGCAGTTATTTCCATGCATTATCCAATGTCCTGTATGAGGGTGCATTCTGCAAAAATATTGATTGGACTTAATTGTAGAAAAAAGTTTGTCTCTGCATATAAAAATATTTGCTTTATTTTATCAGAAAACAGAAATGAATCCAATATATTTCCCTCTCCATTTTAGCTTCTTAGACCAAGATAAGGACAAAAATAAAAATTATTTTGCTATTTATCCTGCTAAAACATATTTCCAAGGAAAGAATTTCTGAAGAGTCTTAGTTACTGAGTGAGAGATACTATATCTTTGTGGATTTTAATAAATTCTATTATTTAAAAGTATCTTCCTACACGAAACTTGAACTATTCAGTTTTCAATTTAAGCTCATCTATCTAGGGTCTTTCAGATGCCAGTTTACTCAAATTACAGGGATAAAATGGGTAATACAGACATTATTTCTACTTTCCTACTTCTATGAAGATACATACTTCCCTACCCCTGTCCAAAGAAGAAGATAGTATTTTTCAAATATGGCCACATTAACATATATATCTCATCGCTAGGCGAGACCTGTGTTCTTCCCCACCTTGAATCCATACAGAACTTGAGATTCCACCCACCAACAAAGTGTGGCGCAGAAGTCACAACAATATACTGTGACTTCTGATGCTAGGTAACTCAAAGTGACACGGCTTCCACCTAACTCTCTTTCTCATCGGACACATGTCTGGGGACTCCTGAGCCAACACGTAAAAAGTCCAGCTCCCCTAAGGCTGCCATGCTGGAGGAATCACGTGAAGAATCTACTTAGAGACACAGAGCTGCTCCAATCTCCAACGGATCCAGTCTTCTCAGACCAGGCACCAAACATATCAAGAGAGAAGCCACTGTGATGATGCCAGCTCCAGCTACTTTCTCGCTACAATATCACGAGTGACCTCAAGCCAGAACTACACATCCAAGCCCCAATTCTTGACCCACAGAAACTGTGAAAGAAAATAATTAGTATAGTTTTAAGCCATTCTGTTTGGGAATGGTTGGTTATGCAACCATAAAAAAACTAATACACAACCAGAGGCCAAACAGACATCATGTTCCACAGCTCACCTCATTGATTTCAGTCCCGTCTGCATTGTTATAGACAATTCGATAACCAGTGACCTTTCTTGAAGTCGGGTCCCAGGCCAAACGAGCACTGTTAGAGCCAATATTGGAGATTCTCAGGTTTCTTGGTGGACTTAAGGGTACTTTGCAGTAAATGGAATAGAAAATAATTAAAATTTTAATTAGTATATATGTAAAAAAGACAAACAGTATCTCTGACTTTTTAATTACTTATATATGAAATGTTCCGCCCAGATAAAAACTTATAAGAAAATTAACAAATCAACAAAGAAAAAAGTTTTCCTGTAAAGAATAAATAGTAGTAATAAATTATACATATTTAGAAATTAATAAGATGTAGGTAAATTTTCCGCCTTTCTTTTCTAGTCAGTGTTATTATTATAACCTGATGTAAATAAGCAAGCTAATGGATCAAAAACCAAGACACCTGAAATTAAATCTTAGCTATTCCATTCAATTATCATATGATTCTGGTAGAGTCACTCTACTTCTCTACTCCACAATTTCCCATGTGTAAAATGAGTGTCGGATGCCTATCTGCCATCTCCATTTGGGTATCTATCTATCAGGTTATTTCCAAACATATATAAAACTGAACCACCAACTCCTGCCATCTTTCCCAGCCTCTCTCTGTCTTTCACTCTGAGCAAAAGGAAATTCCATTCTTGCCATTGCTTAGGCCAAAAACTTTGGAGCCAGCCAAGATTCGGGATTCTGAATATGTGTCGCCTTCACAGTGACGCTTTCCAGGATCGCCTTTATATAAAATAATCATACTACCCCATGTTACCTATCTCCCTTCCCTGATTTATTTTTATTGTAAATTTATTGGTCTACTGTCTCTCTCCTCCAATATACTATAATCTCAGAAGGTTAGGGAATTTGGTTTAATTTTGTTTCTGGCTTTATCTCTAGTATAGCAAGTACTCGATAAACATTGTTTGAATCAATAAATAAGATTTCTGCTTGAATAAATCTTGGTGACTTGGTGAGACTAGATAAAAATAAACACTTTGCCGTTGTTTTAAAAAAATATTTAAAGAGGTGCTGGCATTTCTCTAGATCCCTATCAATCCCATCGAGTTTTGCAGTTCTTCAAGGATCCTCTTTCTATTCAGCAGATTAAAACGTGTTGATAATCTTTGACAGCTTTCATGAGGGTTAATAGTTAAAACAATTATTAAGATTTAGTGCATGTTTTTTATGAGTCTGAGATGTAATACATGTTATCTCATTAAATCCTTACATTAGACTGCAAGAATAGAGTTACAATTATTCCCATTACAGAGACCATGAAATTGAGGTAACTTGGCCAAGGTCATAATTAGTAGGAGCAGAAGAGCAGTTAGAGTTTAATTAATCAATTGATTAAATAGAGTCCATGATATAGTCCATGACAGAACCAACAGAGCAAAAACCTAGAAGATAATGACAATTGTCAGCCATAGACAAGGTATAATGTTTCCTCATTCCTAAAGTCAATTCTTTCATTAATTCAATATATATTGATAGTTTGACAATAAAAAAGTTAAGACTCAGTGACTCAATACTTTCTCTTACATATTGAGAAAAACGGTGTAAGAGAGAACAAAGCAATATAATTATTTTAAGTGTTGTGCACACTTCACTTGAAACTTTTTCGGAGTTCAGTTATATTTGGCAGTATGATGGAATGTCTAGTTTTCTTAGTGCATAAAAATACCAGTCTCAGGAACAAATAATGAGGATATCGTTTTTAGGAACTACTAATGGTGAAAAGAGTCATGCACGTCATTTTTAAATGTAAAGAAATAAGTATTCTGAGTGAAAGATAGATGAATGGTTGAGAAAAGTTTTACTTTCAAATTGACAGAATCCCAAAATTCACTTAAGTCAAGTGATATAATAAATGCCTCTGGCACGATTTATTTCTTCTGTGTTGGGCTTTCTCAGTTTTTTTTTGGGGGGGGGGAGGACTGTTTATTTATTGTCTTAATTACATTTATCGTTCTTCAAAGAGCAAGAACAACACAGACTTAACTTACAAAGAATGAATGTTGGAGGAAACTTCTTTCCTTATCATTAAATTTCTATGTAAGTTTCCCAAGTAGAATCTTAAAGACAAAAGCACTGTAGAAACTGCTATTCACCTTGCTCAGAAGGACGGGCAAGACCCTGCATCTCTCTGCATTTTCTTAGGTTTCAAAACACCATGAATAGAGTCTTATTTTTAATGGTAGCTGGCAAAGCATTATTAGTATGCCAGGGTAGTATTTTATCCATATCATATTTTTAAATAAAATAGATAAATAATGATAAAATTGTGACAGAGACTTTATCCTAGACATAACCAATCAGGAGAGCCAGTGGGAGGAGCTAGGGTTTATGGGAAGAGTTCTTACACCCTATGTCATTACCAGAGCCCTACAGAGGCTTACAATAGAGTTGGATGTTTATAACAGCCTCTCTCCTTAAATTCCTCTTCCCCTCCATAAAGCATCTCCTCCATCTTTGTCTGGTTCAGTGTGTGCATGTAGCTTGCTATGTCTGCACACACCAGTTTGTAATCCTTTCTTTTTCCTGAATAAATCTTTTGGTGACAGAATATCGATTGATTCTGCTTTTCCATTCAACGATAGATAGATAGATACCTTTCCTAAAAATATTATGAACTCTCTACATTTAGCCAGAATTAGCCTTGCCGATAAATTTTTACTCAATTTAAGAAACGTATTATAGTTAGTCTGAGATAAAAAGGAATATTGATGAACTACGTGCTAAGTGCTTTCACCTGTACAACTACTGTTCCTCCCTTTAAAGACTCAAAAGTGTTACATCACTTGCCCATTGTCACTCAGTTAAAACACGACTTGAGCTGGGATTCCCATCTCGGCTACTCTGATTCCAAAACCCATGTTCTTTCCTCTATATTCTGATCTAGCATTAAATTTAGACAAAGACGTTGGTGGCTAGAGGTTACTAAAGTTCAGTTACAGTATCCATATGACTCACAACAATAACAAGACTAGAAGAAATACATTTCTATCCCCTAAATAAAATATACATATTCTTTTTTGTTTTCAATTATATTTAACATTCAATATTATTTTATATTAGTTTCAGGTGTAGGGCATAGTGGTTAGACATTTATTTGATTAAAGGAGTGATTCCTCCCCCCCAATAAGTCATGTAGCCACATGATATCATACATAGTTATTATAAGATTATTGACTATATTCTTTATGTTGTACTTTATATCTCCCCAAAAATACATTTTCTTAAGTTACAATTAGCTCTTAAGAGGTTTTGATCTAATGCCAATGTTGATTTGGGCTTTTGTTGCAGCATTTCATCTGCATGACAGATCTGCTCACATGTTGTTTCTTGTCCTGAAACAGGATCGCTGGCCTCTTCTCCAAACATAGCATAAACTGTAACTGTGTATTCCGTATTGGGCAACAACCCACTCAATTCAATATCTGTGTGGGTCTCTCCAATTTTCATCTGAAAAGAACACATGTTATCAGATTGTTTGCCAATGTGTTATTATTCACACTGATCAGGGTAGAACTGAATAAAGGTGAGACTTCACAAAATAAGACTGTCCCCTCATAACCCCTTCATCAAACACCCTTCAGTCACAACATGTTCATTGTCTCATGTCATTTTATATTAGGAACAGATGCTATGGAATCGTATAAAACTGGACGTACCCATATGTGCTGTTTTAGGATAACTCTTTACATCTGGACAAGTGGCAAAGGCAGTGAGAATAATAGTGTTGAATATTTGGTCCCCAGAAGAGTGTGGGTGGAACCGAATCAGAAATGTTCTCTAGAAAGAGTGTAAGCTCCAGGCCAGTGTGTTGGGGGCAGTGCCAAGTGGGCATCTTTCACCACTTGGCTAATTTTAACCAGTCGCCTGGCCGGAGCCCCAGTCTTTGCTTCAAACCCAGTTGAGCTGAACCCAGTTTTGTTGTCTCATTTGACAAAGAGTCCTGTCCACTTGGACTGCAAGTCCCTTCCAGGATTCAGAAGACGTCAATCCACCTTGATGCCCAAACCAGCAATTTGCTTTTTGATTCTGAGATGATTTTTATGACTCTTGGAGTCAGTCAAACAAGCCAACATTCTCAGTTGCATAACAACTGACCGACAGCTGCGTAACAGGATGATTTTATTTTCGTTTTAGAAGAAAGAAAAATATCTCCATAGGCAGTCTCCAGTCACAAAACTGCCAGTGTTACTGTCAAATTAAAAGTTTTTAAATTTGAAATATCCCAACATATATAAATGTTGAGAAAATACTATATAATATGCCAAGATATACCCACCACTCAAATCTAATGAATATCAACATTTAGTCATATTGACGTCAGATCTTATTTTAAAAACAACTATGTATATTTAACTATATCTATAAATGGGACCATATCAGCATAATATTTTTATAATTTTTTTGTCAATATTATGTTTCAAGATTTATCCATGTTGATACACAGGGATAGAGTTGACATTATTTGATTTCTTTATGGTATTTTTTGTATAAATATACTGCTATTTTCCATTCCTCCATTGATGAACGAGTCAGCTATCTGCAAGATTTCATTCTGACCACATACCTACACTGAAAATTCCTTGCAGAAAGTTTCCTGTGCTATGTTCCTAAAAACTGTATATAGCTTCAGCTTGATGAAATATTGCGAATTATTCTCCGAGGTAACTGTACCAATTTACATGAGTGATTCTGTTTTCCACATGTTCACTAAATTGTAGTATTATCAGACTTTAAAAAATTATTTGTAATCTCTTGGGTATGAACTAGTCCCCTTTCCTTTTTCGTTTGTCTCTTTGGTGAAGCTGAGCATTTTTCTATCATCATTTTTAAGTCTCCCTTCTGCCAAAATAATTCAAACCAACATTATCTCTAAATGGACAAAAGCTATCTTGCAAATAAAAAAAAAAAAACAGTGCTCTGTTCTTGACACCAGGATTCACAATATTTTTGGCCTAAAGATTTTTGTCACCAGAGACAGATTTTAGGCAACGTTAAAGAATCAAATTCTGAACTCCCTCTCTTATCCACCCTACCTGCCTGGTCAACACATTCCCTAATGTCACAGACACTTGCTCTTTATTCCTTGAATATCTGTATTATAGTAATTATTCCCCATAAATTAAAAATGAGACATAAATCATTGAAAAGTCAAAGATTCATTACTTAAAATAAAACACATGCAAAAAAATCCACATCAATGAGATACATTTAC
>NW_011888840.1:153628-157807 GCF_000151845.1 Pteropus vampyrus | reverse complement strand
AGTTAAAGACATCAAATTTTTCAACACCGTGGAAGACACGCTTCCGTCCACCACCACCTGTTTAAAGAACAGTCTGAGGAATGAGAATATCAAATATCTCACATGCAGAATTGAAATCAAAAAGCAAAAATATCTCTAGTGAGAACATTTCATTAAATATTTTCCTATTTGTGCCACATCCTGTCCTCTCTTCCACTGTGACAGTCGATTCTCCTTGAATTTCTTCAGGAAGTGACACACCTTTTATGGAATATGTCCCAAAGTCCCTTATTAATTCGTATATAATAGGAATTCAGTCATTCCCATCCTAATCAAATCCACTTACTAATAGTGGACATGTGATATTTTTCTATGGAGTTTTGGGAAGCATTTAAAAGGTTTATTAGTCATAAAACCATTGGAAGCACTCTGATTCTTTTTTTTCTAGTCCAGATGATTTAAACCTCCATGATCTACTTCTCTGACTCTTAAAAAAAAAATCAGAACTCCTGCCATAACACAAGAAAATTGTGAAACATGCAGAGATCAGTAAGAGGTTAGAACAATAAAAGATTAGCACTTTAAGTGAAATAAAAAGAAATGGAGATTTCAGCACATTTTAACATCTTCCCTGTGAATTGCTGTATCAAAGGTAGAAACTGAGAAGAATCCAGTCATCTGGCAATAGGTATTCTCCTGTGATGGCCAACCCATGAAAACCGCCAGCCACAGACTCTTTATTATGGCTTCTCCGTTGCACGCACCTCCAGAAATGTCCAGGAAATCCCAAACCCTGGAGGACTATATGACCACATAACTTGGAACACACAGACTTCATTAAGGCAGAAAGTTCAGACCACTCCCAAAGCAGAAGGAATACTTAAATAGCAAAAGGGAGTTCTGGCCAAATAATTAACTACTGATTTCTTTTGCTTTAAAACTCACTTATTTTAAAAAAGAAAAAAAAATGTCAAAATAAGTTGTGTTAGAAATGGACACATGACCAGTTATGACGTTTATCTGGTGAAAGTGAGAGCAAATGTAAATAGTGTTACATCAGAGAGATGAAAGAACAACATGGACACGTGGAAATGTATTTAAGTCAAATAATTCTAAATGATTGTGATAGAGTAATCTCCTCATACATATCCATTTCTGTCTTGTCCTCACTACTGCAGAAGACTTGAGAGAATGAAAATAATGGTTTGAAAACAGGATCTCCTTATTACCTCCTCTGGTTTTCCGCCCCTGGTAGGATAATACACGACTCTGTATTTTTCCACTTTTCCTGGGGCATGAGTCCAGTTAACCATAAAGCTCCTGGCAGTGACTTCAGAAGTAATCAACTCTGTAGGCGGCCCAATGGTGGCAAGGGCCAAGGCTAAATTAAAGAAACACAAAATGAATCTCTTTCCCAAATTTATTTCTTATGAACCTAGAAAACTCCATTAGTCAAAAATGACTATTGACTCTGTTACCTCTAAGATTTTCATCTCTAGATAAGTTGATTCAGTTATTTATTCCTACGTTTGTTCACTGAAACATTTCAATGTCTCTTAGGTATTAATCTTTGTACTAAACTCTGAGGATACAAACTTAAATAAAACATAGTTCTTGACTTTAAGCAACTTTTTAAAAGAAATTGCTATAAAATAATAAAAAACAAAAACAACATTAATTGAGCTTGTGTGTATCTACAGGTACTCTTCTGAGCTCTTAAGAAGTATAATCTCATTTAATTCTTGGTAGTTACTAGTATTCCTGTTCTGTAGGTGAGAGAACCAAAGTACAATGAAGTTAAATAACTCGCCCAATCTCATAGATAGTATCTGAGCTGAGATTGATACTTGAGCTTCCTGACACAAAAGCCTGTGTTTTTAAGACACAAAGCCACTATACTGAAGACATCGATTCAAAAAATGGCTAATATCTAAATGTAAAGGGAAATGCAGAAACTAACATACTGAGTGCTCACTATGAAATAGACACTGTGTAAGTGCTTTGTGTGTGTTATACATATGTTAAAGTAAATGATTCTATAAAAGATTTGGGACAGGGAAGTTCTCCAGGGGCACTTACCCAAGAGACATTAGTAACCATAACACTGGAAAAATAACACAGTTATTGAACAGTAACTCTGACCAGGAACTGATTACAAACTTTATCAGCAACCACACGCAGAGATTTTTTTGTGTGAAAAGCTGGTTTCTAAAGTAGTCTCATTAAGAAGCTCAAAGAAGTTTATTCAGGAAACTACTGCATGGCTGCCCAACCTAGACTCTCATCAAAATTAAAAACAGTGGCCAGGACATGTAAATAACTGAAGTGTCCTTCAATAGAAGATTGGATAGAGAATGTGGCACAGATATACAAAGGAATATTACTCAGCCATAAGAAAAGATGAAATACTGCCATTTGCGACAACATAGATGAATCTCGAGATTATCATGCTAAGCCAAAGAAGTCAGACAGAAAAAGTTGAGAATCATATGATTTCACTCATGTGTGGGATATAAACTTGAAAGCAATGAATGAACAAGACAAATAAACAAAAACTGATAAACACAGACAACAGTTTAGTGGTTACCAGAGGGAAAGGGAGGAGGGCAGAGGTAAATAAGGGGAAAGGAGGTGATGGAAGATTTGACTTTGGGTGGTGAACACACAGTGCAATATGCAGATGATGTATTACTGAGCTGTACACTTGAAACCTATATAATTTTATTTACCAATGTCACTCCCATAAACTTAATTTAAAAAAATTAAAAACTTTTAGTCCACAAGAGGCCTTGTTAAAAAGATGAAAAGACAAGCTACAAATTGGGAGAAAATATTAACAAATCACATATCCAACAAAGTATCTAGAGTATAAATAAAGAATTCTCAAAACACAACTGTTAAAAACTAAACAAAGAATAAACACCAAAGAAGTCCAATTAGAAAATGGACAAAAGATATAAGCTGATATTTCACCAAAGAGAATATACTGGTGCAAAATAAGCACATGAAAAGATGTTCACTTCACTGGCCACCTGGAAAATACAAATTATAACCCAATGACGTAAAAATACACACCTATCAGAATGGCCAAAATAAAAAATAGTAGCAACAACATATGTTGGTGACAAATGCATCGAAACTGGATCATTCATATATTGCTGGTGGGAATGTCAAATGCTATAGCCATTCCCAGAAAATTGTCTGGCACTTTTTTAACTAAAACTACACTAAACTAAACATGCAAGTACAATGTGATGCAGCTGCTGCACTCCTAGGCACGGTCCCAGGGGAATGAAAACGCATGTTCACACAAGAACCTGTACATGAATAGTAGCTTCGTAATAGCCAAAAACGGGAAACAACTCAGGTGTCTTTCAATAGGTGAACAGTTAAACTGTGGTCCATCCATACCATGGAATATGACATGACAATAAAAAAGAAAGCGCTATTGATACAAGCAGCAGCTTGGATGGATCTCCAGGGAATTACCCTGAGCAAAAAAGGCCAATCCTCAAAGGTAGATAAACTGCGTCATTCTATATATAATATTTTCAAAATGAAAAATACTTATAGATAGAGAACCAATTAGTTATTGTTAGGGGTCAGGGAGAGGTTGGGGGAGGGGCAGAAGTAAATGTGGCTATAAAAGGACAACAGTGGTGATGGAAATGTTTTATTACTTTTTTTTTTGAGTGTTTAGTCTTTTTTTGTTTTTTTTTAATTTATTTTTTCAATTATGGTTGACATTTAATAATATTTTATATTAGTTCTGGTGTACAGTGTACTGGTTAAATGTTTATATAATCTATAAAGTGATTCCCCCCGATAAATCTAGCACCCACCTGGCAGTGCTTTTCACACTAGCCGAGATGTGGCATGTTCTGTATCGTGGCTGTATCAATGCCAGCATCCCATCTGCGACACGATACTGCAGTTTTGCAATAGGTTACCACTGAGGGAAACTGGTAACTCGTACTCAGTTTCTCTCTGTTATTTATTACAACTTGATGTGAATATACAATGATCTTGAAATCCAAATTTTAATGAAAAAAAAAAACAACAGGATGGTCTAACTCAACAACACAGAGAAAATTATCTAGTGATGAAAGTATCTGTCCCTCACAGCCACAGAGCCATCAATCTGCTCCCTTTTCTATGCTGATGATTCACATCTTCGGAGAATAAAGGAATCTATTCAGA
>NW_011888840.1:148700-152493 GCF_000151845.1 Pteropus vampyrus | reverse complement strand
AGTATATCATGCTACGTCTCAGAAGACTGCACATTAAAATGAATAAATGTTTACCAATGAAATTAGAAAAAGGGAGGTACACAGTTGGGTTCTATGGGTGTGAAGGTAGATTTCTTTTCCCCAGGCTTCAGCAAACAAGGAGCACTTCTTTACGAATCCCTGACATTGCAATCATCTAAGGGTGTTAAAAAGAGTTGCTACAGAAGCAAGGAAGAGAGATTACCTAGGGCATCATGAAGAATTACTTTTTAGATGCCTAGATGTGGCATTGATTTTATCTTCCAAGCTCAACACATTGAGTAATAAATCATTGGTTGTCTCTCAACTATTTGTTTTAGGGGGTCATAGGATAATAAATACTACTGATTTTCGGGTAATTTTCAGAGAAAAAGTCCAAATCACATCGGAATTCATCTCAAGTTTTCTTTAGAAAATCATCCGTTTCATTATTAACAAGACCACAAAATGGAGAGTAAATACACAAATTAATCTCCCATTAGTTTAAGTCTTCTGCAGGGATTTCCTTGGTTGGAGAAAAGAATAGTAAAATAAAAAATAAAGATTAAATAAATCTCTCTGGTATTTCTTGTCTAAAGGACTCCTGCAATAGCTTCTAAAATGCACAGTTGGATCTGGGTCTGCAATAATAAAATAACATTAGTGCAAGCTGAAACAAGGAGCTTAATGTCAATGCTTTTCATGGCATTTAGTTAGAAAAATGTTTGAATTTATATAAAACTATTCTAGGGAAGATAGTCCCGAATCTATTTCCCTTTCTTTCTCTCTATCTCTCTCTCTCACCTTTCCAAACAAAATAGTTTGTTCAAACAGAACGAAAAGAGGAAATGGCCCTCGTGACTTGGAAGGAATGTTTTGGTAAGGACTTGGCCTTGCCCATCTGTGCGCCCAGCTCCCACCACAATGCCTGGCACATGGCAAATAAGCAAATACTTCTCGAATGAAACATTCTATAAACTACATTTTAAGACGCAAACCTAGGAATGGGTCAGCGGAACTGTGTCTTCTTTTAGGGTTTGTTTCTGTTTTGTCGGTCTCTATTAAATAGAAGACCTTCCTACTGCCAAAGAAAATGTGAACATTTTAATCAAGAGCGAAGTTGCATCATCTAAATATTTTGCAGTTATTCTGAATGTGTGCCATATAAAGCCTTTTCCACAAGAATAATATCTTACAGTGGGTTAGTTTCAAAGAAATAACTCTACATCTTTAGAACTTCGTGCTTTCTTTAAATAGCTGCAGGACCTGAATTCCTTGAAAATGATAAATTTGGTTTCTCCCTATACTACCAGAGAAGAGAGAGCTATGATATGGTATTAAAGAGAAAAGTTCTGACTAATTCAAAGGTAACAGGTCTGTATCTAACCATTAAACTTGATGCTTTTCACACTTTCTGGATGGTATCTCGCCGAGAGATCCTCATACTACAGGATACATAATAGCTACCATCACGTCCATTTTAAATGTAAGGAAGCTGGGCTCAGATCACATAAGTAGCTATGACCAGAACCAAGACTAGGGAGGGTTCAGGTCTCCTGGCTTTTGATGAAGTGCACTTTGCATTATCCATTGTTTTAAGTGGTTGTGTGTCTGTGCCCATTATTGAAACAAGACCATAAATAACACATACCTATGGCAAACAGCTCTACACCAGACTCACGAAGGTTTCTAGATGGTGGAATAATATCATCCTGGGACTTTCCATCCGTGATTAAAATGCCAATTTTGGATACTCCAGTCCTTGCTCCTGCCTCTGGTTTAAAGCTATTTTCAAAAATGTAGTTTAAGGCAAGACCTGGGAGAAAACAAGGAAAAATAAACACAAACCAACCACTTATAATAAAAAGCCTTCCAATTCTGCAAAATGTAACCACAAGATGAGTAACTTATTGACCAAAAGCCGTTTTTATTAGATGCTAACTTTCATCTTCATTTTTACAACAACATCCTCCTTGACAGATTGGATGGAAAAAAGAAAAGCTAAAATCCACCAGAAGAGAGGTAATAAAAATAACTGAATACTGCATCATTTCAGAAATGAGCATTTATAAAGAATACTGAATTCATGGCCAAGGGTTGTTGACAGAACTGTGTACAAGAAAAATCTAAATCTTTACAATTTAGGATAAAGCAAGAATACGCACACAACAGCAACTGTTCCAAATATTATTGCTACACTTTCAATTTTGTTCATGATGCTCCAAAGAACCAAAAATTTTCTCTATCTATCTTAAGGGTAGTGGGAGCAGATCTAAAATAATAATTGAACTCTTGCCTTTTGAGTATGAAATGTTTTACCCAGAAAAAAAGAAAAAGAAAAAAATGCTGCGATATCGTTATAGTATCTGCGTTTAATAAATTTTCTGTTGTATTAACAAAAAGCTTATTAGATTATGCCTCACATTGGCAAAGCAATTATCGGGATTTCAGTGGTTCACTTAAAAGTTAATGACTGCACAATATTGTTTTAACTTGAGTATCGCCATTGTGTGCCTGTGGAAGGAAATAGCACGCACCAGTTAAACCCTGTGATAACCTCTGTGGCTGAGATAATTATCATCTAATAGTCTTACATTCTTTGTTTATCGAAAATACCAGCGAGTCAAAGATCCACACATATTTTCGTGATAACTACTGGTTGCAGAAGAAGGGCAAAGAAAATACCTTTTTGAAAATAAGGTAGGAATTTGTTTTTATTTCATTGGCTGGAGGAGGAAACAGGGGGAAAGAGAAGAAGGAAAAAGAACGGGCGATGGTGAAGACAGCTGCGGAAGGCCGTCGGCCTCAGGGACCGCTCAGTTTTCTTCCAGGTCAACCAAGCTCTTTCTGGGACATGATATTCATACAACAAAAGAAATGAGATGTCTGGGTTTAACTTTTAAAGCTGAGTTTTATTAAAAATGAGCCGCCTAAGACCATTAGATGTTAGTTTGAATTTTAAAAAATACTATGCTAAGTCTTATACAGTGGCAGACGGAAGTAATAAAACTATTCTTTGGCAAAATATGTTGCTAAAAATGTGGACTGAACAAAAAAATACATACCCGTTAGTGTATTTCCTCCCTTGTAAGGTAGATTTCGGACAGCTTCAATCACTTCATCTTTTGTGCTAAAGGCATTCAGGTGCCATTCTATTCTGGGGTCACCGCTATACTGGGCAAGTCCTGGAAAACACGAAGAGAAAGCCCGCCCGAAAATAATGAGTTACTCAAAGGTCTAGAACAGCGATCCCCAACCTTGGTAGCACCAGGGACTGGTGCTCCTATGAGAATCTAATGCCTGATGATCTGAGGTGGAGCTGAGGCGGTGATGCTGGCGCTGGGGAGTGGCTGCAGATACAGATGAACCTTTGCTCACTCGCCGGCCCACCACTCACCTCCTGCTGTGCGGCCCGGTTCCTAACAGGCCACGGACCAGTACTGGTCCACAGCTCAGGGGTTGGGGATCCCTGGTCTAGTGGACTATTCAAAAAACTAGAATGATGAAGGGCCTCATCCTTGCAACGTTTTTTTTCTCTGCCTTACTATGTACTTTCAAGAAGGATCCCTGGCATTGATTTAAGGAATTAATTAGGGGAATTAATTATCTAAGGACTGGGGAAATGTTCCTATTTTTTAGCTATTTAGAAGTGACCACCTAATTAGGTACTTAGCATGTTTTTTTAAAGTCTGAATGTGTTTATAGATAAAAGGTCTAGATTTATATGTTGGTTTTTATTCTCAAAGGAGTTTCCTTAATGGCTATTTAAAAGTAAAACTATGGGACTTTAAATCAT
>NW_011888840.1:143272-147745 GCF_000151845.1 Pteropus vampyrus | reverse complement strand
TTTTTTTTACCAGGAAAAAAATGTGGTAACAGCTGGCAGCAGAGCCAGTGTTCTGGAAATAGTTAGCCAAACACTGGCAGGTTCACACCATCCTGGCAACTAAGTCTTCTGCATATTTTAGAAAGTAATGTCTGCGCAAAATCATCCAGCTTTCAGTTTTAGTCTCTAGATTCTTTCCAGGAAAGGTCTTAGCAACATCAGACTAAGCAGAGATGGGGAAGACAGGCAGGAAGCAGAGGTGGCTCTCCTGTTCTGATAAGTCTATTCTGGAGGAAGTGATAAGACAGGAGAAATATGGGCTTCCTGAATTCAATGAAAAGTCAGGGCTATGCATTTAGTCTAAGAAAGGTACACAGACCTTTGCTAAATGATAAAGGGTTTGTGGAAAAAGAAAATTGGAAAAGAGTCCAAGAGTTTCTCCCAATTTAAATTCTTTTGCCCACAGTAGTCACCCTTTATCTACACGAGATGCCTTCCAAGACCCCTAGTGGATGTCTGAAACCACAGATAGTACCAAACTCTATATGTATACACTATGTTTTTTTTCCTATACTTACATATCTATGATAAAGTTTAAGGCTTCTTTTTGGCATTATCTGAATTGTCAGCATCACTACTCCTGTACTTTGGGGCCATTATTAAGTAGAATATGGGTTACCTAAACAAAGGCACTGTAATACCATCCGTGACAGCCTACCTGATAACTAAGTGACTAGCAGGAGGGGAGCGACTAGTATGTGGGGCACAGGGATGCTTCATGTTGAGGGCAGGGTGGAAAGAGATGGCACAGGATGGAGATTTCATCATATGACTCAGCATGGCGTGCAATTTAAACTTATGAGTTGTTTATTTTGGAGTTTTCCATTTAATATTTTTGGAACTGAGTTGACTGCAGGTATCTGAAACCATGGAAAACAAAACCACCTATTAAGGGGACTGCTGTATTGCATCTATGTGACAATAAGATTTTGTCTCTTAAAGTCATTAAGTAATCAATTTTTTAAAAGGCTCAATTAAGGACTCAGAAGAAGGATCTAGAAAAGGATGCCCAGTGCCCTGAGTGGCACTACTCTAAGCTTTACCTTCAGAGAAAGTTCCAGCCTGCAGTGGTCGTGGGCCAGATGCCAAGGGCAAACAGCTGTCTTTGCAACAAAAGAGGAGGCTATCTGATTTGTATGGTGGGTCTGCACTTGACTAGGTGAAAACCACTGCTTATATTCACACAGAGCCAAGATACTAAAATATTCTCATTGTTTATTTTTAGTACATATAATCTTTGTTTTGCTCTTGCTTTTGCTGCGTATGTCTTATTTAAAGTATTCCTTATGTAAATGAAATTATTTAAAATAAAGTCTTAATAGCTGAGTGATAAAAATAAAAAAATTTTAAAAAATATTCTCACTGTGTTTAAGAACTCTTAAAAATTTCATGGTATTGTCAGTACCTTTAGCAGCATTGCTTCATATTGTAGTTTGTGCTTCAAAAAAAAACTGCTTAACTTTGTTGAATGTTCATATTAGGACTACAGATCATGAATAGTGTGTGTGTGTGTGTGTGTGTGTGTGTGTGTGTATGCGAATTTCTTTGTGTCCATGTCAATTTCTTGAAATTGCCCAACGAATCCCTATTTAGTTTGTTTTCTAACATTAAAATGACAATAAAAAAAATTGAAATATAATTTATGCAATGAACACCAAAATTCAGAACTGTTCAAAAGAAAAATTTTTTTTTTCCTAGAGGAAAAAAATTAGTTGAACTACTACAGTTGAGCTAGGCAATTTAATATATGTCTCTGCATGTAGCATGCCACATTTTGCTGAAAGGATCTTGTTTTTTTCTCAGATGTGAATATGCTTGGAATACCTAGATCCTTTTAGCAGATGGGGGGAAAATGTATTTGCCAATGACATACTCAGATACTCACACGGAAGCTATACAGTACAGCTCAATCCAAAGTTGATATATTACATTGCGTGGCACCAAATTCCCCTTCCTTAAAAACCAAATACAAAGCCATGACCAACTCGGGAGTCGGTCCTACTGTACCACACAGAAATACTCTAAAACAGAATACTGTAAGAAGTCATGGGATAGAAATTAATTTGTTTTTGGAAATAATCAGGGAAAATTCAAGTCTTTTGAAGCTTTAATAATTGATTTATCTTGCTTTTTATGGGGAAACTTACTTCACATGGAGAGTAGTTCTTTCTCTTCTGACACTATTGGGAATATTATTTCACTTTTTAATTGGTTTGGGTACACTGCAGATAAGGTCTTAGAAAGAGAAGAATTTCTCTCTGCTTGTTTAGAAGTATGAAATTGTGTTCATAGTTCTGCTTATTGAGTTCATTCGAGTCATTTTGACTTGGAGGCATAAATTCTACAAAAATTAATTGACTATAAATTAGAAAACTTAAATTACGTTGATAAGTTTAATGATATTAAAATATTAAATGTTGTTTAGCAAAAAAAACCTTAAGACAAATAGAGAGATGAGTTATAAATGGGAGAAGACATGTACAGTATAAAAAACTGACAGTCAATGCAAAGAATATGTAAAAAAACATGAATAGACACTTCAGAGAATAGAAAATATAGGTGGCCAATAACTAAAAAGAATTGAAACTATATTGGTGATCACAGTAATAAAAAAAAAATCAAGATCACAATGAGATATAATTTGTGCTCATTCAACTGGAAGAAATGAACAAATTTAATATCATTTGTAACTCTTCCAAAGATAATGAAATATTTAGGTACATACTTAAAACATGTGCAGGACCTGTGTGCTGAAAAATTACACTAGTGACAAAAGAAATTTAGTTTAATGCAATTCCTATCATAATCCCAAAAGCCTTTTTTTTAGACAAAGGCAAGTTTATTCTAAACTTGAAACTGGAATATCTAAAACAATTATGACAGAGAATATAGTGGAAGGAATCATTTCATCAGATATTTAGCCTACCAACTATACAGGTATAGGAGTCAGGATAGTGTGCTATTTCAGAGGGATAGACTCACTCATCAATGGAAAAGAACAGAAAAGCCAAAGTTAGACCCATACGAATATGTTCAACCATATGATTTCAAATTTAAATATGATTTTAGACTAATGGGCAAAGTACTTCAACAGATGGTGCTGGAGCAAGCGGACATCCATGCAAATAAGTAAATAGACAGATTTAAAAAAAAACTTGACCTAAAACCCATACCTTATACCAAAATCAATTCAATGTGGATCAACTCAAATGTAAAAAGTAAACAATCAAAACTTTTAGAAAAAATAGAAGAAATGTGGAGCTAGACTGAGAGTTCTTAGAGTTGACATCAAAAATACAAACTCATAAAAAGAAAACTTGATAAACTGGACTTTAGTAAAATAAAATACTTTTGCTCTGTGAAAAAGGTTTGGGTGCAAACACCATTCAAAATAACTAATTGAGTAACGAATTTAAAATAGAAGAAAGTAATCCTATTCAGCATGCAGAAAATATTGACTAGAAAATAATTTTAGCGTTTCATCACACAATTTAAGTAACAATGTTTAAAAACAAGCTGAAATTCCACACACTTCAGTAGAGAAAACTACTCAAAAATTACTGTATTTTGATTGTTGGCTTAACACAGACTTTGTCTAAAATGCAATTCTGAAAAAAAGAGATAATATGGGGTGGGGGGAAAGCTAAGTAGCTGGCCACAATCAAAAGGAAGCACTCAAAATATGGACCAGATCACAAACATAACAATCCAATGTCACAGATAGAATTGGAAGGAACTATTCCCATTATGTTCTATGCCTTCTAGAGGTGCACAGTGAGGAAGCCTAAAAAACCAACAATTCACCAACATTCCATATCTGGGAGTTATGTCCATCATTATGTTAAACCTTAAGCTTTTTATACTGATCTACTGATTTAGTCTTCACAACAGCTCTATGAGTCAGGTGCCATTATTATCAGTTCCTTTTGCAGCCCAAAACTATCATACACGTGGGCTATGCGATTTGCCCACAGTGTCACATAGCAAAACTGAGATTTGAACCCAGGTAATTTGTCCCCATTATCCACACTATTGACCACAGGGTTATATAGACTTCAGTAAGCTACTCTACGTTATATAAATTTAGAAAGCAAGAAACAAAGGTCTCTAACATGAACAGCATCCCCACAGGACTTGTCCCTGCTGTGTCCACAGCTAGTATGTGTCACTTGCAAGCATCTCCAATTATCCATCTAGAACTTTTCTCTCTCAAATGTAAGCACTGAGTGCTTAAATAGCCCATGTGAAAAGTGTTCTTTTAACAATAATTATATACCAATTTTACCATGTTACTGACTCATGAGAAAATTTTGGATTAAAAATAAGTTACTTCAAATAGCTTGGATTAGTATAAATCAGTAAACTCTAACCTTCGTTTATTAATTTTACATTATATGTAACTAATTTTCTGGATACAATTTATTTATTAAAAAT
>NW_011888840.1:138259-141862 GCF_000151845.1 Pteropus vampyrus | reverse complement strand
GCACTGTTCTGGGTAACGAAGAACATGACTAAGTTCTTACCTTTCAACAGCTTAAATTTTCAGTGAGAGTGAACAGACAGACTCTAATACAACAACATAAGCTCAGATATTTTCAAAAGCTTTATAAAAACAAATAAAGTGATATAAAGAGTAGGTTTTTCGGGGGGCGGGTAGGTGCAACTTTAGTTAGAATGGTATGAAATTACCAAATTAAAAGTTTTTCTTTTATAACAGTATTTCTTTTTGTTCTAATGGCATTCAAATTAAAGACCTAATTATGGTTCATATAAAAATATTTACAATGTATTTATGAAGAAAGGTATTCATCAACATAGTTAATGAAAATAGGAAACGGAGAACTGACAGAAGCAGCCTTTTTCTGCCAGGTAGACTCCTATTCATCCTTCAAAACCCAGGTTATATTTTGCCAACTCCTTGAAGCTTTTCCAACAGTCCTCAGATCAGACTTATTATCTGCCCCTCTTTACTGCCTCTGCATTTGTACTTGGTTTATTGCACTAACACTGGACTGTTATGATCTGATTCTATTTCTATCTCCTGAACTAGACTGAACTTGAGAGGTAAGAAATTTGTGTTTTATGTTTGTATCCCCTTTGTTTGGCTTAGCTCTTGGCACATAGCACATCAATGAGTACGAACTACATTGAATTATGTTGTTAAAAAAGAATTCTTCCTTTCACTTAATTCATATCTCCAGCAGAGCACTAGAAAATGAACCATGATGAATCAATTAAGTGTGGTCTCTCCTCCCGCCGTGCCCCACTAACATAACACACTGGGAAGGTGGATTACAGTTCCTTAGGGATCAAGGAGGTTGCATCAAGGTTGCCTGTCTTCCTTAATTTTTTTCCAATGCTGGAGGTAAAGCTGAATGAAAGGACAGCATATACTGTTTTTACTCACGTTATCTTAATACACATTCAGAAAAATCTCACAATGATTTTTACCAGAATTAGTCTGACTCATTTAGTGGCTTTGAATTATTTTTTTTCTATGCCACTAGTAAAATATCTAGGTAGACCATTCATTAACCAAGACATCTGAAGGAAAACTGTGGTCACAGAACAATTTTTCACTTAAGTCTCCCAGGAGGTTAAGTTCAAGCTTTCAAACTAAGACTTTGCTTCCGAGATTAGCTTCAGCTGTATCACTGAAGATTTTTTTTTTTTAAAGAATTAACATTATTTTACATTTGCCAAGAGTTCAATGGTTCTAAAAGAGCTTTTCAATACACTGGCACATTCAATTCTCACAACATTCTTGTGGAAAGCCATTAATTGTCCTCACTTTTCAGAAAATAAAATTGAGGTTCAGAGGGACAAGTGAATGGCTTAGTGGTTACTGGAAGAGTCAGAACTGGACGTCAAGTCTTCTAAACGTTTGTTCCAATATGTCTTTTTCATCATACTATGCTACCGCTACCATAGGAAGTGTCCTCACATAACGCAATGTGGATGGATGCTAGTTATCTGTCACATTAATGTTACAATTTGTCCATCTAGCAGATGGGAAGTGGGGGGCTGATTTCAGTTGTATCTGGAGCTCACCTTAACCAGAGTGAACTTACTACTTGTTAAGTCTAGTCTTGGTGGAAACTTACCTTTCAAAGCATTCCTGACAGATGACTACACTACTGAAACCAGTACTCTCCATCACTCTCCTTCCTTATTCTGTTTTATTTTTCTTTGCAGAACTCTTTACTTCCTAGAAATACATTACATAGTGTGGTGGTTAATTTTATGTGTCAACTTGTGGTGCCCAATGTTTGGTCAAACATGATTCTGTGTCTGTAAGGGTGTTTCTGGATGAGATTAACATTTGAATCTACAGACTGGGTAAAGCCTTCCCTAATGTAGGTGGCCCTCATTCAACTGATTGAAGACCTGAATAAAGCAAAAAGCCTCAGTAAAAGGGAACTGCTCCTGCCTGACTGCTTTAAGTTGGAACATTGGACTCAAACTGAAACACTGACTCTTCTTGGATCTTGAGCCTGCCGATTTTCAGACTGGAACGTACACCATAGGCTCTCCTGGGTCTCCAGCTTGCTGACTGCAACTCTTGGGACTTCTTAGCCTCCATAATCACATCAGACAACTCTTTATAATAAATCTCTTTCTATAGATATATATCCTATTTGTTTCTCTGTCCTTCTGGGGAACCCTGACTAATACATATAGTTAATTTATTGATGTGGCAGACATGTTTCATCGCTTCCTTTTTTTTACAATAATCGAAAGACTTAACCATTTAGTGACCGCTTTCAGTAGATGCTTTGCATATGTCTTTTCCATTTAAGCCTGATATTAAGTCTATAAGATAAGTATTCTTTTCGCTCCGTTGAAAAAGAAAGGCTAAGTAACTAAAAAGGTTAAATAATTTGCCCATCATCACACACTGAACAGGTGGGAAAGCTGGAATTCAAATCAAGGACCGAGTCCATAGCCTGAAACATTTAGCTATTGAGCTATTCAACTCCTATCACAGAAGAGAAGTATTTGAAAGGAAAGGAGGGAGAAAGGAAGGGAAGGAGAGATGAAAAAAGAAGGAAAGGGAGGGAGGAAAGAAGGAAGGGAGGGAGGGAGGGAGGGAAGGAGGGAAGGAAGAGGAAGAGAGGAAAGATTGCCAAGCCTTGCAATTACAGATAACATGAAATCAAAATCATACTCACTTGTGCTATATACAACCTGGGATAAATAAACACCATGAAAATTTGCAGGCATGTGACCCCCAACCCCTGAACCACAGTCAAAAGAGCAGTTCAGCTGTCACTGAGAGCCCATCTCAAGAGTAACTGACAATCCTGTAAACATCACATTCATCACGTTTCTTCTTTGCTCATTAACCACAAGGGATTTGGAGAGGACATGACAGCTGTCTTCAGATATTAAAAGGGTTGTCATACAGAAGGGGGATTAGGAGTGTTCTGTATGCCCACATGGAGACATATTTCAACTGAATCTAAAAAAGAATTTTCTAACAGTCAAGATTTCCATAGACCACGGCCTTGGAAAATACTGAGATTTCTGCCAACGAAAGCAGATGCTGGTCAACACTTCACGGCATGGCTGAAGAACTCCCATCATCCCCTCAACTGGTTTAACACCATAGCCCACGAAGTACCTCCCAACTCTAAAATTTAAGCTGTCTTCCTTTCCTCACCTACCAAATTAAGCCTAAGCTATTCATCATGCTCTTCAAAGCTCTTCATAATTCAGTTCCACTTGACTTGTCCATATTTACTTCTCACTTCATCATAATGCAATTCCTCTTCTTTCCCCAAACAACATTCACATCTCTGGGAGTTTTTGCTCAGTTTTTATCCCAAGCTCCATCCCTGTCTCTCCTCTCCAAACTCTACCTACTACAACGCAAGATACCTAAAGCGGTTTTATTTGCTTTGAAAATATATACTCTTTTTAAAATATTCTATATAAAGTTTGCTCTATGACTTTAGTTGTACAATTATCTGGTTATTTCCTGATTGTCATAAGTTAATACTAACCCAAGAGAGGCTACCTTGCCAGACCATCACTATTTTAACATGAAACTTCTTCAACTTCAGGAGCCAGTGTGTTATATTCA
>NW_011888840.1:132522-133759 GCF_000151845.1 Pteropus vampyrus | reverse complement strand
TTTATAATAGCAAAATATTAAGAACAACAAGAGTAGAAAAGTTAAATATATTGAGGTATACTCATCCAATGGAATTCTAGTTTACACAACGAAGATTAATAAATTTCCTCTATATAAGTCAACATGAATAATTCAAAAAAAATCTAATAACATGTGGGGGAAGAAAAGTAAGTTGCAAAAGTGTGTGTGTGTGGGTGTGTGTGTATGTATATATATATATAAAGAGAGAGATAAAATGACTATAAAATTTAAGGCATGAATGAATAATTAAAATATGGTTTCATGCATATATGTAGTAGAATGATAAAGACATTTTAGAATGTCTTTAGACATTTAGAATGATAAACACTGAATTTAGAATAATGGTAGCCCCTTAGAAGGAAAAAAAGGGAATACATAGAAATCTCCAACTGTGTTGTAATATGCTTATTTTCTTAACTGCACGAAGTTATTTATTATATTTTTATACTTTTTATATATGTGATATGTTTAATGGTAAATCATAATAATACACTTAAATATAAATATAAAATTATAAACAGGAAAATATTTCATCGTTTAAGAAAGTCACAAAACCAAGAAATCCATAAAAGTAGAGTATATTTGCCATGAATTTTTAAATATTGTATTAAAAGTCTTCATAAAGTATGAATAAACTTGCAAGGCGAATAACACATCAAGAGAGGATATTTGCAACATTATAACAATGTAATAGAAACAATTTTACTATCCAAAATGTACAGAAAATTTCTATATTCATAGAAAAGACAAAAATCACAATACGAAAATGGACCAAAGATGGAAAAAAATACAAATGACCACCAAAGATGTAAAAAAAATGCTCAACCTCACTAGTAATCAAAGAAGTATAAATTAATGAGATATTACTGAAAAATATTTTTAAGTATTGAGAATTTCAATGGTTGAAAAGAATGTATGTTTTAAGGATAGATTATTGAAAACATTTGTCGATATGGTAGACTATCAAAACTGTAAAATTTGCATATCCTTTAATCTTCAATTTCACTTTTAGAAGTATGTTTTTGTAGCATGTTTATAATAGTGAAAGTTAGAAAGTATCTAAATGCTCATTGGTATAAGAAATAGTTAATAAATTATGATAATCTGTTCCTTACGATACTATCTGGCCATTAAAAGGAATGAGGTAGACTAACAATAATAGCTAACATTATTCAATGGTAGACAGTATTCTAAGTATTTTACATGTATCAACACA
>NW_011888840.1:131197-132472 GCF_000151845.1 Pteropus vampyrus | reverse complement strand
TAAGTTAATACTAACCCAAGAGAGGCTACCTTGCCAGACCATCACTATTTTAACATGAAACTTCTTCAACTTCAGGAGCCAGTGTGTTATATTCACAGTTATTTTCAGCTCTGTATATAGCACTACATGATTGGGCCGTATGTTTACTTTGGTGGTTCAAGGTGATTTTCTAAAAAAATGCAACAAGTCAATCATCCCTGTTACTCCAGTTCATCAGTAACGAACAAATCCTGACATTTTGCAATTTCTAAGCCTGAAACACCTGCTCAATTTGACACCAACAGTCAGCCCTGCAGGTATAGAAACAAGATGTTTAACAGAAAATTCTTAGATTAAGAAGGAAGGTATCGGTCAGACATGCCCAAGCATACCTATGAAGGACAGACTCTACCAAAATCTATAGCAGTGCTCATAGTTGTAAAGTATCTGATTAAAAAGAAAAAATATAGGTATTACAAGTTCTTTTTTTAAATGAGGACTTTTAAAAATTTATGCAAAACTATTTAAAAATTAAAGCAGAACTATGATTTCTTACTACTGGAGAATTCAAAGGTTAAGAATGATTAAATTTGCTGAAAGCCGAAAGAAAAGGTGTCAAATCTTTTAAAAATGTCTTATCGAGAAGGGTAGGAGGGGGAAACCAAGAGGAAACTAGAGGTCTGTTGCTAGAAGAATGTCATGCCATTGCCCTCAGGGAAATCTTATAATTTTATGCACAGATATAATGCTCTTTGCAGATGTTCGATGATTATTTTCTGAATGACTGACTGATTCTGTCTCATGTTTTTTTGAATTCATGTAAACATGAATTATAATCCTTCACATCAAGGAAAAAAATGGAAACCTACTTTCTGCTTTTTTATGATAAAAACATTTTTTCTATTAAAAAAACAGTCTTTCTTAATCTTCTCCAAGGGACTCTAAACTCCTTGAGTCTAAAGCTAGCCAATCCAAATATTCAACAAATAGCTACTGATAATCTAAGACACTCTGCTGCATTCTGAATACTAATATTTCCTCTTTGAAAAGAAGACCTTTGAAAAAGGAAGCAGAAAAAGGGGTGGGAATTGATATTCCTTAAGTGATGGCTACGTCCCAGATGTGTCATATATGTGATAGCATTTAATCCTCACAACCCTGCTGTTCATTTTGACTATTATGCTCATTTTGCCAATGAGAAAACCGGAACTTAGGAGGGTATTAATATGCCTAAGAGGTAGGTAGGAAGCAATAAGATTTCATTCCAAGAGATGTCTGACCATAAAACCTGGGTGC
>NW_011888840.1:129978-131147 GCF_000151845.1 Pteropus vampyrus | reverse complement strand
AACTTTATTAAATAAATCTTATTATCCAACTTTTACAGATGAAGAAACAGAAACGTAGAGATTAGGATAACCAGTATAAATCACCCAAACTTAAAAGTGGCAAAGGCGGGCTTTGAATTCAAGAAGGCAAATGCGATGCTTATGCAGTTTACCACTACACTATCGTGCCTTCTGTATGCATTAACATGAAAATTTCTCAAAGTGAAAAAGCAATGCATTAACATGAAAAAGCAATGCATTAACTGTATGCATTAACATGAAAATTTCTCAAAGTGAAAAAGCAATGCACAGAACAAAAAATACAACGGGGTGGGCTGTACATATATGTTTGCATAGTCATAGAAAAGTGACTGAAAAGGTCACATGCATAGTGTGAAAAGAAGCACTGGGATAAGCTGACAGGCGACTATATTTTAGCTAGTTAACAATTTTTAGTTGTTAGTTTGAGATGAGGAAGGAGGGGTAGGTGGGTAGGTTACGAGACAATGCGGGACCTTAGAGGTCTTGCTAAGGATCCTGGTCTTTATCCTAAGAGCAGCAGGCAGCTATTGAAGGGGTTTTAAGGTGTGTATGGGGAGAGCATAGTGTCGCATTTATTTTGAAAAGATTGCTCTAATTTCTGGGTAGAGAACCAATCGTGATTTTACTAAAGAATACTGTATGCCAAGAAAGAAATGGGAGCTTCGCTGAGTATTGACAATAGACGCGGAAAGAAATTAACAGATTTTGTCAGTATTTCAATCAAAAATAAATTCACTGGAACTCGGCGATGTATTGAATACGGGACAGTAAGGGAGAAGGATGTGTTGACAGTTACTACGTGTGCGGATGGAAAGAGGAGGGACATGGAGCTGAAGGAAGTTCGCACATTCGATCCATACTCTCCTGATGGGGCCAACGGCCATGTGTGTGTATATTGCCCATGTCAGCAAAACAACTCAACACCCAAAATAAGCAAGTCAAAAAAAAAAAAGACCTGACCTTCCGGTACAGACGGCTTATTCCCATCTCCTTTGTCCACCACCTTGACTCTGGGTTTTGGATCTTTTCTTTTTTCCAAATCTTTAACTGGAAGGAAAGAAGAAATACAGCAACATGTTATGTTAAAAGCTAGAAGAAAATATTCAGTGAGTTTTACTAAAACTCTTGCAAATATTGAGAGTATCAAG
>NW_011888840.1:127748-129928 GCF_000151845.1 Pteropus vampyrus | reverse complement strand
CGGCAACTTTTATATTAATTTCTTGAAGGAAGGGACCCCAGAGTATCTGAAGAGTGCACATTTGAATACCTAATCTGAATGTGGTGCAGGCCCATGGTTATGAATTCTTGAAGAGACTTTTTTCCCCACTCAGGGCGCAGGCATGGACTAAGGGGCTGCCTTGAATTCTCCCTGTGCTGATGAAACAAGAAACTTTAATCCAGCCGAGTGTCGCTGCTGGCACACCACATCAACTGTGTAGGTAATAGTAATTATAACAATAAAGGAGGAAGAGGAGGAGGAGAAATCCTTACAGAGCATACTCTATGGGCGAGGCATCTATCTAAACCCTTTAATGCACGAATTCCAGTCCACAACCTAACCCCAATGTCCAGTTTATGACTGGACCCAATCCCTTCCCTCTCGGGATGTAGCCAGCATTAACCTACAAAACCCACCCACTCCCCTGTGCTTCAGCTGATCTTTTGACTCCCGCCTTCCCAAAATTAAAATCCCCTTCTCCAAGAGAAGGCGCAGGGAACAAGTATTAAGTCCATGCTAGACTATGTAAGTTTCATGAGGGTAGAATCCTGCCCAGGATGATCACTGGGAACTGTACGCAGAGAAAGAATCACCAAACCTCCTCTATGAATTTATTGTTAAATCAATAACATATAAAAATTGTTCTGTGGTTAACTCATACAAACTATACATTGTAATTTTAATAGCAAATACTTGTGTAGCACTTACGATGTTCCATGCACTCCATAGATATTCACTTATTTAACCTTCATAACTAGCTTTTGGGAGTTCTCATGTTTCAGGTAAAAAAAAAAAAAATCAGAATTGGGAGTGTCAAAAGTAGAATCTTTTGAAGGCTTGTATATGAGAGTACATCCTATTTTCTTATTGGAAATACTAAAATAGACCAGCTGTCCTCAGAAAAACAATGAATTACTCAGTCCATCAAGTGATTCTGTTCCAACATATTCAAAAGCAAAGATCAGAAAACATTTTCTGAAAAGGGCAAGACAGAAAATATACGGTATCTGTTGCATCTGCTCAACTCTGCTATTGTGAAAAGTAGCTCTAAACAAAACGAAAAGGAATGAGTGTAGCAGCTGTATTTCAAGAAAACATTATTTAAGAAAACGAACAGAGGACTGGACTTGGCCTGTGGACCACAGTTTGCCAATTCCTTGAAAGAAGAACATAAGCTCGTCTCATTTTTTTCCCCTGGAAAATCAGAACATTGAGACCCTCTCCTTATCGTCTCATTGTAGAAAATTTAAATAAGTAAATAAATATTCCATTTTAAAAAAAAAGAGGGTCAGAGACCTTAATTGAAAAACCACCAAGAGGGGGATAAAAAAGAATCCTATGCTACTTTTCTTATCTGTCTCAATCTTTTTCTATCAGATTCTGCATTCTTGTGCAAAACACCAAAAATAAATGGAGAAAGCTGTTTGGACAACAAGAGAGAATATCCATTGATGCAAATAAGCCACTATTATGCTCAAAGGCAAATACCATTTTTGTTTGGGAGTTTGTTTTAGATTATTGAAGAAACATGCACAGTAGATTGAAAACAAGTAACTATTTAACTGCACAGCAACTTCTATTAAGGATCTTAGCCCTTTGCCTTTAAACTAACATTCTAAAATATGTGAAATATGCCTGATTGTAAGCTACCATTAATATAGACTCTTGTGCCAAACATTGCAGACTGCAGGAAAAACAAAGAGCAGCATAGTGGAGTGTGAATCATGGGACTACCACATCTTGGAAGAGGTGCTGTAAGGCTGGGGTAGGGAAGGCCTTTTTGTCTCCACCTCAACCTCCTGGGAACCCTAACTCTGGCCTGGAGCGTCGCCATTGCTCATAACTTACTTTCTTTAGACAATCTCCCACAATGCCAGTGCTCTCGTCTTCACTGCCCCTGCACACATCTCATGGGAGCCCTCACCTAAAAGAAAAAGCCACCTTTTTGCCAAAAACCTCCTGAAAGTTTTTGCCTTAGCTGAGGTCCTGGTCACTGCAATAAACACCTTGAAACAGCCCCCACCTAACAGTGGGCTCAGGGAAGTCCCGCTCCATAAACAAGTGTTCAATGAATAAAGCAAATGAATTGCTGAATGGATGGTCCTCCTCCAGGTGTTCGTTAGTACTTATCAGAACATATGTCAACATTATTCTCACCT
>NW_011888840.1:112838-125973 GCF_000151845.1 Pteropus vampyrus | reverse complement strand
CTTATCCTAAGAGCAGCAGGCAGCTATTGAAGGGGTTTTAAGGTGTGTATGGGGAGAGCATAGTGTCGCATTTATTTTGAAAAGATTGCTCTAATTTCTGGGTAGAGAACCAATCGTGATTTTACTAAAGAATACTGTATGCCAAGAAAGAAATGGGAGCTTCGCTGAGTATTGACAATAGACGCGGAAAGAAATTAACAGATTTTGTCAGTATTTCAATCAAAAATAAATTCACTGGAACTCGGCGATGTATTGAATACGGGACAGTAAGGGAGAAGGACGTGTTGACAGTTACTACGTGTGCGGATGGAAAGAGGAGGGACATGGAGCTGAAGGAAGTTCGCACATTCGATCCATACTCTCCTGATGGGGCCAACGGCCATGTGTGTGTATATTGCCCATGTCAGCAAAACAACTCAACACCCAAAATAAGCAAGTCAAAAAAAAAAAAGACCTGACCTTCCGGTACAGACGGCTTATTCCCATCTCCTTTGTCCACCACCTTGACTCTGGGTTTTGGATCTTTTCTTTTTTCCAAATCTTTAACTGGAAGGAAAGAAGAAATACAGCAACATGTTATGTTAAAAGCTAGAAGAAAATATTCAGTGAGTTTTACTAAAACTCTTGCAAATATTGAGAGTATCAAGCAGAAATTAGCTCCGTGATAGAACCTCATCCCCCCAAAATTTGCAACTGCTATTTTTTTTTTCACCCTGACATGAGAGGGTGTGGAAGACACTTAAGGAATGACTTTAATTGAGAACTCTCTATGGGCAAATGTGTCAAATAAATTTAATACTTAGAAACAGCCAGAAAACATGCATAATTGTCACACATGACAGAGAGAAGGACCAGGAGGCAAAGTAACTAAAAAATATAAAACCAGGAAGTGTTGGCATAGGATTCAAGCCATATCTTCAGGTCTCTGGACAAGGCCTATGAGTTGGCCTCTGCTCTAGAAACATCTTAGCCACGAACACCCTCATTTGAAGTTGGTCTATATGCAATAAGTGGAGAACCCCATTATATTTTCCTTTTGAGCTTAAAAAAAAAGTTTCACTACTAATAAATAGTAGTATGTCTTTGTCACTTTCATTATGAAATATTCAGAAACCTGGAATGCCCCCGACCCTTTAATTCACTCATACCAATATACTCCATTTTACTTTCCACTGCTTAAAATGCCACAGCAGCGTTCTTCCTACTGCTCAGTACTTTAGGTTGTTTGAGTCAGTTGAGACCACCGCCAACTGGCAATGGTTTCTGCACAAATAAAATGCCCTGTGAAAAGGCGGAAGTGATCCTGTGGTAAGACATTTTATTTAATTGTTGCATTCACTTCATAGAAATAAGCAAATTTCTTGGAAGGTGGGCTATGCAGGGGAAGCAAAGATTTCCTCTGAAGCATCCTGCCTTCTCTAAGATATTGTTTCATTAATCTTGTCTTTATTTTTTTCCTCCTGTTCATCTTCTTTCTATTGCCTTCTATTCCTTTGCTAAAAGTGTTTGAGATTTGCCATCTGCCCGGGTCATGTTGCTCTAGTTCTGTATTCTTTTTTCTTAGAAACTTTCCTTGGCTTTCTGGTGCCTAGAAATTAAATTCCAAGAGTAAAAATAAAAATAATAAGATGTGTTGATCCTGCTATTCCCACCAAACTAATTTTCTAAATCCATTGTTGTAGGCCTCATTCTCTGACTTCTTTATAAGACTTGGCCACTTTAGAACACCCCTTTCTTTATTTTTTTTTAAGTTAATTTATTTTTTATTAAAGTATAGCTGACATACAATATTATATTAGTTTCAGGAATATGACATAGTGATTCAACACTTATACACCTTACACTGTGATCACCGCAATAAGCTTAGTAACCATCTGTCACCATACAAAGTTATTATAATATTATTGACGATATTCTCTATGCTGCACTTTACATCCCTGTGACTTATTAATTTTATAACTTGAAGTTTGTACCTCTTATTCCCCTTCAAAGACAGTTTTTACCCTCCCTCTACTCCCCTTCCTTCTAGAAACCACCAGTTTGTTCTCTGTATCTATGAGTCTGCTTCTGTTTTACTTTGTTCATTTATTTTGTTTTTTTAAGAGTCTACACATAAATGAAATTATACGCTATTTGTTCTACTCTCTCCGACTTATTTCAGCAAGCGTTATATACTCTAGATCCACTCATGTTGTTGCGAATGGCAAGATTTCACTCTTTTATGGCTGAGTAATATTCCATTGTGTGTACGTGTGTGTATCACATCTTCCTTATCCATTCATCTATCAGTGGACACTTAGGTTGCTTCCGTATCCTGGCTATTATAAATAATGCTGCGATGAACACAGGGGCGCACACATCTTTTCAAATTAGTATTTTCGTTTTCTTCACATAAGTACCCGGATGCATAACTGCTGGGTCATACGGAACACCCCCTTCTTTAACTTCTTTTATTTCTCAGGTTTTATAAAGGCATTATCCTGGGTTTTCTTGTATTCCTCTGACCCCTCCTTTACAGTATCATTGCTTGGGTTCTATTTCTGCTTCCATTCCTGAAATATGATCATATATTAAAGATGCCTTGCATCTCTGTATGTCCCACCTATAATTTTATCATACCACAATTTTAATTCTCACCCTTCCATGAATAGTTTTCAAATTTACATCTTTAGTTCCACCCACATATAAGCTATGGCCTCAAATGCTTACATTCTGTAAAAAAAAAAAAAAAAAGTCTGCAACTTTAATATGAGGAAAATTGTGCTGAGTCATGCTAAAAGCAGAACTAGAACTGAGAAAGAACAATTACAGAGACTCAAGGAAATTTTACTGGACATTTGAGCAAGATTTTGCAGACAGAAATTCACAAAATGTTATTCCAAAGAGGAAAATCGTGGCTGAAGAGAAAGTTTGCCAAAATACCACCATAGATCAGTCTACAAATGAACAAGAAAAAAATAACAGTCACCTTAAACTGGGCCACTAGGTCGCATATATGATATAATATGTATGTCACCTCCAGCTGCTCCAGGGGGCAAAATCAGTTAGAAAACAGACTATCACAAGCAAAATGGCATTCATTATAACCACAATAGCTATCACGTCGCTACTATGTGCTGAAGTGAGCTAATCCATGCAATAATAGGCACATATCATCAACCCCATTTGCAGATGAGTAACCTAAGACTGGATGTAGTTGAGTTGCTTGGCCAAATACACACACCAGACTCGGATTCATAATATCTAGCAGATCGTACAAACCCTTTCTGTCTTCAAAATCCAAAGACTGTTTCTTATGCTTCCCTGTGTATCAGAAAATGGCCTTATGAAGAATTCGAATCCCTACACAATTAGAAACTTATATCCAGTTTTGTGTGGATCATTTTTCTGGAATCAACCATGAAAGTTTTCCAGGGAAGGGAGAGCAGGCTTTAGCTCCATCTCACATGGAGCAAAAATATAACTGAAATGCGAAATGGTAAAGGAAGCCACCCAAACAAAGTTACTCTCATTTCATTCTTACAAACTGTTTTTAGGAAGAACTAATCCCTCTATCCTGCCAATAAAAATAACGTAGCTAAAAAAAAAAAATAGATGTTTACATACAATTTATCCAACCAACCAGTTAGACTGTTGCACTAAGACTGTTTCAGCAGAGCTAAGGAATCTGAAAACAATGGAATGTCCTAAGTGTTTCGAGTCAAGAGCTGTAGGCAAAGCTTTTAAAAGCCACCTGTGTTCCTAAACTGCTCAGTCCGTAGAATATGTGAAATCATCAATCGCAATACCTTTAGACTATTGTAAAATGAATCGTTTCTCCTTGCCCCTTTCACTTCTTCTCACAAACTTTAAGAAAAGTTATTTTGCTTATTCATGTAGGAATGTTAGCAGAGGCCAGAAACTGAAGCACAGTGCCAATAAAATGAGACAGAAGGCTGATTTATATTGAAAATAACATTAAAAACCTTTTCCTGAGCTTCCAGACAATGCAGATCTCAAAAGAATGTAACATTTAAAACATCTGTATGTCCTGCTGACAGGTAAATTTACCAAATGTCTTTGTTGGGAAGTTTCAAGAGGTAGCAGGTTAACAGTTTGTTTGTTTGTTTGTTTTCCAAATCACAAGATAATGTCTCATAAAACATTACTTTGAAGAGGAATTTAAAAAAGGGGAAAGGAAAGATAGAAAATCTAGATAGGACAGTGCTGCATACACAGTTCTAGAACCCATAGCCTCCCAGATTTGTGGATTAATCCTAGTGGCAGGATTTAGAAAGCTATTGCTACTTGAAATGATGCATAGGTTTTGCTTTGAAATAATATGGGGGGTGGGGGAGGGCGGGATAATAGATGAAAGAAGACTGGCCATGAATGGCTAATTATTGAGTTGAGTGACAGATAAACTTTGGGGTTCATTGTACTATTGTGCTGATTTTTTAATTATGTTCAAAATTGTCAAGTTGAGTGGTTTTTTTTTTAAGAGTTTATCTTCACAGTGAGGTAACACAGAAAGGTAAGCAGGACAGGCTTCTTTTGTTTGCATTCATGATACACAAAACTCCATCGCCCTCCACATTTGAAAAGCCACTTCCAGGAAGAAGGAGTTGCTAATATAATCTCTGGTCACTAGAATACAAATTCAATAGGTGCCTAGAATAGGACCTGAAATTTAGTAGTCATGCAATATATATTTTTAAAAATTTTTTTTAAATGAATGAATGAAGAAATGAATGAATATCTCTTGAGAGGCAGAAGGATGAGGGCCTGTGTAAACAACTTTTAAACTCAGTAGAAATAAATGCTGTCTAAAGAAACCATGCACACAGGAACTGGTCTGCCTCGGAGCTTTCTCTCCGGTTTAGAATGTCTCTGCATGCCCCAACCTTTCTCTGTCTTCCCAACTTGCTGTTTGAAAACTGGCTCAAATATGAAGCCATCCTCCATCCATTACAGGGCGGAGACAGCACCTACCTTGCCAGAGTCCTGAACGTATCTCGCTCGCTAATACTCGCCATGCTGAATACGTTCACAAATCTGTTTGCCATGGGACCTGGCACGTAATAAATAAGCTGATAATAAATGTCAACAATGAATTACTGAAAAGAGTTAAATTCCATGTTGTATAGGTTGGTCTTGTGGAGGCTAGACTGACAGGAATACTGGAGAGGAGGTGCATTCAGTTATTCGTTAAGTATTTACTGAGCACCTACTATGTGCTAGGTAGATGAGATGTCTGGGTAAGGTTCAAGGCACCGTATCAGGAGGAGTATTTGAAAACTAAAACTTAAAGGCTAAAAGGAGTGCAGTGAAATGAGTTAAGGGAGGGGCAGATGAGGATTAGTGATAAACAAGAACTCATGGGAGATTGTAGTAGATTTCATTTAAGACCTTTTCCAATTTAAACAATTTGGAACTTTAATCTATTATAATATTGACCACAGACTCAAACCCGGAGCTGGGACAGGGACCCAGGATGGCACTTTAAGACCTGTAGATACGTACTTCTGAATTGACCTTGGGCTGGCTTGCTTTCTTTGTCTTTATGGTATGCAATAATTTGAACCGTGTAGTTTTGCTCTGGCATCAGACCTTGAATAATTGCTTTAGTTGCTGTGTTCTGGAGATTCAATTGATTGGTTTTTCCACCTACAATGAAATAGAAAGATAAATCAGTTATAAGAACTAGGTTAACTGTGTACATTAAGAAATTGTATTAACCAGAAATCACTTTTAAGGGGTGAAGACATTTAAAAATACATATTATGGTACGCATGTACATAGTACTTAATTTTAATATACTTTTTGTTCTCATTCTTCAGTTGTACTCTTTGCATTAGACAATCTAAACAGTTGTCTAGATTAGATAAAAAACATTTACAAACATATTTCATCATAACACACCATCGCTTTTATGCACTAGAGAAAACCATTGTACCAGATTAGAAGACAGTAAACCCTCAACATCAGATATAATCTTCAAGGGAAGAATTCCACTTAAAAGTCAAGGGAAAGATATGGGCAGACCGAATGTACTTATCTATGCCGGAATTTTTTTCTATGGCCTTTCCAAAGTGAATCAAAGCATCCTTGAAGCATTAGCAATTTAATTATCTTAAATTGGAGCATCGCTGGCTCAGGATGTTGAAGGAACCACTCACTCATTACCTGGCTACTTGAAAGTTAGTTTGGTTCATGAAAAGATTTCAAATCCCCATTATCTCACCATCAAATTAGACTGACATCTAAGGCTTTCTTGAAAATGCTATTGATTAAATATTCAATCTTTTTTACAAAATTCCAAGTATACCTTTCTTCTCCAATTTCTGGTGGTGATTACTATGTCCGAGAAAAGGGAAATTAATTTAAAACTTCTGCCCCTAAAGCAGTAACTGCGGAAAGGATCTGAAATTTGCTGAATTAATAAAAAATTACACAGATTACAATATATTTTAGTCAGATTCTAATAATATTAATCACGCTATGTCTAAAATATGATTCTACCATCATCCATGCCGCCTGCTACTAGAAGCCAGAACTGAGCCTTTCTCTTGCCAAAACCCATTTCCTTAAATGCATTTGTGTCCAAGATGTTAAATCTGGTTTCACAAACTTCCATCATTTAAAACTCATCTATAACAAAGAGCACCAACTGAATCTTTCATGTGTGTTTTGCAAAAAAAAAAAAATTTCTTTTCTTTATAAACTTTGCATTGGAACCCCTCTCTAAGAGGCATAGGGTGTATTATTTTAAAGGCTTTGAGAATCCTGCAATTGAAAAGCTTTAAACTCTCTTTATAACAACACTTCTCAAATTTATTTGACCATTAAATCATTTGGCTATATAATATCTTTTAGCATCCTGCAGAATACCATGAAATATGCTTTGGAAGAGATTGGTATAAATAATACTTGGAACATACCTCATAATGCTAACATGTCTACAAATATTTTGTGTCTAGATGTACTTATCACTCTTTCTATTTACTCCATTTATTTTATGTTCGATCAAGTACATACCAGTGTCAAGACTGTCTTACTGGCTTGGGCCACTGCAGGAAGGACCTAGGGTCACTGGGGAAAACAAACCCAGTATTCATGAAGAAATAAACTGCGCTCATCCTCAATTTTTATTTTGTCACTGGAGGTATGTAAGCAAGAGTTGGAGATCTTCTTTTTGGGTGTGCTATGGCAGAGGGGATTGAAGGGTCAGGCTGAGGTTTGGTTCCAAGGCCACTCAAGTCATTTTTAGGATTCCATGATTTCTCAATGACACCTGCTAGGGGTACTTAAGAGTTCGGTATTATTAGCGATTAATAAGGAAAAGTTAAAAAACACCGATGACCTGAAGAGAACCAAACTACCTTTGAAGATCAAACATGGGGAATTCTCAGAGGTACCACATATTAGAAATTTATATTTTGACCTTTAGAGTCATAATAATGTTCAACTCTTAAATTTCCCAGGATGGCTTATTTCAGAAAACAAACTATTTTTAAAAGTCAAAGTTATTTCAAAATTGGGCCATGTTCCAAAATGAAAACTCTGAACTAAAACAGAGTTTGAAAATAAAATATTGCTTTCCACAAGTGAGTCACTTCTGCAGGCCAACATGGGAAAAGTCGGCATCTGGTAGCATTAAACCAGAAGTCCTTCTAAAGAGCCTATGCACAATACTTGTTAATAAAATAAGGTTCCTTCCTAATAACCAAGCGAGAAGCAAGGTGTTTCATCTACTTATTTTGAGATTTTAAGTCTGCTATTAGGTAAGAGGCCCACACCTAGAGCATCTGTCTGCCTCATTATATGAGTTGGGGATAGGTCTCCAATAGAAAGGAGAACCATCTTTATCCCCAATAATGAGGAAAAAAATATTATGTTTATATAGATATACATATATTATACAAATATATTATTATTATTTATTACATACAATGTGAAAATGAACCTAGATGAAATGAGACCTGAGACATACACTGAAGAGCATTTTTTTTTACACAACTATTTTCTCTTCATGATCAATAAATTTGTTTAACTTTTGCTTTTCCTGCTCGTCACTTATTTTCACAATGTCTATTTAGCTTTCCTAATCGTAATGTATTGTTGCTGAATGATAGTCTATTAATCGATCATAATTTACTCAGCCAATCACAGCTGTTGGCCATCCAGATGTGCTGTATTTTTTTAAAGTATGACTAGACCAAAAGTATTCACCCTATGCTGAAACAGAGGTAGTAAGAATTTTTGGTAGTCTGAAAATTTTGCCTGAAAATTATAGTGAGCTCAATCTTCAGTCTTTAAACTTTGGGACCATTATTTCCTGGAGTAGAAGATAAGATTTCAAGCTCAAGTATTAAATAAAAAAAATTTCAAATGATTTTAAAGCAACACTTATCACTACACATTTTCAGTTACCTATGTGTAAACATTGCTATAGTATAGAAAATACAATTGATTGTTTTTACCTGAGGCTGGAGACACAAGAAGTTTGTATCCACCAAATTTCCCTCTTGGAGCCTTCCATGAAATCTGTATACTATCCTGAGATAATACATTATATCTTAACCGTGTGGGTGGAGCCACTGAAAAAGAAAAACAGAAACAAAAAAAAATGTTTATTAACACTTTATTAACATATAAGCTTCCATTTGCTAAATTTTAAAAACTCAAAGTAATGTAATCAAAATACACAAAATTTCATCAGCTTCAAAATGTGTTCTTTCTACAATCCCATTAATGAATTAATCAGTTTGCAAAATAACACAAACTTAAGAACGTGTTTCTTACTCAAGAGATAAGCATTTGTCAAACATTACTGACCTTATGACAAAGAACTATAACTTAGGGCTAGAATTTAATACTGTAGTCTGATTCAAAAATTAGAGCCAATCTTGTAAAGTGCTTTCATTATGTTACAAGGATGAATTTTTCTTGGAACGTGTGTGCTTTTATAATCTATTCTACTGGGACTTGTTTTATGCCTTTAGGTTTTTCACTTTAGCAATCCGACATTTGTTACGATAAGATCATTTATATAATTTCAAAAGAAATACATTAGTGAGAAGATTTTTATTGTATAACATCTAAATGAGCTTGTCAAAAAAAGGGAATATGTAACAGAAAAGTTAGCTCTTATTACCTACTTTTATGGCCAATCTTTCTCACTTTAGGAAACAGAGTGTGGGGGAAGGAAACAACCATTCTTCCTAACAGATATGGAGTATAATGGGGTTTGGATATCATTTTAATTCCCAGTTCTGTCACTTATTAGATAATTAACTTTGAGCAAGTGACTGCTTCTTTCAAAGCCTTATTTTTAAAAAAAGGTGACAGCAATATTTGCTGCACATGAATGACATTTAAAAAGATGATGGATATATTATAATAAATGTTCAATAAATGTTTGTTCCTCTTCTCTCTTACTTCATCTATGGGTGATCTCCAAAGCTCATTTAATCCTAACAAAAACATACAGCTATTCCAATTTTATATATAAGGGAACCAAGAAGAAGCTAAGAGACTTTCCCAAGTTCACATACTGGTGAATGACAATCTCTGACCCCCCCAAAAATGCTCTGTTTCTTTGGGAGAAGATCCACATAAAGAAGTCACCCTTCATTGAACTAGATGAATAAGCAATTTACTCCTCTATAGACCAACTACTCATCTGAAATCAGTAAGCATTGGAGGATACAATATTAAAAGTAACATTCTCTTTCTAGCTGCCCTTTATTATCTCTCAGTAGAGAACGTAGTCATGCAAAACAAAAGCGTTAGCTTCCCTTTCTCAATTTGACATGAATGGAAGAGAGGGTTTACATTTTTCTAGCTTACAGGAAAATATGGATTTAGCATAAGAACAACTACTTTGAAATAGAAGAGAAAGTCAGCTAACCGAACATTTGAATGAACAGAGAAACTGTTATTATTTTGCTTAGTCTGGAAACTGGGAAGAATATCTATTTATAGATAGTTTTTCATTACTTACAGAAGAAAATTAAAAATAGGAATTTAAAAACTTAAACAATATATCCAGTTTCTAAGCCAAATCTTATCAGTGAGCTAAAAAACACCATTGGCCAAGATTATCGCTAAGTTTTGCCTGAATGCACTGGTGAAAGCAAGCCGGCATGCCTGGGAACCATCAGGTGGAAAAGTACAAGGAGCAGGATGGAGGCATCAGTCTAGGTCGTTCCAAAAGGGTCAACCACTTGGGTCAGCACCCCAGGTGGGTTGAAACCTCAAGGAGAGCAAAGAAGTTAACAACATCCAAGTTTCTAAGGTTAAACATTAGAAATCTTTATGGCATGGTCTGAGTTTGTAGCCTGTTACATGTTTTAGTCGCTAGCTATCCTTCTGGACCTCCAGGAGAAAACAATAAGGATAACACGGACTGTGCCCTGACCCCACGTGTCATGCTCAGACAACATGGTGGCACTCCAGAGCCCAGAGGGGCTCTGATTTCCACTGAACCACTCAGGGAAATAAAGTGTGAGGCACATGCCTCATCAATACTCAAATCAATCAATATTCAACTCTTTAAATAATGTATAAATGGTTCATTAGACTTTAGTCCCATTATAACTGCTAGCAGAAAGCAATACCGACATTTTCTTTTTTCAACGGACCACACCTAGCACCTGTAGGAACATGAATACTCTCATAGCCATTAAAAGAGAATCTTAGTTGGGCACAAATTTTCCATTTCCTTTAGGTTTCTGCCTTTAGGGGGAAAACACTGAAAAGAAGAAATGCTGGTTAAGAAAGAAAGAGGTCACGGCTTTGAACTTCGGTTTCCCTGTATGGAAGGCACTGGGACTTGTGCCAAAGCAAGGGTGGCAAGATTGACAGAGGACTGTAAGAGCAGGAGAGAAATAATTGTTCTTATCTCATGGAACAAAAACTTGTGTACATTTAATACCAGACAAGTGATTTTTCTTTTTGCGAGCACAAAGGAGGTGCTTTTATACATATAGTTAATTTCCAGTAATAACTATAAATGCTTACATGAACTTGACTCAAAGTTAATCTGTGTCAGTTAAAATTCTAAGCTTTTTAAGAAGACAAAAATCAAGTGTCAAGCTTGATGCCTGGCACACACCAAGAAGCAAGAGCAAGCTGACAAACTCGTTCAGCTTGTGTGATGAAGTCAGGCTTCCTATGAGGGACCAGGCCAAATATAACATTTGTAAATATGTGAACTTCATCCCGAAGGGGGATTGAGGAGGAAGACCAAGGAGGGTCCATTTGTTATCCTTCTCTCCAGCACAGGATGAGGCTTGTTACTGAAAGTATGGGGGTATTTTAGTTTCATCACGTATTTTTTTGAGAAGGAAGATTTTCATTAAACCCCAAGAATTTCACCGCAATCATTCTCAGAAGTCAAATCTCGTAGGCAGAAAAGAAATGTTTATGTGATTCCAGTGAAGCCTCGTTGTTATCAGGTACTTGGGAAATTTTATTCCATAATATGAATAGTTCTTAAAAGGGCAAATGTTCAGCCCTTCCTTCCTTCCTTTCTTTCTCTTTAACTCAACTTAACTGAAATCTTGCTGTTTTGACACTGACAACCTATGCAAAGCTTTACTTCTAATGAAATATTCTCGTTAATTTCTTGAAACACCACGTTTTATCTGGGGACACTGGAATGGAGATCTTCTGTTCTTCACTCCCCATAATCACCTCTCCTCTTTTTTTTCAACAGCACCTTGGTTTTCTTCCAAGCAACCACACTCCCTGCCCACTGCATGGGGCCTTGGCTACGCTGTCAAACCAGCCATGCTTTCCCCTGGCTTAGGGCTGGGAGGACAGGCTGACTCTCCCAAGAACCTGTCCCGTGATGGAAGGATGGAAAATAGCGCCAGTCATTTCATTCCAAGGACCCGCTTTTAAAAAAATGGTCACTAGTTCCTAGTGACCTGTATCCAGGGTGTTCCACGATTCCTATCCTTTCAAAGCTTAATTATTTAACATTTAATTTTGTGAGCTACTTCATTACCTCCAATACATAATTGGCTCAAAGTGGCCAGAGAACAGTTTCTTGTATTTGGCACCAAAAATCTGACTGGTCAAGATGGAGCAGTATGAGCACTTAGAGTGTTTTCCCCTTCAAAACATAGTTTAGGTAGCTATATCAATGGAACAACTTATTATATTTATTAAGTAAAAGACCTTTAAACAGCAGAGGAGTATTTGACTTATTTTTGTGAGTGATCGAAACAAGCAAACAAAGAACCTTGGCTTTTTATCTGTCATTTTCCAATTAAATGCATTGTCTAAATGTTCAATAAATGAGACAAATTAATAGCTGAAAGAAATTTACTGTGTGATATACTAGAGGAATCTTTTTATCTTGCTTAGAACTCAATACGTTTTCATTTCATAATCCATTATAAAGATGCTGAAAACAGAAGTAAGGAAAATATTCTCAACTTCCAAACATATCTGAGTACTAATAACAGCAAAATAATATGTGTACGTGTATCAACACAGAGGTCTTTTTGAAGTTCAACGCTGCTGCAGTCTCCAATTTTATACACTTTGAGTCTCCAATTTTATACACGTTGAGGTTTTTTAATGACAGTTACTTTACCTTCAGTGGTTCTTTCTTGTAACCATTCAAAACAAACATTGCTAGAACCAAGTACAGATTGACTGTGAAATTCTGAGAGTATGAGCACCCCCATTCTACCACGCTATACACATTTTTTTCCCTTATAGCCAACATAATATTACTTTTTTCTGTGTTCCAGTTCATTTAACAGCTTGTCTTGAAAAGAAGATGCCGGAGGAATCCAGGTATAAACAGTTATTTGAGCCAATGTGGGTTCACATTCTCGAGAGAGGGGAAGTTCTTCACAAAGAATTACCTGGCGAGACTAAGTGGTAAAGCATAGTCTGTCGATTAGCAATTTAAGAGGAGAGAGTTAATTTCCTGTATGCCTTTTAATACTGACCTCTTTAGTTCTCTATTGCTGCCGTAACAAATTATGACGATGTGGCTCAAAACAACAAAAATGTATCATCTTACAGTTTTGGAACTCAGGAGTCTGAAATGGGTCTCACTGGGCTAAAATCAAGGTGTCGGTAGGGTTGCATTCCTTTTTGGAGGCTCTCGAGGAGAATCCATTTTCTTGCC
>NW_011888840.1:109005-112373 GCF_000151845.1 Pteropus vampyrus | reverse complement strand
GTCATGGTGGAAATAAGATTCAGTTTCTCAAACGTCTCACACACTAAAAACCAAAGCCAATGACATCTGAAGGCTCTTCTTTCTGGGATCTCCTCCAACTTCCTCCTTGAGAGTTTCTCCAACCCTCACTTCTAGGCCACTATACTCTCTCGATGTTGTTTATAACTGCTTGTCGACACTTTCAATCATTCCTATTTCTTCCTTTAACCTCTGAACTGTTGATATCTGCCAGATTTCATCCTCGCTTCTCTCCACTGGGCCATCCCTCTCCACTTCTACCTTTAACCCATTTCCCGCGTGCTCTGAGAAGACTGGTCGGTGGCACTTTCAGCTGCAGCATTAACCCCGAGGTAACTCGCGGGTCACAGTCCTAACCTTACCCCTAAAGACTGCCGCGAAATATCTCATTTTTATTATTATTTTCACATCGCTCTAGTAGATCAATAGGCTTTGGAAACAAATGACATCGTTCTATTTATAGCATTCTGTTTTAGTGGTATTTCCATTTACAAAATATAGTAATCCCTGATCGCTGAAAATGTCAAATCCTAGAGGTTCCGCTTTGTGTTGTTCTATACTTTGAAATTTACCACGTGAAAAAAAAATTATTAACTATCGATCACCATATAATGTTACATTTCTGTTACATTAGGATTAGAGACAAGTGCTGTTTAGAAATAACTCCAAGAACAGTTTTTACATTTTATTTTCACATCGAAAACCAGTCAGATTTGCTTCAGACTCAAAGAGCGTGTTTATGTAAAATTGAATGAACGCTAGCAGAGAGCTGCACTTTTTTTTCTAAACCGGAAATGGGTTAAGACCTAAAATATCCCTATACTCTAATCCCCAAGTGCAATACAATTCGGATATAATCTCCTGCCCTTATCATTTTTTCTTAAGCTCCAGACCACCAACTATCTACCAGACAACTCCTCCGGGACGTCCCATTACCACCTCAAGTTCTGCATATATTTGTCTAAGATTGAACTCATTATCTTCAGCTTCGAAGACTTGCTTTGTCCTTTATTCTCTTATTAATCTCTTCACCTATTATCCACTACAACTAGGGCATCATTCTATACTGGAGATACAGACACCAAAGAGAGAACCACCGTCTTTAATGAGCTTAGGTAAACAAACAATTATGACACAAAGATACAAAAGCAATAATAACACAAGAGTTGAAATTAAAGGCTCCATCTACTCAGCTCTCCAGCAAAAAGCCTCAGAGTCATCTTTGATACAGTAGCCTCTCCTTTTCCACTGTTTTGCTTTCCATGGTTTCAGTCACCTAGAGTCAACCATGGTCCAAAAATGTTAAATGGAAATTTCCAGAAACAATTCATAAATTGTAAATTGTGCACCATTCCGAGTAACATGCTGAAATCTCACACCATTCCAGGACATAAATCATCTCTTTGGCCCGTGTCTCCACGCCGTATACACTTCCTGCCCATTAGTTAGTTGGTAGTCATTTCAGCTATCAGATCGGTTATCAGAGAGCTGAGACCACGTTCATGTAACTTTTATTATGGTATATTTGTATGACCGTTTTATTTAATTATTAGTTATTGCTGTTAATCCCTACTGGGCCTAATTTATAAATTAAACTTTATCATAGCTATGTATATATAGGAAAAAACAGTACACATAGGGTTTAGTTTCAGGCATCCACTGGGGGTCTCAGATCGTATCCCCCATGGATGGGGGGCACTACTGTATTCTCTCTCTTTCAGTTTTCTCTGCATCCAATCAGTAAAAAGGGGCTATGTCTTCTACCTCTTAAATGTTTCTTAGATTTATTTTCTCCTCTCTATTCCTCTCCCTACTTCAGGGCCTCAATGCTTATTTTGTGAACAACTTAATATAACCTTCTAATGGTCTCTCTTGCTTTAGTTATTCTTATCCTTCAAACCCCTATGAGTCACAAAGATGGGAGCAATACTGCCCCCAGAGTCCCTCTATAAAGCAGAGCTGTTTAAAATTCTCCATAATCTGGCTCCAATCTGGCTTTCCATTTTGACTGCTGCCACACCCCCCATAGAACTTGTATTGGATTTGCCTGCTTCTAGTTCTGTCTCTCCAGTAGGCAGTGCGCTGCGGCAGGCAGGCAAAGAGTAAAGTTTCATTCAGCTTTGTATCTTGAACCTGACACAGAGTGTGTGTCCCATAGAAGTTAATTTAAAACAGATTTTGGCAACAATGTATATATCTGGTAGGAAGCATCCCTGAAAGTACCCCCAGAAAAGCTCTATATGATCACTGACTCCAGGAATGACCATTTCTGAGTTAACTTAGTCTGAGATAGCAAGTCTGAAGGACTCCCATGATTTGCCTACCCTTGGTTCCTAAGGACTATATCCTGTGTCCGACAGCTTAGAGGGTGAGTTAGCTAGAATTTCTATGATCACTTTTCTAATTGCCACAGCTGAAAGCATTTTCAATGTAAATAAACAGAATTTGTCTAGATAACTGATCCCTTTGTGTTGCATGAAGTACTGGAAATACAGTCACTAATTCCAAGTGTTTTAACACCATTTGAGCGTGCAGAGTCAAGTTCCATTTCTGAACAAGTGCGCCTCACGTTTAGGCACCTGGGTGCAGTGGTTCTTGCATTTGACTTTTCTACAACCTTAAATTCCAAGCAATAGACGTTAACACTCCCAAAACAACTTTCCTTATCACATTTAGATTTCCTTGCTCAGCTGATGAATGACTATTTCGGCACCAAAATTTCTATTTCTGCAGGATTACCATGTTTATTTAGTAAAGTTGCTTTGAGCATTTACATATAATATGCACTTACTTTGGACTTTATTGGACTTTTTCAGTAAAGGGCCAGATAATAAATATTTTAGGTTTTGTAAGCTTTGTAGTCTCTGTCATGACTCTGTCATGACTACTCAGTTTTGCCGTTGTAGTCTGAAAGCAGCCATAGACTTATGTAAACAAATGAGCATGCCTGTGTCCCAATAAAACTTTATTTATAAAAACAAGCAGTGGGCCAGACTTGGCCCATAGGTGGTAGTTTGCCAACTCCTGACATACTTTATAAAAATGAGTAGAATTCAAATATAAAAGTGCAGATTCCAATAATACAATAGTAGATTTCAAAAACTAAGTATGATTAAAATGAAGCTAAAAATCATTAGAAACACTTAAAGTGGCATATCAGCAGCCTCTGTCAGACCTTTAGTCACCAGACTGTATGCTCAGTTTTTAGAGAAAGCAAAATTAAGGACCAGTATGAAGTAGTAGAAATATTTAAGAGACACTCAATTTAAGAGACACTCTATTTAAGAGATATGATTGGAATACACATATTCACACATTATAGCTCCTTATTAATAGAACTGATTTTGTAA
>NW_011888840.1:103178-108955 GCF_000151845.1 Pteropus vampyrus | reverse complement strand
ACCTTAAATTCCAAGCAATAGACGTTAACACTCCCAAAACAACTTTCCTTATCACATTTAGATTTCCTTGCTCAGCTGATGAATGACTATTTCGGCACCAAAATTTCTATTTCTGCAGGATTACCATGTTTATTTAGTAAAGTTGCTTTGAGCATTTACATATAATATGCACTTACTTTGGACTTTATTGGACTTTTTCAGTAAAGGGCCAGATAATAAATATTTTAGGTTTTGTAAGCTTTGTAGTCTCTGTCATGACTCTGTCATGACTACTCAGTTTTGCCGTTGTAGTCTGAAAGCAGCCATAGACTTATGTAAACAAATGAGCATGGCTGTGTCCCAATAAAACTTTATTTATAAAAACAAGCAGTGGGCCAGACTTGGCCCATAGGTGGTAGTTTGCCAACTCCTGACATACTTTATAAAAATGAGTAGAATTCAAATATAAAAGTGCAGATTCCAATAATACAATAGTAGATTTCAAAAACTAAGTATGATTAAAATGAAGCTAAAAATCATTAGAAACACTTAAAGTGGCATATCAGCAGCCTCTGTCAGACCTTTAGTCACCAGACTGTATGCTCAGTTTTTAGAGAAAGCAAAATTAAGGACCGGTATGAAGTAGTAGAAATATTTAAGAGACACTCAATTTAAGAGACACTCTATTTAAGAGATATGATTGGAATACACATATTCACACATTATAGCTCCTTATTAATAGAACTGATTTTGTAACATGAAAATTTGGCATTACTGATTAAATCTGCACAGAAGTAAGTTAAGAATGAGCTGTTTAACCAACTGCCATAAAATTACTATGCATAGTCACTGGTGAGATTGCAACCCTCATCAAAGTTATGACACATTTCTACAATGTAAACAGTTGGTAATAGGGAATATTGAGCAAAAGCAAACATATAACCCTGCCTTGAAACACAGTTGAACCAGTGAAGCACTATTAGGTAAATAAAATTAAAAAAACAATAATAAGAATAGGCATGGCTAGACTTCCAAACCCTAATGATAATCTTAAATTTTTCCATTACCTTGAGCCTGGACAATGATGCAAAAGTAAGCAATTGCCAAAAAAGTGGGAAGCAGCCAGTACTGCATCTCGCACTGAAAGATCTTCATTTTATTTCCTGCTTTTCACATGGGGTGCAGCAGCTGTCCTGGAAACAGAGATCACAGAAGTATTTTAAGAAGATTGGAAATAAGGTACATATCTGAAGTCATCTAGGACAGGCAAACAAGCCAACATGGATTAGTATTAGGAAGTAATTCATTCCCCTGGGGCATCATTTATTTCACTCCAAAAAAAATAAACTGATAAAGAAAGATGTTTGAAAAGATGCTGTAAATGGAGAGAATGATTTGAAATATTTGGGAAGGAAGTTCAGAAGGCATTTTGTGACTCTTGTAAGGCATAAATTATGCAGTGAATTTCCCAAATGGATAAGTTCCAAAAGTTTATCTCACATGAACATATAATCAGACAATCATAATTTCCTTGCCAGTAATGTGCTCCTCCAGTATTTTTCACACAAAGTTAAAAGTCCTGCTGTTGCCTTATATTGCCTACAAAGTAAAGATACATAGGATCTTTCTTCTAGTAATCAAAGAGAATTTGAAAAACCACTTTATGCTAATATTAAATCACTATTCAGCGTTCATTTTACTGGGCTAAATAATCCCTATACTTTTCTTACAACTTTTTTTCTCATATGTGTTTGTCTAAAACTTCCAAGTTTTTTCATTAGAATATCAATAAAAGAGTGATAAGAAAAAGAGAGAAATTAAAAAGGAGAGAAGTGGAGAAGGAAAGAAAGGAAGTAGGATGGAAGGGAAGGAAGGAGGGAAAGGAAAAAGAGTGAATGTTCGATATTAACTTAAAAGGGCAAGCTACAAATCGTTGACTGTAATTCTATTATAAGCCATTACAGAGTCTTTTCCTCAGAGATTAAGACATCTCAAAAGATTTTTTCTATCCGGGGTATTATTTTCATTCATATAGTCATCCATTCATCCATTCATTCATTCATTTATCCCCCAATATTCTTCCACAAAGGTTCTGAGGCATCATAAAGAAATATAATGTATAAGGTACAATTGCCAGATTTAACAAATAAAAACACAGGATTCCCAGTTAAATCGTAATTTCAGATAAATAGCAGTACTTTTTTTTAGTATGTCTCATGCAATATTTGGGATAAAATACTTAAAAAAATTATCATTGTTTATCTGAAATTAAAATTTAAGTCCTCGAAATCCTACAATAAGGAGAAATTTGTTGAGAAAATAATACAGTAGTGAGTAAAATTAGCAGAGAAATCTATCTGGTCCTGTTAGTAGACGTGACCATGAATTTGGCACAGAATTTATGAACCAGCAATTCAAGAAAGAAGGAAGCAAGCTAGGTATTTTCTTAATAATTCTTTTATTTTCCAATTACAGTTGGCACACAATATTATATTAGTTTTGGGTGTACAACATGGCAATTGGACATTTATAAATCTTACAAAGTGATTACCCCAATAAATCTAGTACCCATCTGACACCATACACAGTTATTACAATATTATTGACTATATTTCTTATGCTATAATTTACACCCCCATAACTATTTTGCAACTACCAATTTATACATCTTAATCCCTTCCCCTTCTTCATCTGATGGTGAAGAATAGAGTCAGTAATATTGTGATAAGTTTGCACAATAACAGATGATTATTTGTTGTTTTTTTTTAACTTTCATGTAATTATAATGGTTTCAGCCAAAGTCATAGTACTTTGTTAGAGATTTTAGTAACTTAAACTTAATAATGACACTAGTTCTGAGCTATTGGTTGTTTATGTTCTTGAACAACAACAAAGACAGCAAAAGATTCCTTCTCTCTAACTCCTAAGGAACAAATCAAACACAAACACACTGTTACATGCTAATGCTTTTTCAAAATGTTTTAAACTTAAAATGCCTAGAATTTTCACTATTATAGGTGTACGTCTTTAGTAGCAAAATAAAAATAAAAACAAATCAATTCAAGTTACCTACGTGTGAATTAAAAATGAATATGATTAGTTGCAGGATGCATAAAAATTGGATACTAATTCTTCTCAAGAAAAAAGAGTGGGATTACTATTCTAGGTGACATTTATCCCCAACTAGAATATGGATTTTAAACAATTATTACTGCAGTGGTATTTTAAGCCACATTAAATTCATCTAATATTTTTATACTATTACCACTTCAATAAATAACTTTAATAGATCCAGATAAAACCCCACTGTAGCTCTGGATTATATCTAGTAAACTGTAAACCACCTCTTAGTTTACAAAGCTTGGGAAGAGACCCTTATCCTTGCATGTTTTTTAAAACAATCCACATTGCTTATTTAATCCCAGGTAATACTTTTTAAATTGCTATCATGCTACTTCTCCCAGTCCTGGATGCAGTTCTTTTGAGGGAATGTACACTGACCCTTTCTTTGAAATAACATAACCATCTAGGGAGGCACATGTCAGCCAGGGTAAGGTTGGAGCCAGTGCTGGAAAATATTTTTCTAACAATCCTGTTTCCATCCTTTCGGTCTGGAGAGAGTAATGGGAATATTGGATGAAGTGGGTGTTGGGTCCTGTAAGAGTCCTATTACTCTTAGGTTCTGTGAATGGAATGGGTGGGAGCATTAGTACAGTCTTCAAGTCGTAACTATTGGTGCTAAAGCTCTAATGACGCCCTTCGATGAGCTTCCTAATGTTCCTGTCTGGCCTCTGCCAACCTTGGGGGCACATGGGACCTGGCTTTGCTAGTGACAGCCATACAGGGCCATTGGCTCATCACTGGGTGAGGAAGTGTCAAGGATACTGTAGATCTGAGTCAAGGCTAACCTCATGATTTCTTGCTTTTTTATGTAAAACTATAGTTATCCTGCTTTCCTGGTTTCTTCTAACTTCCTCAAGGCCTTTCATTGCTCTCAAGAGGATTCCTGGTGACTCTCATTTTGATCCAGTCCAGAGTCATACTTGCTGCTCATCTTTTCATCTACAGAATATTGAAAATATAAGCGGTGACGTCCCGTTGGGAACACTTTGTTTCGCAAAGGGCTTTTAGGCTTCCTTTCCAATGCAATAGTTAGAAAATGGTCACCAGCTCCTGAAATTCCAAAAATGATCTTCTGCATGTTTGACTCTAACAGAGTGATGGGTTCTGATGCCGATGCTGGGTGAAAAACACATCTACGTCATCGCTGGTGCAAGCAATAGCTTCTTGAACACTTTGCATAATGAATTCCTTGATGATCCTGTGAAAGGGCAGCTCACTGAAGAGGATGTTGACCATGACCACTTTAGCTGCACCCAGTCAGGCCTCAGAGCTACTTAAGCAGCACTGAAAAGCTGTCAAAACAGTGTGCCCCAGGGAGGGTCATAAAACTCACAGCACGAGGTCCACAAGATGGCACTGACTTGTAGACCACCACAGCTTCACTTGGGAAAGTTGCCCTTTGCTGCAGCTTGCTTTCCCAAAATTCTAGGAATATTGACAGAACATTCAAGTCTTTGGAGTTGAGAGTCAGGTCCCTACGAGAACAGACATAAGCAATGATGCATCTCAGGGATTCCAGGGTTCTGTTCATCTTGGGTCTGCTGGTGCAAGAGTGTTCTCCTGCCTGAATTCTTGCAGTTCTGGACCGAATCTGTGCAACTCATTGATGCACTGGATTACCAAAGAATTCCTTTAACATCTGCAAATCAGTATTTCTCAGAGTCTAAAGATCACTTGGTGAACCCTCCTCCCAGGCTCACTTATTTTTGTTGTCTCCATATAATATCGTTTTTATATAATGTTGACTGTGTATAGATAATTTTTGCACTATATTAATAATCAAAATTAACTAATAGCTTTCTTCAAAGGTTTTGGTGTCAAGATTGTTCTAGCTTCAAAAATACGTTAGAAAGCTTTCCATATTTTCATTGTTTATGTAATAGTTTAAATAGCATGAGAATGACCTGTTCTAAGAAGGCCTATGAGTAATTGGAGCGAGGAAAACATGGGCATATTTCCCCTTTTTTACAATTATACTGAGATATAATCGACATATAACAAACTGCACATACTTAAAGTGTACGGTAAATTCTGAATATGTATACAGTATGACATATTTCCCTTTTTAAAGCTAATCCGGCACAACTTATTAAAATTTTTTCTTGTTTATACACTTAATTATGTTTTCTACTTCTTGGTTCTAGCTTGGATATTTTCCCATAAAGTTATTTTTTATCTTAATTTTCAAATTTATTAGCAGAGTTACATGATTTCTCAACTTAGAATATTTCTTTTCTGATTCTAGCTTCATTATTACTATTAAATTGATGTTTCTGACTTCTCTTTTCTCTCCAGAATAGATAAGCTATATATTTGTCCAGAATGCATTTTTTTGAGGATAAGTTTTTTTTTTACTTGCCAATATTATTTTTTTATTCCTGATTTATTTCTGCACTTATCACTAATAATTGCTTTCTTTTTCTTTTCTGCTATTTTTTTTTAGTTGCTCTTTTTGATATTTTTTTGTTGAATCTTGAATTAATGTGGCATTATTCTTTATTTGACGCTATTAATTTTCTTCAGAATATGCTTTGGCAGCATCATGCAAGCATTAATTTACTTCTTAACCCAAGAATTATTTCAGTGAGTGTAGCAAAGCATAATTCTATGAACCTTCAAAGCAATATGACTCATGCACTTAAACTTCTGATATTCTGGTTTTATTCTAGAGTAAT
>NW_011888840.1:99707-102378 GCF_000151845.1 Pteropus vampyrus | reverse complement strand
TATATAAATTAAGTGATATGTAGGCATTTTAGCCTAATTAATTTATTATAGATTAGTAAACCATCCATTAATCAGAGCATAGAAGAAATGAGAAAAATGATGAGTTAATTTTGACGAAATACAGGAGAAAAGGCTCTAGGACATCTATAGAACCCTAATCCTACAGAGACAAGTAAAAGGAGATTTGATGGACTATCTAAAGGGGTGTGAGTAATCTTTAAGTAAACAGAAGGCAAGAATACAGGAGATTTGAAAAGATTAGGGGGCAGGTTGCAGCCTTATCACAACCAAGACATCAATAAATCTGCCTGTCACCCAGAAAGCTATCCAGGACACCCAAAGAAAACTACAGCAGCAGAATTGCTTCAACTCAAAGAATATATATATATATTTCTAAGATTCCATTCCCCAAGTGTTATAACCACAGGTTCCAACCAGAACAAGTCAAAGAGAAGGAGCGGTAAGGAAACAGGCATTTGTCTTTTTGTCTTTTTCTCATGAATTTTAAGATTAAAGGACTTTTATCAGATATCATGTTAATATAGGAGAAAAAATCTTTTGACAAGCCACAATCCAATAGGCTTTCTCTGTTCTGATGCAAGCACTACAATTCCTGTGTCCAGGTGTTTTAAAGCAATACTTAACACACCACAGTGGAAGTTAATCTGCATTTCATATAATCAAAATAAGTTAGTAAGTAAATAAATACTACCCAAATGTTGGCAATTATTTTTGAAAATTGAGTATTATTTATTATAGCCATAGTTTATCTTTAAATTCTTCCTTTTTTTGTTGTTTATTTTAAATTAGGATGAGTAAAGCCACATTGGGAGAAGTGGAATTTTAGTTTTCCCAAGGTTTTCTGCCAACTCTCCAAATTTTTGGACAGTGAAATAGGGGCAAGAGAAATCCCAATTCCTATTAAAGTGCCATGACATAGCTTAACATTTACCAAAATGTCAAGTATAATTTGTTGAAACTTTGCCCAAAAGCCTGCACAAAATAACTCTGCCTTAATATTTTTTTGTTTGTTTTTATTTTTGTTTAAAATTTCATTAAAGAAATAGCTACATATCTCTGAGTTCAGAAGGTATAAACCAATTTGGGTAAAGCTGATCATGTTTAGTACAAATTTTCTCAAAACACTGTCACAATTCTGTAATCAGTAACTTAAAATTATTCTTGTTAGGGTGAATTCGCTCTTCCTCTACTTCATATGTTTGTTCTACTTAATCTCACTTGTACAGTTGAGTTTAATTGGGAGCAAAGGCTCTGAGTCCCACTCATTTTATCAAAATTCCTTCAAATATTTATTCTAAAGTTTCCGTAAACCTTTCATACATACACATTGTGCACACAAACACACACATACACTCACACACATTCATACACTCAAACCTTGGATAATTTTCTATTCAATCAGTGCCAACTTACAAAAAACCCATACAATTACACAAAATTGTAGCTAGCTATCTGGCCTACCAGGCCCTGAGAGAGATTCTAAATAGTATTGCAATTTTTATTCCAACAATCACTTATTGAGTGTCTTACTATATAACCAAAGCTCTCTACCTGGTAGTAAGGATGATACTAAAGTTCATACTATATGATCCCTGTTCTTAGTCAGCTTACTTACAATTGTATTGAAAAGGAAGAACGCAAGCAAATATATTGCAAAGCTAAATGAACTGAGTATAAAATGGAACAAAGAGCTAGCTAACAAAGTGGTGGTATAAATAGAAAACTGGGAGTTAGGAAGACAGTGCTACCAATAAATTGCTAGAGGTCTTTAATTAACTGGTTTAACCACTCTATGACTTGATATCTTTATCAATAAAATGTGCAAATGAATTTCTACCTTATAGAATGATTGTGATCATGTAAACAATGTACTTGAAACACAGGCAGCTCTCAAAAAGTTCTAATAGCCTGTTAGCAACAAGTTAAAAGAATGCAAAGGAAAGGAGAATGATAATAATCAATGAATTTGCTAGCTGGGTAGACACTAAAGGAAGAAGGAAAATCAAGAAGTCACATCATCTCCCCCATCATATGGGACTAATTTGGCATAAAGAGTTAGGCAAAAACTAAAGCTCCAGATAATGACAGTGGCACAATATTTGCATGAATAAACAGCTTTAACTTTTCTAAATACATTCCTATCTATTTTTATCATTTTTCCAGATGCCAGCTCTATATTGGTTCAAAATAATCAACTGTATGGAGATGCGGAAGTTTGACTTGAAGCAGTTCACAGACTCAGAAAAAGATTTAGCTGTTCTAGTTGACAAGTTCATGCAAAGATTTTAAAGAAATGAGAATGTTTAAGCAAGTTTTCATTAAGCTTAGCAAAAATAGGAAATGGAGGCGCATAATGGAGGTCTTCGAATATTTGAAGAGCTTTCATGTGGAAGATAAAACAAGATTGTTTCGTGCAGCTTCTGCAAATAGAACTTGAATCAATGAACTGATCCCAGAGATGTGGGTTTGGATAAAAAAAAAAAAAAATTCTCTAACACTGAAAACAGGTTCTTCTCTTTTACTCCTTAGAAGTTCTGAGGCACAAGCAGGCTAAGTTTTACCCATATAAGAGATGTTATAGAAAAGATTCCTGAATTTGCGGCAGGGAAACTAGACAAAATGACCTCTAAGATGCCTTCCCCAAGTCTAC
>NW_011888840.1:96829-99657 GCF_000151845.1 Pteropus vampyrus | reverse complement strand
TTACACAAAATTGTAGCTAGCTATCTGGCCTACCAGGCCCTGAGAGAGATTCTAAATAGTATTGCAATTTTTATTCCAACAATCACTTATTGAGTGTCTTACTATATAACCAAAGCTCTCTACCTGGTAGCAAGGATGATACTAAAGTTCATACTATATGATCCCTGTTCTTAGTCAGCTTACTTACAATTGTATTGAAAAGGAAGAACGCAAGCAAATATATTGCAAAGCTAAATGAACTGAGTATAAAATGGAACAAAGAGCTAGCTAACAAAGTGGTGGTATAAATAGAAAACTGGGAGTTAGGAAGACAGTGCTACCAATAAATTGCTAGAGGTCTTTAATTAACTGGTTTAACCACTCTATGACTTGATATCTTTATCAATAAAATGTGCAAATGAATTTCTACCTTATAGAATGATTGTGATCATGTAAACAATGTACTTGAAACACAGGCAGCTCTCAAAAAGTTCTAATAGCCTGTTAGCAACAAGTTAAAAGAATGCAAAGGAAAGGAGAATGATAATAATCAATGAATTTGCTAGCTGGGTAGACACTAAAGGAAGAAGGAAAATCAAGAAGTCACATCATCTCCCCCATCATATGGGACTAATTTGGCATAAAGAGTTAGGCAAAAACTAAAGCTCCAGATAATGACAGTGGCACAATATTTGCATGAATAAACAGCTTTAACTTTTCTAAATACATTCCTATCTATTTTTATCATTTTTCCAGATGCCAGCTCTATATTGGTTCAAAATAATCAACTGTATGGAGATGCGGAAGTTTGACTTGAAGCAGTTCACAGACTCAGAAAAAGATTTAGCTGTTCTAGTTGACAAGTTCATGCAAAGATTTTAAAGAAATGAGAATGTTTAAGCAAGTTTTCATTAAGCTTAGCAAAAATAGGAAATGGAGGCGCATAATGGAGGTCTTCGAATATTTGAAGAGCTTTCATGTGGAAGATAAAACAAGATTGTTTCGTGCAGCTTCTGCAAATAGAACTTGAATCAATGAACTGATCCCAGAGATGTGGGTTTGGATAAAAAAAAAAAAAAATTCTCTAACACTGAAAACAGGTTCTTCTCTTTTACTCCTTAGAAGTTCTGAGGCACAAGCAGGCTAAGTTTTACCCATATAAGAGATGTTATAGAAAAGATTCCTGAATTTGCGGCAGGGAAACTAGACAAAATGACCTCTAAGATGCCTTCCCCAAGTCTACATTGTTAAAACTTCAATATCCACTTTATAGAACAAGAACTTTATAGTCAATTGATTATCTAGGTCATAAAGATTTGTAGATAAGAAAGTAAAGACTAAAAACAGGGCTAATGTATTAACCCAGGTGTTGACATTGTTTAGCAATCCTTAATCTCTCTAGTGCAAATACCATCTTCCTCACATCTAGAATAACCAAAAGGGTTTTTGGATTAATTAATGTGATCTACTTAAAAATAAGCCCTGGAGGAAGTTAGTAGTTATTACTTTTTTCTGTTAGCATCATGACATAGTATAAAATAACTCTAAGGAATAAAGACCTAGTTTTGTTACTATTAGCTTGGTGATTAGCCTTTTAAACCCTAAGTGAACTCCCCAATGTGCATGGTACTGTGACCAGAAAGCAATTAGAAAGCCACAGTCTTGTCAGCATAAAGTGTAGAAGAGCAGAAAAGTTCAGGAATGCCAGGAAGAATGGAAACTGAGAAGGGATATGTCAGAAAAGAGTGAGCCACAAAATTTGCAGAAAAACTCCCCTTAAATACTGGACATTTCAGAATAAAGCATCATTAATCGAGAAAACAATCACAAATATTTATGCACTTATTAACAGTTTCAAAATACAGAAAGCAAAAATTGATGGAACTAAAGAAAGAAATAAGCAAAGTTAGACATGTTGATTAACCTCTCAGGAAGTGATTAAACAACTTAATAAAATATCAGTAAGGACATAGAAGATATGAATAATTCTATCAACTAATTGACACTTATTGAACAATACATCCAATAACTAGAGAATGTACTTTTTTTTTTGAGTGTACAGTTTTTTTGGTGAGAAGTTGTACAAAACAGGCCATATTCTGGGCCATAAAATGAGACTCAATAAATTTCAAAAGAGTTAAAGCTTACAAAGCATGCTTTCTTACAACAGAATTAAATTAGAAATCAAAAATAAAATGTCTTTACAAACTAAAAATATTTGAAAATTAAACAACATGTTTCTAATTAATCCATGGGTCGAAGAAGATATTGCAATGGAAATTTTGAAGCTATTTGGAAGGAAATAAAAATAAAAAGACTATGTAAAAATTTCTGGATGCAGCTAAAATATTGAGAGAAATTTATAGATTAAAATGTTTACGTAAAAAAGAAGAAAGATTTAAAATCAATGATCTACACAATGCAATATATATGCCTTACTGTTGAATTATACACCTGAAACTTACTGGATTTCATTAACCAATGTCACCATAATGAAAATAAATAAACAAAAAATCCAATATAAATTAATTAAATAACTAAAAACACCCTCATAAAAACATCCAGAATACTGTTTGACCAAATATCTGGCTACTCCATGGCCCCGTCAAGATGACACAAAAAAAATTAACCACCACAATATCTTTGTAATATTTTCATCCTATCCAGGAACAATTATTTCAGTTATTTATTTTCAAGATTTATGGCTTTCATTATCTAAGTTATACTACTTCACATAAGGTCTTTTCTAGGTCCTACATATCTATTGTTGCTTTTAGAATGAGAATTTTTCCTACTAGATTTTCTATCTGATTACTGTTGGAATATAGAAAAGCAGCTGACGTAGTCAA
>NW_011888840.1:91398-95934 GCF_000151845.1 Pteropus vampyrus | reverse complement strand
GCTTCTTTGAAATATTAACAAAATTGAAAAATCCCACACAAATCCTTTTAGAAAACAGAGGTGAGCTAGCATAATATTTTATGAAATCTAGTCATCATTACAAAAATAAAATTTACAGAACAATATCTCTCACATACATAGATACAAAATCCTTTACAAAATATTATCAAATGACATTTGGTAATATATAAAAATAATAATAATCATTACCAAGTGAGGTTTATTCTAGAATATAAGATTGGTTTAATATTCTAAAATTAAGATCATTCAGCATGTTAACAGACTAAAATATACAGTTGATTGATGGATATATCATCTCAACAGAAGCAGAGAAAGCATGTGAGAAAATTCACTACTCATTCATGATTAAAAAGAAATTGAGCAACTAGGAATAGAAGGGAAATTCATCAATCAGATAAAGAGCATCTATGAAAAACCCACAACTAATATCACATTTAATTGTAAAATATTGAACACTCCTTTTCTAAGATCAAGTATAGGACAAGAATGTCAACATTGTAACAAATTACCATGTCACTTAACAGTGTACTAGAGGTTCTAGCCAGTGCAATAATGTAAGAGAAAGAAATATAAGGTAGAAAGAATAAGAAGGAAGAAGTAAAATTGTCTTTATTTACAATAAAATCATTGTAAATAAATAAAATCCCAAAGAACCTACCAAAGAAACAAAACCTACTTGAACTAATAAGTAAATTTAGGAGGGCTACAAGACTTGGATCAATAGGCAAAAATCAATCATATTCTTATAGCAGCAAACAAATGGAAACGAAAATATATTTTTAATTCCATTTACAGTAACATCAAAAAAAAACACAAAATGCTTAGAAATTAGTAAGACATTCTAATCCTCTGCATTCTGGTAAAATACTTGGAAATTAGTAAGATCTGGAAGTTCTCTACACTCTCCTGTAAAAACTACAAAAAAATACAAAACTATATTCCTGAAAGAAATTAAAGAAGACCTAAATAAACAGAGCAGTATACCATGTTCATGGATAGAAAAACTCAACATTGTGTGGAGGTCCTGAAATTAGTATGTAGGTTCAAAGCAATCTAAATCAAAATCTCAACAAGTCATTGTTTGTAGAAATTAATAGATTCTAAAAATTGCATAAAAAAGCAAAGGACTTAGAACGATCTTTAAAAAGAAAATAAAGTCAGATGACTCACGATTCCTGGTAGCAAGCCTTACCATAAAGCAACTGTAATGACAACAGAGAGATATTTTATTCTAGTGATGTGTTATTGGGCTCTCTCTGTGAATATGCTATTCATATTAATAAGTGCAGTATATTAATAAGTGAAATTAGTCTATGGCTTTCTTATCTTATGCTGTCGAGTTTTTATATCATTATTATTTTTCTGATTTTATAAAAATAATTTGAAGCTCTCTTTTTTTCCATATATGCTGCTATAGAACAATTATACCATTGGTATTACTGATTTTTAAAAATTATTTTGTTAGCATTCAATTGCAAAACCAAGGAGGTTAACGAATTTTCTAAAATTTTATGTCTATTGCTTTATTTGCAATTTTTGTATAATCTAGGGGTCAATTTTAGCTATTTGTGTTTTGTTTAAAAATAATCCATTTTATCTGTTTTCTAATTTATTACAATTAATAAATTAGACATACAATTAATTACTTTAACTACTATCCAATTATTTAAATTTCCTCTAGTCATGTGATTGTTTCTATTCTCATTTCTTACCTTGTGTATTTGGGCTCCTCTCATTTTGCTTTTTAAAATACAAAAAAACAAAAAAACAAAAAAAAAAGTCAAAACATCAAAAAGGAAAAAAAATAATAAAATAGTAATAAGGAAGGGAGAGAAAAGGGAAAATTATAAAGATGAGGATGAAAAGGCAGAGGAAACAAACAAAAACGAAGGAAAGACAGAGAGAAAAGGAAATAGTATAAGATAGAAAGGATCCAAGATCAACTTCTAGGGCAGATATGGGCCAATGTTGCCTCAAAATAGCTAGTCTGTGAACTATTTTGTCACTGGTCCACAGTGAGATAAGGAGCTTATGCAAAAATGTAAACTAGTGTGTTTTCTTGCTTCCTTTATCAAGAAAGCTTTGCAATATATATATTGCAAATATATATATTTAAAAAAAATATCAGCTGAACTAGCAGTGTGCTTAGTAATATATTTGATTTACATCCTGGTGCAATTTTATCTCATTGGAAGAATTAACAGTTTGTGGCTGGAACCAACCAGCAGACTGCAATCTGAGTAGCACTGGCCTAGATCCCTCACCAACCAGACTTCCAATAGATGGTATCTACCTCTTATCCCATTGCAACTGTCCAGCTAAATTCATGGCCTCAGTAACTATTTTTACCTTCTATGTCTTGTGTACTACAGGCATTGAGATGGACAGTTTAACCAATAATCGAAAAGGTTCAACGTGCATAACAGGCAATCAATAAATACTGATGGAGTTAATGATCAATGATTGAATGAACTATGTGCATAGTTCATAGATGATGCACTGCACAATTTGCACTTGGCCGAGGGTGAGTGATGCTGGAAATTAGCAGACATTATGCTCACTTTTCAAAGTTGTGCTATTTTCTTCTCCCAGTGGCACAGGTCATTCACAGAAAGACCCTATGTAGGTTAAAAGCAGCCCTGTGAATTAACTCAAATGCAAAGGATCTGACAGCAAATCAGCCTCAGAAATGTAGCTGTTCAGTCTTAAACTAGGTGCTGTAAATTCTACGCAATAGAAGGCTAAGCCATTCCAAAAGTATGGCGAATTGGAGTGACAGCTCCTTGACTAGGAATGCTCCATCACCTGGCTTTCTCTCTCTCTCTTTCTTCTTTGAAGGACTGACAAAGATCCTCCGTCAAAGAAATAAGGGATTGCTTTTGACTAAGTCTGACTTAAATAAACACTCAGCTCTCAGAACTTCCCATAGCCTTTCAAGTCACAATCCCCTCAAAAAAATGGAGCAAAGAAAGAGAAGGAAAAAGTGGGAAGAAGAAGCGGGGAAAAAGTGAAAAGAAGAAGGAAAAAGAAGCATAAAAGTAACCATTTTTGTCTTCCAGGCTTTGTACTATATCATCTTAGATCTTAAAACAACCCTATAGGGTGGCTATTGTTTTCCTTCTTTTCTGGATGAGAAAACAAAAGCTCGAAAGGTTAAGGGACATGGGACACAGAAGGAGCAGGCTCAGATTTCACATATATCTGTCTGCTTTCCAGGCTTCCATCACTGTTTCTTCTACTAGATTGTGTGTCCTCAATGGATGTCATCCACTTCTGATCACACATGCCTCCCTCGCCCCACTCAAAGAAGCTGATGGAGACCGTGTCCAATGGGATCTGAGTTCAAATACCACATAGACTTTTCTTAATTGTCTGTTACTGGCTGATTTTGTGACCCTAGGCAAGGTCGTTTATATCCCTAAAGTTCAGTGATCTTATTGCCACATTGAAAGCCTTAAGTGTGTTTCTGGAAGAGAAAAGGGTAGGTACTCAGTGGGTACTCAAAAAAAAAAGAAAGAAAGAAAATGCCAGTGCTTCCACACACACCCCCCACACACACACCCATGACCCCACCAGAACGGGGGCGTGGTTTCATCTTCACTCAAGGCTTATTTTATATAGAAGAGAAAGTGGATCTCTGCTACTTTTATTTAGTTATAGAAAGAGCAAGAGGAGATTGTTTTCCCAACATCCAGCACTAAGGGAGGAAGTTTGTTTTTTGTCACTTTCCTTTTACCCCCTCCCCCCACCAGGCTGGTCTCTCTGGTCCCCAGGGGATCATCTGGTATATTTACCAAGGACTTTGTTCTATACAAACTGTCAGAGTCCCAGATAATTTGTTGGCTCAGTGGTGCTCAAACAACACCACCTCGGCCTGCAGCAATTCAGGAAGGACCTTGTCCTTTAAAGGAATCTTAGGTTACACTCCAAGGGCCAGGAAACAGCAGTCTTTTGGCTGTGTTTGGATTAAAATGACAGTAAACTGCATCCAGAGTCACTAGCTGCAGAGACTGTCCACTGAAAACAGGTTTTGTGTTTACTGTGTGTGTGTGTGTGTGTGTGTGTGTGTGTGTGTGTGTGCGCGTGCGCTTGTGTTTTACCAAGTGATACAAGAAAGAGCCAAAAGGAACACACCCCCAAAAGGGCCTTTTTGGTGGGTGGGGCTGCCCCTCAAACCATAGCTGTTTGCTCAGCCCACTCTTAAGGCCAGCCCTGGCTGACTCTGAAAACAAGACATGCAGAGAAGGCCCCAAAAGTTCTCTGAAATCCTTGGCTGGACGGATAGCAGCAGGATAAGGCCAAAGGGCTCCTCCCATCAATCCTGAAGCTTGGGACCCACCCAAAACTGCTTCAGGAATTCCAGTGGGTTCCAAGTAATCCTATCCAGGGAATTACTGAGAGGCCTCACCAGTGCAGCTCCTGTCCTTTCAAAGGGACCCACAGGAGGTCAGGGCTGCAGTGGAGGTTCAGGTCTATCCAGGCTCAGGGCTCCCCTGGCAGAAGAGATGCTTAAGT
>NW_011888840.1:83864-90728 GCF_000151845.1 Pteropus vampyrus | reverse complement strand
TTGGATTTGAGTAGAGCCTCTTTGTCACGAAACGAGGACGTGCCCCGCCCCTTGGTCCTCTGTAGGTGAAGAACCCCAGAGCCTTTAACAGAGGAGCTTCAAAAAAACTGGTTTTCATTTCTGCTCCCCACAGAACCATTAAAGTCTTATTCCCATATTTCATTGTTCCTGCCCCCTCCCATCTCCTCCAGCTGCTCCCAGCAGCGGACTCTCAGAAACTTCCAGAAGGGAGTCCAAAATTTCCAAAGGGAATGGGGCTCTCAGAAGGAAATCTAGACCCCTGTGAGAAATGTACACAAGTTCTATTTGGGGGCTTTTCCTTAAGGACAAAGCCAAAGCCCGCACCTAAAATGGGGCGATGCCTGGTCAATCCTGAGCTCGCGCGCCAGAGGGCGTGTTTCCCACAGAGGACCCAAGAATCCTACTCAGAAATCGGAGTGCCTGTGGTCTGGACTTGCAGGCGGCTTCCAGAACCTCACCCAGGACTGAGGCCCCTCCAGTGACCCCACGCGGGCTCCTCTTGGCCTGGTCCTAACCTGTCTTGCCTGTGCGTACTGCACGCCAAAGCTCGGCTCCACCAGATGCATCCTCCCCCGGACGCTGCGTACTAGGAGGCTTGAGACAGGGAGAGGTCCAGGGGCACAAAATGGGGGAAGGCGAGGGGTGGAAGAGGCAAGGCGGAGAGGACCCTCCAATACCACAGCCTAGTGGTGCACCTTAAAGCCGCAACCTACTGAGTCCAGAAACCTAAAGCAAAACGCGCGAAGCATCCGGGTTTCTTGACGCAGAGACGTCGAAGCCTATCTCCCGCCAACATCTTCCAGCAATGCGCTCTGCCTGGCTGTCCTCTTTGCGTCTAGCGCCTGGTCCCCTGCGCTAATCTGTGGCAGTACCAAGGAGTGGCTGGGTGAGTTGTCCCCCATGATCTCCATCGACTGCTGTCGAGAGAGAGAGACTCCAAATACAATGTATATAAAAACAGCGTGCTTTCTTTTTAGATACAGCCCTCCAAGACAAATTCCTAAGCCTCTCTCTCACCAGATCGCCACCTTTACTAAGCTAAGCCCCTTCTACTTGGAAATGCTGGTATCACCACGGTCTCGCAGCCAGACCCGCTTCCTCCTTGCGCGCGCTCACAGCACCCAAGTACAGGGAAAAGCTCTCGGGAGCAACACAAGGCATCATCACGGTCTTGTGTTCTTGTCTTGTCTTGCATTCGTATCACGCAGCGTCTCCAATCTCCCCGCGCAGTGACCCCTGCGAGGAGGCATCAGGGTGCACCGTCCCATCCCACCCCAGAGGTCCCCGGACCATCCAGGGCGCGCGCGTGGAGAAGGGCCAAGGAATTGCATTGAGTCTGCAGGTGGCTCTCCCTTTTCACTTTTCCTTCCTCACGAATAAACTTTTCACGGCCGACCCAAAGAAGGGCAGAGAAAGATGGGGACTGACCTGTGCAGCGCAAGGTTCCAGCCCAGGTTGGGGACCTCTAGGTGCCTAGGGAAGATCCAGGTTCCGCCGCGAGTTGGTTCTTGACGGCCCACGGCTCTTGCTTGCTTACCCCCTTGCGCCCCTTTAATTAGCCTCTCTCTCTCTCCCCTCCTCTCCCTCTCCCTCTCCCTCCCGCTCTCCCGCTCCCACTCCCCGCTGCCTGGGGCTGCCTTCTCCTCCCGAGCGCTTCCCTCCTGCTGGGCGCCTAGGATCAGATAGGAGACCAGGAAGGCCAGTCAGCGGCCAATTATAGAGCGGAAGGTGGCCGCGGGGGCGGAGGTTGGGGAGGTGGGAGGCAGGCCTTAGTCCCCCACTTTATCTCCTCCTCCTCCCTCCACCCCCGCCCCACGGAAGATGTTCTGAGTAGCCCGCCCCGCGTCGCGTTCGTGCTCCCGCAGACCTGGAGTCCGCCCCAGGTGCGCAGCTGAGTGTCTTGCGCTGGGAAAGAGCCGCTTTTGCTCCTCCACTCCGACCTAGGCTAGTGTGGGGCTGCTAACCCGGGCCCTGCGGTCTCTTCCGAAGGCCAGGAGCCCCTCGGTACGCAGGTGTTGCGCGCCCACTTCCTCATTCCCAAAGTCCAGCCTCGCTTTCCCGTGTTGAGGACCCTGCGCTCGGGGGCCCGTACCCACTGTCAAGGGGGACCCTTCCTCCGCTCCTCGCCCTTCCTTTCCGAACAATTCTGAACAAGGGCTATACAACGCCAGAGCAGTGATGTTAAAACTTTAGCGTGCAAGGTAACGACCTCGGGGTGCTGAAATTGACAGTTTCGTAGATTTAAAAGAAAGAATATTGGCAGTTTCCTGTGGCTGGACTTTTCAACCTGCAGATCCCCACTCGCAGAGATGCTGATTTAACAGGTTTAGGCTGAGGCCAGAGACTCAGCATGTGTCAAACAGCCTGCTGGTTCTGATCCATGCAGGTCGCCCTCCTAGAGGCTCTACCCTGCGGTGTGAAGCACAGGAGGCGGGCCAGAGCCCCGCGCTCGGTCTCTGGCGACTGGCCCTGAACCCCTGTGAGCCCCCTTAGAAATTCATCATGGTTACCCATTTTTGAATCATGCAAACAACCTCTCCCCCCATCCCCCGCGGCGTTCTTTACTGTCCAGCTTGTTATGTGAACCCAAATGTTGAGGAGGGAGGTATAGAAACTGAGAATTTAGCAAGAATTCGTTTTTGTGAGAAAATACTTCCATACCTTGGAAAATTGAAAAGAGAGTATTTCGCCACGTTAAAGGGTGATGATGGGGAGAAGAGAAAGGCAAGTGGTACTCTTAAAAGGTTCCTGAACCTGCTTCCATCAGGCCCAGCTGAGAATCCAGAAAGAGAGGTTGTGGCGTTTGAAACCTTTCCGGGGGGGTGGGAGGGGCGCGGCGGGGATGCGCGGCGGGGAGAGCCTTCCGACATAACCGTCCCTACCGTTGTTAGTCACCTACTCTGCTTTCCCGGAATTTGCGTGGTGCTTGCATGCTCTTGCCCATGCTCTGAACTTCCCTGCTGGTCTTGCGCTTAGAGTAGAAAGGGTCCACTGGTCCCTTTCCAAGTTGGCCTCGGCCCGGCCGCAGGGCAGGGTCCCAGCAAGGCGCCGTTTTGCTTCTGCAATTCACTGAATGCAATTCTCAGGGGTCCGGCAGCCCGTGCAGCTTTTTTGGAGACAGGCTCTAAGCCCAAGGGCTTCAGAGGCGGTACTGCAAGGATGCGAGCGCCACCTGGTGTCTATGCTGGGGAGTTGGGATAGGGCGGTAACTGGAAAGTCCCCATCCACCCTAGATTGATACACAGGGACCAGAATTCCTGAAACGCAGTTTTATTCCTGGAGACAACTACCGCTTGGGTTGGATCTCCATTTCTCTGCTCCCCATGCAAGTGCCCACTACCCTCATACTCTGTTCTTCCTCTCACTAATAAAATCTGTTCTTACGTCCTTCATTTCTACCAAAATGTTAATGACTAGTCTAAACTTAGCTTTTCACCTAATTCCCTTGGGGGAGGTAGTGGCATGTTAGCACAAAGTTTTAGGCCAAAGGGGAGAAAAGGTATTGATGATGGAATTATACAGAATTGGAAATGAGGAATCAGATGATTTTTTTAATGTGAAATATGTGTCCAAAAATCTATATACAGCAAATAAAGAAGCATATTTGTTCAACAAAAATCTTAAACCATAATGTATATTGATCTCGTAATGCTATAAAATTTTTTCTTTAAATTCGAACTCATCCTTCCTTTCTCTTTAACTTTTGACTTCTTGCATTTCACTTTCAATGTCGATAAACTTCAGTTAATGTTGGATCTGAATGGCTGGTTTCAATCAGTTTTCCATTAAGTTGCCATTGTATGTGAATTTCCAGCCCTTTCAAGGGAATGTTTATTCAACATTTATCTTAGGTCAGCCCTTGGAGTCTAGTAGAGGATTGAAAACTGACTTATCAAAACAAGACTGGAAGATGCCACTAATGGTCTCCCCCTTCAAGCTAGAAAAAAATTACATCTGGGGCTTTTCCAAAGATCTCCCAAAATTCCAGCTTCTCATGGCAATTGATTCCAGAACTCAACAATTCTTCCTAGAGTCTCATCCTGAGTTCATGACATGACGGTGATCTCATGTCTCTGGAAGCCCTCCACGCACACACCCTGTCGTTCCTGTCCTCTCAGTCCCTTGAAACCTTTCAAGAAGACTTTGAACTCGAACTTGAATCGAACGGGGTCTGCTCCCTTGCTTGTGTCACTCTGGTGAACTTATTTTGCCTGTCTGAGCCTAACTCCTCAAGTATAAGTAGGGGGTAATTATAGCTCAGGGGACGGTCGTGCAGATTAAATGGCAGATATGTTTATGGACCTAATCCATAATAAATAATAAATGGCAGCCAAACTGGGACTATCACCCTTCTGCCCATTATAGCTATACTGTCTTCAGCAGCCACTTACAGAAAATTATCTCTGCAATGTTTCTCAGCAGAGGTGCTATTGACATTTTGGGTAGAACAGCATGACTGCCCCAGCCACTAAAACATTAATCATTCCTGACCCCATCACCAAATTCCAGTAGCATCCTCCTCATCTCTTAGTTATTGTGAAAACCTAAATACCACCATGCGTTTCCTCATACGCTCTGTAGCAAACCGTAGTTTCCAGCATCATTAGTTATTCGCACTTCTACTCCGACTCCTCTGTAACAGCCAACTGCGGTTTTTCCACAGCCCAGCATCCATCCATTCCCCCTTCTTTTGATAACAGAGGATTCATACTCAGCCAGTAGGCAGGCACCAGCTAAAACCTATGAGCAATAACCACGGCCCCGGCCCCAGTTCCCATGTCCCCCACCCTTGAGACTCAAAGTATTTGCCCTGATCTTGCAACAAGCTCAGCAGGTAACAAAAGGTTAACCGCCAACACAGCAGGGAACCTTCAGGATCCTCCCCTATAGTCAAGGGCTGATGTACCTTCTAATTGATCAATGACCCTGACTTACCAGCTGTTAAGTACTCTGTGCCTCTGGCTCTGAGTTCTTTCTTTTAGGAAGTTGCCTCCACGCCATCGGACGCAGTGGTAGTGGGGCCGTCATTCAGAGCGCTTTTATCCTCTAGCCAAGTGTGGGCATGAACTCTAAACTAGACCAACCAGCTACTCTCTCTGGAAAATGTGAGAATAAAGTGGCAAGATGCAAGGACAGAAAAAAAGAGTGTTTGCTGAACTTTTATCTCAGTTCACCCTAGCAGTGAGGCCTGGAGGAACAATGAATATCTCCTTACACCTAGACATAACCTAATATCCAGCAGAAACACAGCAGTACAACCGTGCCAGTTGTTAAATAGCGAACACTTTCATACCGGTTGGTAATAGCTGACTCCCCACAGCCCTGAACGTCCTCTCCACCATCCCCTGCCAGGACCACTATCCAGATAGGATCTCCCTTTGATCCAACCATTGGAGAGCTAATCTTTGTGCTCTGGTCTGAATGCGTGTGTCTCCCCGCAAAAATATTAGAACCCTACCCCACAAAAGTGGTGATATTAGGAGATGGACCTTTGGGAGGTGCTGAGATTATCAGAACCCTATGAATGGCGCCTTATAGAAAAAAATAAAAGGCCCTAGAAATCCCTGTTGGCACCTGGAAATTTGGCACCTGGAAAAAAGCTTTCACCCACCGCGCTGGCACCCTGAGCACAGGTTTCCAGCCTCCAGAACTATGAGAAATAAATCTCTGTTGTTTATAAGCCACCCAGTTGGTGGTATTTTTTTATAGGAGCCCAAACAGACTAAGACACCCTACGTCAGCCGAGGGTCTTTAGGTCCCTGCTTGAGTGTGGCACATAGCATCTCTTCCACCTGAGCTGTGCCTGTGCCATCTGGCTGTTTGACCTTTTGATCATCTGGCTGTTTGAGCTTTGGCTCCTGTCTTTCCTGAGCTTCTGTTGCAGTTCTGTGCACTCCCCATTTGGGCCAAATGTGATTTTTTTTCCCCACTAACCAAAGAACCCCACGTGAGTCAGTCTTCATTTTCCCAATCCTGAAGCTGAGACAAAGACATGAGAGAACTCGTCCAGGCCCCCCAAGAGAGGACTACCAGCAGAGTCAATGCTAAGTGCAAGGTCTTACCCCCCAGGCCGGAGCTTTTCCCACTGGTGACTGACCCCTGTTTGAACAACAGCAGCCAAACCTCCTATGCTTGGTTAGGGTTTTCACCTCACGAAGTGCATTTCAGTACACCCTTCTGTTTTAGTATGTCGGCACTCCAGAGGTTAAAATCGCATCGTCTCATGCTGTCTTTCGTGTTGCTGGAGTTCCCCCTTCTCTTCACAGGCACCTCTCTCTGGTGTTCTTGAACCGGGGATGAAGACCTTCCTCATCTTCTTGGCTCCATGGTCCAGATCAAAGTCAGGCCGGTTAAAGAAGCCAAGTGTTTCGTGTGTGACAGCGCCCTGTCAGTGGACGCGCATTGCATAAAAGGTTCTGTTCATAACAAAACAGGGCCAGAGCAGGCCTAAGTGATTATATATGCGTGCTAACCCCTTCACCTTACGGATGAAAAAACTGTCCAAAGCTCCAAAGAATCAGTGGCAAATATTACTAGATTAAATATCATCTGAAAATAAGCCAAGATTCTTTCCAATAATGATAACACCATAAACAAGAAGAGGAACCATTGTTGAGAGTCTTTTAGATACCAGACATTTTGGCAAAGCTCACATGGACTGGACAATTTTAATTTTAAAAGGATTATTTTATTAAAGTGATTCGTATATGTAATTTTAAAATTCAGATGATACTGAGAGCTTGTTTTAAAAAATTATCTTCCTCTCCAGAAGTAACCACTTTTGACTCTTTTAGCAGTTTTTTCCTGACATTTTCAAATCTCTGCATTTCTAAATAAAATACA
>NW_011888840.1:79327-82824 GCF_000151845.1 Pteropus vampyrus | reverse complement strand
CTTTTCTTCCTTTGAACTCTTACAGTAATTATTGTCTATTTTTTGCAAAAAAAAAAAAAGTACATATTACTTTGAAAGAGCTTTTCTATTGCTGTCAGCTCTGGTTGATATTTAATATATCTCTTTCTTACCTGCCTAGGTAGATGGGTGCTTCCTGGGAGGCCATTTAACAGTAGTTGAGAACATGGATTCTGCACAGAGTTCTGGCACCACTGCTAACCTTCAGTACGGTACTGAACCTCTTTGTTCCTGTTTTCTAATGTGTGAAATAGAAATGGTAAAAATATCTACCTCATGGGCATGTCATGAATATTAAATGAATTAACCCATCAAATCTAATCGATCCACCGAAGCCCTTAGAATAATGTCAGGTGCCCAGGAAGGTCTCATTGTTAGCTGATATTCATTGTGTCACATGCTCTTTGTATCCTCTACTTTTTTTGTTCCATCTTTTTGTACATCAAGGTCCTAATATATACATATATATGCACATGTGAACATTTTACTCAACTGCAAGGAGGCATCGTGATCCATAAGAGAAGTGAGAAAGATGGGTGCAGTTGAGGGAGAAGCTCAGACAGGTGGCTGGGTCCAGATAGTATAAAGCCTGTAGGCCAAGACTTTAGAACTGAGTAAAGTCCGCAGTGTGAGAAAGGGAATTCTAAACATGAGAGATGTGATTGGATTTAACCACCAATAGGATCACTGAAGTACCCAGAGCTGTCTCTCTCATTTGCTTCCCTCATCTGAAAATCTTGTTTTTGAGAGTAATAAGAATTTTTACAATATCCATTTTTTTCTTCCAAAGTTTCCTGAAATAAACTATCTTGTATGATCCCCACCACAAACCTACAGTTACAGAAAAAACACATAGAATCATTCATTGAGAAAGAGAAATGGAGGCATGAAGAAATGCAATAAGAGACTTCCTGTAGGCAGAGTCCCAGGAAGCACTAACGCTTCAGGATGGGGTTCGACTTGCTAAATAATGAATTCTCTAGATTTCTCAAAACACCACAAAACACTTCCATTTAGAAACCCAGAGGAGAATCCTGAATCCTAAAGTGTTAGATATATTCCTTGCCTGGAGGCAACCTGCATGGGGCCCCAGACTTAAACTGGGGGGAGAAAGGCTGACAAAATTCAGCTCAATCCAAACCTCCTGGGACGTGAACTCGCCAAGTCTGATCTGTCAGCACTTATGATAATGAAGTCATTTATGACAGCCTGTGACGATAGAACTAAAAAAGATTTTAAAATCTTTTCGTACGGGACAAAAATGCATTTTCATCTAAGAGGTTTCAAATCAATGATCAAAATAAACGTATCCTGATCTTTGAAATAAGTAGATGTAGCATGATCGATTTACTGCTAGGATGCAACTTACATTCATTTATAACACTATAAGAGCTTTTAGTAATTTTATTTACTACTTAAACCCAACCATGTCTAGAGGAAGCAAAAATTCTGTGAGTGAGACTCTGAAATTCTGGTAAACCTGAAGAATGTCTCAGAAAGTAGTTTCCTTTAAAAATTATGAATATAGTTTATACATTTGAACTTCATAATTTAAATTACTGTTGGTCCTCCCCAAGTCTGTAGAGCTAGCTGAGAGAAAAGAATGGGCTTGGATGGCCTTACACAGTCTTTCCTTTTTATCTAATTTTATGATGCATGCAAGTGGAATTCTCCTGGAGTCTCAAGTGTATTCTTTTTGTTTTCCCAGACTTTTTCATTATATAATAGCAGCTGCTTTTATGCACAGTTGGTCTTGTTGGGGTGGCATTTTCTTGCACATTTGCCCAGAAAAGGGTGTATTAGCCTGTCCTCGGAGCTCATAGTCTTTTGATTCCCATTCTAAATTTCTGTCTTTATACTTCTCTAACCAATTCTAGAAAGATCCATTAACAAGATAGACTCTAAAAGAGTCAAAAGCTGTAAGAGTCTTCATCTGGAGTTAGTTAAATGAGGTAGTGGGAGTAAAAAAAAATGAGAATTCATTCCAGCCAGGGAACACTTACAAAATAATGGAATCATCACTGGAACGGATCTGGGGGATTATCGCCTCTAGTTTCTGCTTCCAGGGAAAACATCATCTCAGACATTTCAATTCCTCAAACTACCCTCAAACTTTTGAAAGGCTTCTTTGAAGGAGAACTACCCTCATCTGGTCCCTTTCTACTGACAGCCTCATTTGGGGAGAAAGTCTTTCATTTCTAGAAACCAGTAGCTCTACAGAAGCTAGAAGTATATATCCAAGTGATTTTGCCCAGAGGGCAAAGGAAAAAATGTGTATGGGTTTGGGTGGGGGTGGAGAGAGAGAGAGAGAACATTAAATCAAAGTTGATAAATTGTAAAAGATACTCAAATGGCTTTGAAAAAAACTAACACTATTCATCATTCTTGCTTAATACTGAAATGCTTCAATTCAGATTCAAATGATTTTTAAAACATTTTAAAAATATTTTTAACCAAATAATTCATGTTCATTATGGAAAACTATAAAAGAAGAAATAAAAGAAGAAGAATCACCCCAAATTCAACCTCCTCGAAACAGCCACTGTTCACTGTTAAACAAAACTATTTTCCCTGTATATAAGGATCTCTGAATATGTCAGGATTATATTTCGTTTTACAATTTTGAAACTGTTCTTACTGACCATTACACCACCATCTTTCCATGTTTATAAATACATATCTACATCATAATTTTAGTTAATTTTAAATGTATTTTATGTTTTAAAAATCACCTTAGACACTCAAGTCTTGTGGAGGTCAGACATCCTGGGTACTCTTAACAACTTTTCCATTACAAAGAAAGCTATGACTTTGGGTGGTGAACATACAATGCAATATACAGATAATGTATTATTGAACTGTACACTTGAAACCTATATAAATTTATTAACCAATGTTGCCTCAATAAATTTAATTTAGAGAGAAAGCTATATAACATATTTAAATAAAACCTTTTAAAATGCATAGTTAAGCTAGTAAGAAAGTTAAAAAAAAACTTTAGAAGCCAAAAATTAATAAAAATAGGAATACAGAGGTGAGCAAGCCACTAAGCATGCTTTTATCCTAGGGCATCTGCCAACCTCTGGAGTCTGATCTATTTTGACAGCCCCTCAAGCTCAAGGTTAGAGATGCCCGAGGGGGAATTCTTAGAGATCCCCACATACAGCTAGGCACCTAAATTGCTATACCATCAATAAAAGGAAGGTCCAGAAATAAACTCACTCCTGTAAGCAGACAACAAAGAATTTTTTTTTTAAATCTTGGAACTGGCTGAATAGGTGGTACAAGAAATTTCTGAGGAACGGTAGCCCTGGGGTAGTGCTTATGCAGATTTTCAGCCTGAATTCATACTATTCCTGTGAATTAGAAAGCCTCAGGCTAAGAATTATTTTGAATTGGTCACATGTTGATTGGTCCCTAAATATCTAGCAGAAGCAAAATCGATCCTCTCTGGAGGAACTCACATTAAACGTGAACAT
>NW_011888840.1:71946-77617 GCF_000151845.1 Pteropus vampyrus | reverse complement strand
TTTTTTTTTTTTCTGCAGTGTTGCCCCAAAGACATCTCTTAGGAGACAAGTTCCTCTGTCTCCCTTTCACCACTGGTCATGTTTGATCCTGAAAAATCAAACTCCTCTTTGCTTCCTGGTTGTCCTTATACTTCTAAGCACTTGTACCCGTGAACTTCAGTTCACAGCATTTATAGCTGAGATTTATCAAGCTTGTCCCCTGAGCTCATTGTAATCATCTAGCAGATGGATACAAATATTTGCATTTGGAGGTCTAGAGGAGTTAAAAAATCTTTTCCTCTATCCATCTTAGTTTCCCCAGCTGGGACCCTGTAAATCAGACTAACGAAAACCAGATTAACAAAAGAAAAACAAACTGAAATTTATTAACACGTGCATTGTGCGTACACTTAGGAATACCCAGTGATGAGTAACTCAGAGAAGCAGTTAGAACTTGGACTTCTGTCACATCTTAACGACATCAACAAAAAAATCAATACATTTTTAGAGAAGTGACAAAAAAAAAAAAAAAACCACAAAGAACTTTGGGTTTCTAGGGACAGCAAATTGTGGGAATGCAAATATATGGAGAAACTAATGGTAGCTAAGGGCTAGTTTTAGCAAGATTTGTTATGGTAGATTCCTATCGTGCCATTTCTGGGCTGATAAAAGTCTAGCGTTGCCTGTGGTGATTAACTTCTGTCCTTCCTGAAAGAGAGAAGGAACAGACACTTTTATAAGCTTATGTCCTGCTTTTAGGTAAATAGGGGGAGGACGGTTTTTCTCTTTTCTGCTTCTCCTCCATTACCTTCAGCTCGAAATAATCCTTAGAGCAAAGTGGCATATTTCGAGGTGGCATATTCTGTCACCCTTGAGAGGATGAACGGACATTGTCTTTTATCAAATAATTCTTCAGCAAAAGGGAGTATTACAGACTACCGCAGGACAGCAACTGTGCTGAGTCTTGATGTACATCCAGGATACGTGTGAAGGTTAGAGGGGAGAGGAAGAACTAGGAATGTGTATGAAAACTGGTTTTGAAAGAGAGGACCTTCAAAACGTGTGTACTGTTTGACTCAGAAAATATAGTAATGACACTTGTAGGAATTATCCTACAGAATGATCATAGCTTTATGTGAAGTTTAAATGACAGGGATAATCATCGTAACAGGAAAATAAATAAATTGTGTCTTATATGCATATAGAATGTCTGGAAGAAGAATATATACCAAAGTGTAAATCATGGTTTTCCAAGTGGGTGAGATAATAGATATATTTTCTTTTCTTTCTTTTTTATTTTTTGTTTCTCTCTATTGCTAATGTTTTCTGTAATTATTATGCTTTGCTTTTATAATGTTTACAGAGGTTATTTTTTTAAAAAATTTACATGTGTGTCTTTTCTGAGTTTGAAAGTATTCTAAAATGTTTTCTGCTCCAGGAGTAGAACTTAAAATTCCAGGGAAGAGAAATCTAGCTGCAAAGGGGGCGGGGGGGGGGGGGGGCGGTTGGGGAATTATTAAATAGCTGAGTCTCCTCCTTGTCCTCAAACTATCTGTTCTGCTATTAAGCCAGATCCTCAACCCACACTTCTGCCATGAAATGACTCCCCAAGGAGACACGTGCAAGAGGTGGAGAGAATCTATGGGCAGCAAGCCTGGAAAATGGAGGGTACTTGCCAGAAAGGGAGCTCATATTCCTTCAGAGTTTGTTTTCCATTTCACCGTGACGAAATGACCTCCTGGTCTTCTCCTTTCCAAGAATCTCCGTAAAGTTTGGGTGTTTAGTCAGGTCTTGGGTATGAACCATCTGGAAAGAAATGATTCTAAATAAACATTTTCTATACCAAACATGTGTCAAACTCTGAGTCAAGTGTTAGCCTTGGTCCTGTAACAGTCCTAGGATTCTCCCAGGTGTAGGGAGAGTGAGAGAGATGTCGTGATGGATGAAATGTGAGAACCAGGTGCAAAGGTCTGTGGGATCCAGTCTGTCATGCATAGAAGCAGGCTTGGAGCACAGCCCCCAGGAGATGCATTTCAGTGATGTTCTGGAAGCATTAAGAGACACAGGCTTTCTTATGAAAAGAAAATATAGGACACTCTAACCCTTTGTATAAGACGCTCTCATTGAAGAGCAGCTAGTAAGCAAGCAGACCAGATTTAGGTTTTACAAAAATTATGGTTGGGCATTTGAACCTAGACATTTCTGACTCCAAAAGCGTTTTGTTTTGTTTTGAAACAATATGATATTCTCAGCCATAAGGAAGAATGAAATCTTGCCATCCACAACAACATGGACCTAGAAGGTATTATGCAAAGTGATAAATCAGACAGAGAAAGACAGAGAAAGATAAATACCATATGATTTCACTTACATGTGGAATTAAAAAAAAATGAACAAACAAAACAGAAACAAACTCATAGATACAGAGAACATTTTGATAGTTGCCAGATGGGAGGGGGGTTGGAGGAACGTGTGAAAAGGGGGAAGAGATTAAGAAGTACACATTGGTAGTTACAAAATAGTCACAAAGTTGTAAAGTACAACATAGGAAATGTAGTCAATAGTATTGTAATAACTATGTATGGTGTCAGATGGGTACTAGGTTTATCGGGATGGTCACTTTGTAAGTTATATAAATATTTAATTACTATGTAGTATACCTGAAAATAAAATAACATTGTATGTCAACTTTAACTGAAAAATAAAAAAGGATTTGTTAAAAAGATATATGAACCCTTATGTTCATTGCAGCGTTATTTACTATAGCTTAGATATAGAAGCAACCTAAGTGTTCATCAATAGATAAATGGGCAAAGAAGATGTGGTACCTATATACGATGGAATATTACTCAGCCATAAAAATGAATAAAATCTTGCCATTTATGACAGCATGGATGGACCTAGTGAGTATTATGCTAAGTGCAATAACTTAGACAGAGAAAGGCAAATACTTATGATTTAACTTTTAAGTGGAATCTAAGAAAGAAAATAAACAAACAAAACAAGCAAATTCATAGATAAGAGAACAAACCGATTACCAGATAGGAAGGAATTGGGAGGATGAGTGAAAAAGGTGAAAAGGATTAAAAAGTACAAATTTCCAGTTATAAAAGTAGTCATGGGGATGTAAAGTACAGAATAGAGAATATAGTCAATAATATTGTAATAACTATGTACAGAGTCAAGACTTATTGGGGTGATCACTTTGTATGGTATATAAATGTCTAATTCTTATGTTGTACACCTGAAACTATGTAATATTTATGTCAACTGTAATTAGAAAATAATTTTAATTTATTAAATGAAATAATAAATGAAAAAATAAACTATATGATAGTGTCACCAAATATATCAATGTTTTCAAAAGCTTTCTCAGCCACAATAAAAAATTTATATCATGACTCCATATGGACATACACTAACACATGCACATACAAAAAAAAGCTTCACAAAACTTTTACTCTGTGCAAATAGGTCATTTTTAGTGTATCCTATTTCTTCCTTTTTGTGATGCTGGTGTCAACCATTTAATATATTTTACAACCCAATAATGTGTCAAAACCTACTTACATCATTTACAGAAGCTTTTTCAAGCAATTTTTTTTGAAATTAGTTTATGGGTTTATTTCCCACACAAAATTATCTTTTGCTCAATACCTCCCAATACTACACCATCAACACAAAAAGGTGAAAAGATTTGTTTTGCTTGCTTACATTTTTTAATGAGCTTCTCATTCAGATAAAACCTTCTCACATTTTGTGATAAAATATTCTGTCTTTAACTGCTTGCAGAATCCTTATTGTGGTAGTTTTACAGGCATTGCATATCTAAGTCATTAATATTTTTGGAGCCAGGGAAAAGTAAGATCTCTATATGATGTGGGTCAGAATAATAGCATGTTCCTAAAATAAAGCACCTTACTAACTGTGTGATCTTAAGGAAGTCATCACACCTCTCTGAGTGATGGTTTCCTCATCTGCAAGATAATGCCATTTCATAGGATTATGGGGAGTTTATATAAAATAATCCAGAGAAAGTGCTCGGCTCAGTGCCAGTCACGACATAAATTCATCTTGAGACATTAGCTATTATAATAATAAATAATAATTATTTAAATTATATAGAAGACCTTGTGTTAGACTAGGTCCTCTAGGAAACAGAGCCTGAAGCAAGCATTAAGATCACAACACTATTTGGGGGCACATAGAAGCCCAGGGAGTTAAGGGCAAAGCAAAAGAGGAGGTAAGGCGAGGAAAGATGCAAAGCAGCACAACGGGATGTGGACGTGTTCTGTGCTGGCTGCTTCTTATTTCATTACACGTTGCAAAGAGTTATAGCAATTTGCTTTGTATACAGGACTTTTCCAGAAGAGTTGAAAGGAGGAAATACATGTTCGAATAGTCTATGGAAAAGGGAATGGTGAGGGAGATTTATTTGCCCCTCTCCCTTGTCTCCTGTTTTTCCATTGGCCATGTTTCACCCTGTAAGAAACTAATTCTTCTACACTTCCTGATTATAGGATCCAACTCCTTGGCAGCTGCTGGGGAAGCCGCATTCCATGCCTTGTTTGGTGATGCCTCACTCCAGTCTTACAATGGAGGGCTAACCTGGTGCAGGTGTGGGACCACTAAAAGACAGACAAATGGAAACCACCTGAAAGGCATGAAAGCTCTGGAGCTTGATGCCCCTCAAGTGCTCTAAATTGGATTTATCCTCACTCTTAGTTCATGACACACAACTATCATTGTTCCATGCATGTCCATTTCTTAAGATGATGTAATAAAATGAATATCTGTGGACCCATCGCCGAGCTGAAAACTAGAATATTGATTAAAAATTACAAATGTATCTACACACATACATATATGCAAATACACATACATTTGAATATATACTTAAATATACATACTACGAATTTACTTCTAGTTATTCTGAACTTGTTTTTTAAAGTGCAACATTATAAGGGTTCATTCATGTTGATGCAAGTACATAATTGATTTTTAAGATGCGTAATACTCAACTGTGGAACTGGGATGTATTTATTTATTTATTCTCTAATAAACGGGTTTTCAGTTTGTTGTTTTTTTTCTTATGAATAGTGCTGCCAGCACAGGAATGGAATTGCTGCATGATAAGATTTGAGAATATTCAGCTTTATAAGGTCCTGCAAACTCCTTTCCATAGTGATTGTACCAATTTACACTTCCCTGAGCAATTTATAAGAGATTTTGCTGGTCCACATCTCTCTAAAACTTGGTACCATTAGGCTTCATAATACATATATAATGAATAGGTGTAAAATCATCGAGGAATAGTAAAATGACCTTAGGTGGCCCAGCAGAGTTAGTACTCTTGGGCTTGTGTTGGTTTTCAAACTCTGGAGCTTCCTGGGCGAAATCTGAAACTGGTCCATGTATATGGAGGGCAAGGAGAGACCCAAGAAAGAGGCCGATTGTCTCAGATCTATAGGTGGCAGGTTTATTAAGCAAGGATCTTACATATGAGGCTTGTCCGGGGTGACCACGAGACAAACAGATCTCAGCACTTGCCCACCAGAATCTTAAAAGTTTATATAGAGGCCTTAACTGGATCCAAACATAAATACCACCCAGATAGTCTTAATGACAAATTATTATCTCAAGGCTGTGTCCTTAAAATGGCTCCTTCTGGGGGAACAGTGGGCAGAGTGTA
>NW_011888840.1:65920-71396 GCF_000151845.1 Pteropus vampyrus | reverse complement strand
TTTAAATTTTTAAAAACTAGGTGAACCCTTAGAAACCACAAGGGGGCAACATTTAATAACATAAATGAAAATGCTGACCAAGTGTTTTTAAGCAAGGATACCTAGATTGAGAGTAGATCTTAGCATTTTATCGAATGAAGAAACTAAAATCTAAAGAGATTATTGAGTCACTTTAAGTTCCCTTAAATCAAAGAGGTCAAGAGTGACAAAACAGGGTCCACAGCTTATGTTTCCTAGCTGTGAATTATTTTTCCACCCCATATCGTCTCAAATGGTCTTCCTGGATTAAAAAACATTTGCTTTGTGCTGAAAATGATTGACTTCTCACTAAAAGACCCATGGATAAAGTCTCCATTTACTGTAGACACAGATTAGGGCATAGGTGCCTGACACCTGTTGCTAAAAATGAATTATTCAATCTGGGTAAATCATAAATCAATTTCCAGAGCAGAAATATGCTCCTAATTTAATTATATGCTAATCTCCAACATAAAGGAGGCTTTAAGAGAATGGTTAGATTGTGATCGCTTTAAAAATATGGTTTGCAGATGTTAAAACCGTGCATTTTAATTTCGTTTTTGAATCATGTTTTATTGTATGCTCTCCCCTCTGAGGAGAAGCTATTATTAACCCTCAGTGTGATAAATATGATGTACTTACTTGCCCTCTTTAAAAGACAATAAAATCAGGCTTTATGGGGAGAGGTTATGAGGGTTTGCTGTAGCATTCAGCTACAGAGCCCTTCTATCAAGGTTAGGCCTGGGGAACTATCCCGCAGAGGTCCTCATGGTATAAAAAAGCCACCCTTTCTGCCCACGACAACTAGAACATAAGGCTTGCTGCTCCATGTTTAAAGGTGGCTTCCATGTCAGGGAAATAAGACGAAAGCTCACCTCTTATCACTGAAGACACCGCGGCGGGAAGGTGAATAGAAAGGGGAGGATGGAGGACTCCACGTGTCCTGCTTTCCTCTCTCCAAGATAAAACTTAAAACCTGGAGAAGAAAGCCAATAGGAAGAGAGATTTCTACCTTCCTTTTCAGTTAAGACTCTAGAAAGTGGTAGCCACGTCTTGGCAACCTGGTGGTACACTGTAGTTAGAGGAAAACCTTGACCTTGAGCTTCTCCAGTCAGGTCTCCGTGACGCCCCAGGAGACCTTGGAAGGCAGCAGGAGTGAAAAGCCTTCAGGCCTCCCCACGCCCACTGTGGCAAAGAAGGCAGTTGCTCTGAGGCAGAGCCTGAGACGGATGCCCAAAAGAGCCAAAGTAAGGCGAAGATGGCCAAGTAGGAACCCAAGCACTAGCCAGGCAGAGAGAAAGCAGATTACAAATTACAACAGCAACGGCCTGTTTAAGGCTAAAGATGTTGAAATATCCTCCCATTTGGACAAAACTCCTTTATTAAGTCATAAGCAAGACAGCTTTGCTCCCTTCTTTTCCTAAGGAGGAATATTAGCCCAGCTCTCTCTTGCTATTTGATTTACTAAAAATCCCTTTATGCTGCTATTTCTCTAGTGGCCTGATATCAAGTCCCAGGTCATACTGAAGCAGAAAACAACTTGAATGGCATTAAACTTAAAAATATTTTTGTTAATTCCCAGCAGGTTTCCCACACTTCTGTACCCTAAAACATTTTCAGTCTTCAGGGGTCATGCCTTCCATATCTAGCATTCTGCCTCTAAGGACAAAAGGAAGCCATTGGTCTCCCCAGGTGGAGAGTCTTAGCCTAACTCATGCACCTAGGATGCATCAGGCTTTCATGCAGATTGGACTCTCTCACATGCCCCAATTGGCCATAAATGTACATATAGACCTTTACTCTGAGCCCCTCACCATGGTTCTGAGGAACTTCAACACAAGTAATGATGCTCCAATCAGAAACAGTTCAAGGGGCTGCAATGAACACCCCTTAGGAACCTCTTTTTCTGCCAGCTAGTGGAAGTGGGGATGCCTGCAGGTTTAAGGCTCTGGGATGAGCCCCTCCACTGTCCTGAGCAAGAACTCAAAAGAATTGGTGGAGTCCTGAGCGGGGGACAAGGAAATTTAACATTAGTTAGTTAGATGGTGACTTGGCCACACCCCTGAGTTCAAATCCCACCTCTGCCACTTACTGTGTGACTTTGGGAAAGTTACTCAACCTCTCTATACCTCAGCCTTCTCATCTGTGAAATGAAGATAATAACATAACCCACCTTAGAGGGTTGTTGCAAGCGTTAAATGAGACAGAAAGAGATAATCCATGTAAAGTATATGATATCCAACGCATAGGAAGGACAATAAATGTTATCTGTAATTATCGGCTTAATGATTTTAGCTCACTAAAAAAGACAAAGTTTAAATAACTCTAGAAATAAACACATTTTCATATACGATTGCACTGATCAATACAAAATCATCCTTAATTTGTATTTACTGGTGTCGATTCTAAACCCTCACCTAATAACTAGCTGCATCTGGATATAATTAATATGATTCCCTCTGGCCTCGTCTCCAGCAAGAACTGTCACCAAGTCCCTGGGTAAATTGGCTGAGCAAGACTGTGTTTACAAGCAAGGCTGCAGAGACAAGTGAAAGGAACATTGACTGGCAGGGTTGTGACCTTCAGAAGATGTGGCAGTGCACCTCTTGCCGTTTCTGACCCTCTCAATCGGGAATTATAAACGTGTGGGCTGTGGGCGGCACTGGGCCTGCAGAAGTGTTTTGTTTCATTAGGGCAGCAATTTTGTTCTACAACAAGCAAGGGCGTGAATTGAATTAACCAGGCGGAGCGTGCATTCCACACTAACCATGGCCCCACCACCCACCCTCGTCTCCGCCCACGCCTCTCCACACATTTCCATTATCCACCTGTCTGTCATTCAGGCATTTCAAGTCAGCATCGCTTCAGAAAAAGCAGCACGTCTTCTTGGACCAAGGACCCACCTGAATTTTGGTCACCTGTCTTCTCGTTGCAGAAAGACCGCCCTGCAGCCTCTCTCACAGACACGGAATCCACGCACAACCGCCATCCACCGCCATCCACCAACCCCCAGACCCGCCCTTCTCCCTCTCCCTTCTTCGCAGTTGACTCTCCCCTCTTCACTCAGTTTGCAGGGCTGCGCTCAGCAGAAAGGAAGGGGGGCCGTTAATCTTTTCCATGTTTCTCACCTTTTCACTAGGCTAGACAAATCACTTGCTTCTTTTCACGGTTTTTAAATGGGGTGACTCTTGGCTGGACTTGTTCTAACAACAAGGCAATGGGCAGAGTGAAGCCTTCAGGTGTCTTCTGACTCACTGAGAAGCCGTAAGCGAAAACACAGCCCCTGCTTCAGGATTCAGGACCTCTTTTCATGCTTCCATACAGAAAAGGAGCTCTTGGCAATACCATGTTTAATTCCTGTACTCAGGTGTATCATAAGCCAGGTCGAGTTTCCTGAAACTGAACTGTCATAGTCACTGAGAATTGAGACATTTTTTTCTATCATTTTTTTTTAATCTATGTTCAATCACGTCGTCTCAGTTTAAGAATTCTAATTATTGTATTGTCTCAAAGATTAGCATTAATTTTTTGTATTTTTTATTGTTGTAGTGATTGTTTGTTTAATTATTTTTGCTCTTCAACCAGAACGAGTGAAATATCTTAAAGATCAGACAGAACAGCACTGGTCTAAACTGCAAAGAACATGGACACTATAATATTTTCTTTGTAGTGGCTTTGTCCCTCACCAGCTGTGACACTTTGCCGGTGTTCCCCACCACAGTTTCACAAAGCCTCATTTCCTTCATATGAAAATAGAATCAAGTAATAATGTTGAGTCCATCACCTTGTGCTAAGAGCTTTGATTACTGGGTAGAGCCAAAGGGAAAAGGCTCTACAGGGCACATTGTGCCAAGGCTGCCAAGCCACCTAACAGTAGGAGCGCCATTCCCCAAAGTTTGTGTGAATGTGTCCCCTACAGTTGTTCATATGCAACAAGCATGGCCTGTATGCATTGGCTTACCTACTCTGTACCTGAATATATTTATTTTAAATAGGTAAAGTCTGTCCATTCCCTACATCTATTTATAATAATTCCTAGAGGGTTTAACTCAGGACTTTGTGAAAACAATAGAATTCTGGGGGGACAGATTTACATAAACTAAGGATTTTCAGCAGTTCCTTGATCAGGAGTAATTGTTATTCTCTGGCAGTAAATGGAGTTTGAATATGTAATTATGGAATGTTAATTGCATGGTAAAATGTAAATAATTCTCATTCTAGGGTGTAGGTTCAGTCTGGTGGGGACAGACTGAACCCATACCCTAGAATGAGAATTATTGTTTCATAAAGCCTGAGGTACTGAGGATTTCCTAACAATTCACACACAACACCCATTATCCCAGGGATGACTTTTCTTTGTTTGCTAAATATGGCAGCCTTACTCTGGACTTCTGCTCCCTTCAATCACTTGGGGTTTTTACCTGTTCAGCCAGATCAATAACCTGCTCCTGCTATATCAATGAGTGTGATTAGTTTGCTTCCTTGATGTGAAGACAGCCTCGCTAATTGTGTTTAAATAAAACAGAGTTCATTTTGTTGTGATTTGTCTTTGAGCAGAAACATGGACGCTATAACATTTTCCTTGTAAAACCAGTAAAATAATCACTGATTGGCTAAAATTAGGGCTTACTGTTAACTATTTTACTTCCCGTTGGATATAAGCCAGTGTTTTTAAAGTTTATGGTTGTGATCGTGATCAATAGGTGAGTTTGAAATTGGTTTATTGGATTGTGACTAGAATTTTTTTAAAATGAAATAGACATTTTAGAATAAGGTAGGATAGAATAGAACTTAATTGAACTGAAAAAAAAAAAATCACAACTCATCCTCCGTAGTATGGATATCAGTTAGGGTGGCCCAGAGTAAAAGAATCAAAAGGATATATATGTATATAGAGGAAATTATTTTAAGGAATTCACTCATACAATTTTGGAGGAAAAATCCAAAATCTGCAGGATAGGCTGGCAGGCTGAAGACCCAGGAAAAGCCAATGTTACATTTCAAGTTCAAAGGCTGTCTGTTGGTAGAATTCTCTCTTGCTCAGGAGATGGTCAGCCTTTTGTGTTATTCATAACTTCAATTGATTGGATGAGGCCCACACGCATTATGGAGAGCAATCTTCTTTACACAGTCTAGCAATTTAAATGTAAATTTCATCCCAAAACATACTCACAGAAACATCCAGAATAATATTTGACCAAGTATCTGAACACCATGGCCCAGCCAAGTTGACACACAAAATTAACCATCGCATTATATATTTATTGATGCCATTTCATGTTATTCATCAGATATTTTTTATTCTTTCCCTAGGCACATGGTGAAATTGCATTTTCCCATCCCCTCGAAATTGGGTGTGGCCAAAGAAATGTAAACAGAAGTGACATGTGCCACTCCCGATGAAAGTTTTAAGTGACATTGTAAGATGTGCCATGACTGATGACCTTTGAGATGGAGG
>NW_011888840.1:63789-65870 GCF_000151845.1 Pteropus vampyrus | reverse complement strand
TGGCAGGCTGAAGACCCAGGAAAAGCCAATGTTACATTTCAAGTTCAAAGGCTGTCTGTTGGTAGAATTCTCTCTTGCTCAGGAGATGGTCAGCCTTTTGTGTTATTCATAACTTCAATTGATTGGATGAGGCCCACATACATTATGGAGAGCAATCTTCTTTACACAGTCTAGCAATTTAAATGTAAATTTCGTCCCAAAACACACTCACAGAAACATCCAGAATAATATTTGACCAAGTATCTGAACACCATGGCCCAGCCAAGTTGACACACAAAATTAACCATCGCATTATATATTTATTGATGCCATTTCATGTTATTCATCAGATATTTTTTATTCTTTCCCTAGGCACATGGTGAAATTGCATTTTCCCATCCCCTCGAAATTGGGTGTGGCCAAAGAAATGTAAACAGAAGTGACATGTGCCACTCCCGATGAAAGTTTTAAGTGACATTGTAAGATGTGCCATGACTGATGACCTTTGAGATGGAGGGTGCTGCTTTAGCCTGAGTCCTGAGGACAAAGTGGAGCAGGGTCCCCAGCTGCCTCATGATGCACATGACATGAGCCAGAACAAAATCTTTGTTGCTTTAAGATTTGGGCATTGTTAGTTACTGCAATATAACCTATTGGATCTGACCATGTAGGTACGCTCTGTAAAACTTATATTTCAGTTATGTGTGTATGTGTATGTATGTACTGAGTCATGATGCAAAATGAATCTCTTCCTGTATGTTATAATCAAGGACTTTGATAGCCGATGATATAAATTGCAGTTTTACCTTATATCATTTATCAGTAAAAAGAGTAGAACTCGAAGGGCCCTGGGAAATCATCTAGTTCAATGCTCTTGCTTTAGGATGAAGATATGGAAGCCAAAAGGGGTCAAGTAATTTATCTGAGGTCACAGTGTGAGAGATGAACTCAAACACACATTCAGTTTTAAGACAATGCCTTATCATCAACCCATGCTTTGGGGATGATCTTGTGAAAGTAATTTTCTTTAAAAATGTTTTTTTTTTAATTTTTCAATTACAGCTGACGTTCAATATTATATTAATTTCAGGTTTACAGTGGTTAGACATTTACATAACTTGCAAAGTGATCCGCCCGATTAGTCTCGTACCCACCTGGCACCATACATAGTTATTATAGTATCGTTGACTATAGTCCCTATGCTGTACTTTACATCCCATGACTATGTCGTAACTACCAATTTGTACTTCTTAATCTCTTCACCTTTGTGAAAACTGCAAAACCTCATAAAAATGCAAAGTGATGACATTATCATAGTAAGTGCTCCATGAAGTTACTGTGTCTGTCACGTTCCCTGCTGTGTCCCCAGGGTGCACATCGCCAAGTGCATAGCAGATGCACAATAAAAACATCACCGAATGAATAAACAAAAGCAATTTTTTCTGCAGTTTCTATCTATTAACTAATGGGCGCCATAGGATCAGCCGGTTACACTGGGCACGTGGAAAGTAGCTCCTTTCTCCACCTTCGCTCCATCTCTTCTCCAGGGCACATGTCCTCAGACAGGGGTCTGAAAAGGGCAAAACAGGGTCCCGGCTTTTAGGGTCAGCTATGGGGTCCCAAGAGCCAGCATGAAGAGCCCCTTTCTGGTCAAACTAACAGAAAAGCTGGACCCAGGATGGCTTCAAAATTCCCTGGGACAGGTAAGGACAGGTCTGGCGTTGGAGCTGGGTTGAGGGGAGGGCTGATTCTGCAGACAGGCAGAAAGAGGCTGCAAAGTCACTAGATCTGACTTCAGCCCTCCTGCTGTTCAAGATTGTGGGCTGCTCCCCAGGAACACAGCTGCCTGGATAATGATGTTTTTGTGTTCGAGGTCACTCTGCCCTTGTTATTTCTCACTTGTGGTGGTTGAGTGAGCTTGAAAAAAGTGTACACCCTCCATTCTGCTCTAAATCATGCTATCCACTTAATGATCTCACAACTCTGCCTGGATACACGTGATTAACAATTACCGCTCTGTTTCATTCTAACCTCTTTTTGGATGCTACTCAAGAAACACAGCCTTTTCTAACTTTTCTGGCAATTATAAATAACATTTCTTT
>NW_011888840.1:61696-63739 GCF_000151845.1 Pteropus vampyrus | reverse complement strand
AGGGGTCTGAAAAGGGCAAAACAGGGTCCCGGCTTTTAGGGTCAGCTATGGGGTCCCAAGAGCCAGCATGAAGAGCCCCTTTCTGGTCAAACTAACAGAAAAGCTGGACCCAGGATGGCTTCAAAATTCCCTGGGACAGGTAAGGACAGGTCTGGCGTTGGAGCTGGGTTGAGGGGAGGGCTGATTCTGCAGACAGGCAGAAAGAGGCTGCAAAGTCACTAGATCTGACTTCAGCCCTCCTGCTGTTCAAGATTGTGGGCTGCTCCCCAGGAACACAGCTGCCTGGATAATGATGTTTTTGTGTTCGAGGTCACTCTGCCCTTGTTATTTCTCACTTGTGGTGGTTGAGTGAGCTTGAAAAAAGTGTACACCCTCCATTCTGCTCTAAATCATGCTATCCACTTAATGATCTCACAACTCTGCCTGGATACACGTGATTAACAATTACCGCTCTGTTTCATTCTAACCTCTTTTTGGATGCTACTCAAGAAACACAGCCTTTTCTAACTTTTCTGGCAATTATAAATAACATTTCTTTGACATGCAGAGTCTCGTCAGTTGAGTGGATTCTTGTGATTCTTGCTGACCTCCACTCGAAGCCACCACTTCGGCTCTCCTGCATCCAACAGCTGGACCCCATCTGTGTCCATGGCTTCCTGGACCCCACTTCAATTTACTTTCCCCCACATGAGTCTATGGCTTTATCGAGGGACTAATCTCATTTCTATTTCCCTTTTCCAGCATCTTTGAAGCCCGTGTTTATCATCTCCTACACACATCCCTGCATGCTTTCTTTATCTGCCATTACTTTGTCCTTGGACAAAATACCATCCTTCTTTCCCTCTCTGCCAAAGATGATCTCTGTAGGGTCTCCCGACACCCGAAGTAAAGAATACTGATGATGATCATGCTAAGCGAACGATAGCCCAACAGAAAATAGGCAAAGACTTGAACAGACATCCTCAAAGGAGAATATCCAAATGGACAATAAGCATATGAAAATGTGTTTAGCTTCCTTGGCCTCCAGGGAAATGTGAATTAAAACCACAATCTACTACCAGTACATGCTCATCACAATGGCTGACAATGGAAACATCAAGAATTTGTCTTAATGCTCATGCACAGCAAGTGGCAATATAATTTGGTACAAACCCCTATGGAATACTATTTGACAATTTCTACTAAAACGAAATATACATAGTTCCCTAGAGTAATGTGTGTGTATACCCATCCGAAGACATATTCTAGAGTTTCATTGCAGTGCCATTCATAATTTCCTCAAACTGGTACTACCCAGATGCCCATCAACTACAGAGTAGAAAAATAAAGTGTATTATGTTTTCTCAGTGGAATAATATATAGCAATGGGAATGATTATGTGCAAACTCATGTAGCGACATGAATGAATCTCACAAAATGTTGAGCGATAGAGCCAGACACAAAAAGAGTGTATATTATAGGATACCATTTAGATAAAGCACTAAAACAGACAAAACAAATCACTGCTGGTAGAAATGATACTAGTGGTAACCCTCAGTGATGAGAAGAGAGCCCCTGGGATGTCTCCTGATTTGGGCGCTGGTAGTACAGGTATGCTCGTTTTGTAAAAACTTATCACGCTGTAGAATTACGGTCAATGTACCTTTTTGTATTTATGTTATATGTTATCAGGGGTCAGGTTATCTGGAAGCAGACTCCAAGACGGAGACTTGCATGCAAGAAGTTTATTGGGGTGGGTGCTCTCAGGAACAGCATCTGTGAGTGTCAAGATGTCTTTTCAAAAACTCGGTTCTTTCTTTAAAGATATGGATTGCTCTCAGGGAAGGAGGCATGACACTGGATGAGGCAACATATGCTCTCTCTCTCTCTCTCTCTCTTCCCTGCCCCCCTTCAAAAAAATTTTTTTGGGGTAAGAACATTTAAGTTCTACCCTCTTAGCAAATTCCAATGATACAATAGAGTGCTATCAACTATAGTCACCAAGTTATTTATACACTAGATCTTCAGATCATATTCATCTTACTAAGTTTGTATCCTTTTACC
>NW_011888840.1:51122-60431 GCF_000151845.1 Pteropus vampyrus | reverse complement strand
TTTCTTACTTACAGCACATCTCACCATTCTGAACTCAACACAGCCCCTCTAGCTCTGCATTTTGGTTTTCTCTTTTCCTACCATCCTTCACTTATAGAAGCCCTCGGCGAACACATCATTCACTCTAGTTTGGCCTCTGAGATCTTATACCTTATCGCTGACTCTCGCAGGAGGCACCTCCATTGTTTCATCCCAAAATGACGAAGGACGTAGTGAAGAAAAGTACAGGTCTTAGAGTCAGACTCATCTGATTCATGTCCCAGCTCGGCCATCATTGTCAATGTGCAGACCTGGGACTGAGCTTTCCAGCAGAATGATGGCTTGCGACTTTCCAAAAAACTCCACACACAACGTTGCAGATTTGTTTCCTGTGTGAATCCTTACTTCTGCCTTACTCGGTAGTTAGTTATTTGTTTTCAAATAACTACTTTAAGGCATATTTGTTTTCCTTTTCTTCAACACCATTGTATTAGGTCCGTTATGTGTACGACAGTGAAAAGCCCCCCCAATGTTGGTGGCTTAAACAGTAAAAGTTTGTTTTCTGTCCACATCATAGCCTGATGTGGCTCAGGATGCTCTCCTCCGTAGATGACTCCAGGATCCAGGCTCTTTCCATGATGTGGCTCCTCTATTGCAGAATCCTTTCCATCTTAGCCCCATGTAAAGGGAAGGGAGGGAGTGTAAGATTTCACAGGATACTTTATAGCCAGTCCATGGAAATGGTATACATAACTCCTACCCACATACCATTGGCCAGAAGTGAGTCGCATTGTCCCACCCAGATATAAGTCACATTGTCTCAGCCAGATGAAAATGTAGACTTCCTACGTGCTCAGGAAGAGGAAGCAGGATTGGTGAGCAAGCATCTAGTTGGCGAATGCTGAAAAGTCGCATTTCCTAGTTGGTGAATGCTGAAAATAAAACTGCTTAATATTATATGCTTGTCATAATAAATATAATAATGTTAAGCACTTATGTGTCAAGCATATAATAAGCTCTTTACATGGATTATCTCACTTAATTTAATCCTCATAACAGCTTTATGAGTGTCATAAGGATTAAATAAGATAAATGTGAAAATGGGTGGTGCCAATAATTATTAATTTCATTTTTTGTGCATTTCATATTTGACAGGGTAACTGCCCAAATTAAGATATTAAAATAGTACCCTGGTCTGTCTTTAATTCATATATTTGAAGATAAATCATTTTTTATGGAATTAAAGGCTATGGACTGCGGAGTATACCAAGACGAGTCGACTGGGGCCTTCAATGTTAAGACAAACAACTGTATAAATAGAGTTTACACGAAGCAGACAATTACAAAGACATAAAGATAAGTCTGCTCGAATTCCGTGCTTTAATTTAACTGGGGATGAGTCACAAAGATGTCACCTAGCTGATTTAGAATAGAAGGACGTTCTGAATGACTACTCATTTCAAAGGATCTCGTGCTCTCTTTCTGGCTTTAGTTTTGCCTCTTAATGCACTTTTGCCTTGTCTAGATTATGGCTTTTGGCTTCATCCCCTATTTCAGATCTTACAACAGCAATATATCTTTCTGTTGCCCAGGTGCTTATCTCTGGCTTTATTCCCTGTTTGTCATCCTACATGGACTCACTCACAGATATAGCCTCTCCACATGGATTCCCTAGTGCTTCTTCCATTACATAGTTTTGCGCCCGCACTCATGTTTATGCTTGCTTCATCCCAGCCAGCATCCCAGAGATAGAGTTCAACATTCAGTGAGTGCTGGAAGAGGCTGCTAGAAGCCGATAAGGAGAAATAACAGATTTTTAAGTTGAAATGGGGAAGGAAAGAGTCAGAGAAAGGCAAAGTCAGTTGGTGGTTAAGGGAACAAAAGTCTAAGTAGGATCGAAAGGAAATAGCCTTGCATAGAACTCACGATCAGCATAAATTATTTAAAAGGAAGCTCTATTTGAACTCAGAGTCTAGACACTAACCGTAAAGAAACTTTTCACCAAGAAAGGAGAGTATTGAATGAGAAGTTGTGCGAGCACCATTTATATTTTTTGCAGCAGAATTCTCTTGGGAGGGAGCAGGGGTGAGGAGTGGGGGAAGCCTCTAGCAGGCAAATGAGAGGCCATCTCTGTTCATCACGCAGGGGCTGTCTCAGCCCTCGCAGAACCCTCTGATTGTCTGACCCCGCTAGAGTTGCCGGACACCAATGCATGCTTTGTTTCTGGACTTGCTTTTTTTTCATATTAAGAGGTTGACATCATCCAAAGGCATCCACGATACAAATAGAAGCCATTTCCAAGGAGTAAGAAGAGGGTCCTTCAGCCTGTGGGGGGGATGCTTGCTTTTTGTTCCAGCTTTACATAGCTGGGAGCCGAGGTCAGGAAACCCCCTGACAAGTATATGCATTGTGTCAAGTGACCATAAATATACACAGCCATTGAGCTTTTCTTGTTCTGGGCACTAATGATCTTGGATTGTTAACAGCTGCTTTCTCTCCTGAAAAAACTCCGCCACAGTCAGTAACTTAGCTCAGATATTGAGGTAGCTTTCAAGAGTCATATGCCATGTTAAAGTTTCTAAGTGAAAACTCCAACATACTCATCTTAACTTCTGACTAGTGTAAGAAAAGCACAATACATGCAAGAATGAAGAATTTGTTTCGAATTAAAAAGTACCAGCAACTCTCACATCCTGAATTCAGCTGAAAGTTTCTTTTCCTTCAAGAGGGGTGTGTGTGTGTGTGTGTGTGTGTGTGTGCGCGCGCGCGTGCGTGCGTGCAAAGTCCAGCTATATCACAGAGCCCTGGTTGTTCTGCATGATGGAGGTTGAAGGGGACATAGATCAAAATTTAAGTGGAGTTGATGAAATATTGTGAGATGCATTAGAAAGTGATTACTTGGGGTAATGTGCATGAAGTAAACACTTAGTATATAAAACACTTAGCATGTGTGTGGCACATAATGGGCATTTAATAACTACCACTATTATCATTGAGAAACTCTTTCTAGAAGCCTGGAGTCCTGGGGATTCGTCCTTGATTTCTTTTAGGGTGGGTCATTTTTCTTCTAAAAAAAGAGGTCCCTCTGCTTCTCCTCTGTCCTTGCGGTAGAACCCTTTTTTTTCTCTCTAAGCTCCAAGAAAGATGCTAGAGTAAAGGTCTCCTGTGCTCCAGCAGATGTCAGTCTGGCCTTACTGGAGAACTTAGGGAGACCTAAGACACACACAAGCTGCTTCCAGGAATTTCAGGAGGGTGGAGTGTCTTTCCCAGGCCATCTAAGAAAGGAGGCAGGAAAGAGAAGTCGTCAGCAAAGCTTCTATTCTGGGCTCACTTCCATTTCAGGAAAGTACATTGTAAATTTGAAGAGATTTTTACAAACACATACTTGTATATAACAAACATAAATCGAGAAGTTACTGTGTGCTGGGTCCCCTTAGATAAAGAACCGATCGATGTAGTTCCTATTCTCTAGAGCTCCCAGACTCGCCAAGTTACATTCCAGTTGCCCACCTGTAGCGATTAGCATGGCAATGGGAGGCATCTATATTACGCGTTAAATGAACAAAATGAAATGCATGCATGAAAATAAAAATTTCTGGGTGTTCGCTTCCAGAAGAGCATATAAGAAGGAAGCTGGAGAAACAGGCGCTACACTCCCAGCTTTGGAGCAAGAGAAACTCTAAGAATGAACCAAATGATAGGTAGTGATATTGAGAAGGAAGAGCAAAGAAGGGGGATTCCCCGATGTCTGCGGGAGGAAAGCGAGGATGTAATGGCAGCCACCAGTGAAGAGAAATGAGCCTGGGCCATCACTGCTCAGGAAGGGGCCAGTCGTGGTCCCCCGTAGCAACATCAAGAAAGCAAAGCGCCCTCAAGGAGCAAGTTCTGGCTCAGCCACCACCCGCATATGTGATCTTGGGCTCCTGGGCAAACTGGGTGGCCACAGGAGGCAGATACCATCAGTAGTCAGTGACTGGGTTCCAATTCTGGCTCCACCACTTGGCCGATATGTGATCTCGTGCCACCGACTCAACTTCCCTATTGAGCTGAGTTCCTTGCCTATAAAATGAGGATTTTGCTAGAACTATCCTCATGGAATTGTGTGAGGATTAAATGAGATCATCCGCAGAAAACATTTATTAGCGTGGCTGGTGTATAATTAGACTGCAATAAATATTAGCCATGATTATTGTTAGTTTTTCTAAGACTGTTTCTTCATCTATACGATGACAATGAATTTACAGTCTCTTATAGATGAAAAAAATGGCTCTGATTTCATGCTTTTGTTTCCATTTATGTAGTAAGAAGGTAGCATGCGGTGTGTGGGGAGCCAGTTCTATCAAGAAGAAGGAAAGCAAAGAAGGTGGATTTAAAGGAGCAGAGAAGGAAATGAGTGTGTTATCATTGGCTTGTGATAAGAAACAACATGTACTTTAAAAGTAAGTTGGTATACTACGTCCTCCCACTCCATGTCAAGCAAGGAAAGCACTGGCAAGTCTTCCATCTCTGACTGGCTGAAAGAAAATCTCAAAAAGTGGGGTTGTCTGTCTAACAAAGACGAACTGGTCTGACGTTCGTGGCCTCCAATATTCCTCGGAGCTCACATGGCTTTTTTTTTTTTTTTTACCTCTCTCTTCACTGTTAAAAACCAGACCTGGCAGTCTCCCTGCTATTAATTAACTTTCACCTTCCCATGTCACATGGTCTATGTCACACTTCTTCACCTTTCTCGGTGGCAGAAACATCCAGATCTTTTAAAATCTGGGATCGCCTCACAGTTTTGGCTACACTCACATACACATTTTCAAAGTCGAGGTGATACAAAACAAAGATTCTTCCTCGCTCTTCCTTTCTTCTCCTTACTGTCCCACTCACTGGGACTGGACCTTGAGAGGTGTCACTAGCCACCTTCGTAAGTTCCTATTATGAATTATTCTTTGTGGACCCAGGCATTTCAGAGTTCAGGAAGGAATGAGTTTAATATTTAACCCCATGAGAGCAAAGGGCACTTAGAATAAGATATGGAGTTCCAAGAGGCAGAAAAAGTAACAGGTAGAATGACAGGCAAAGGAGAAGAGTCACCAAATCTCAGGTGCAAGGACATGAGACACCTCAGCCAAGTTCTTTACAGAGCACTCTTTAATTCCGCTCCGTACGTTCATCAGGTCTACGAGGCGAGCAGCAGCCTGTGCCTCCACTCTGCCCGCAGAAAGCTTGTGCTAACAGAAGTACAGGGTGGTGGTTCTGCTTCCATAATTCCAGCATGAGTCTCCTAAACCTCTAAATTTAGAAAGCTGTCCACAAAAGACAAATGGAATGGTGACTCAATTGAGATACGAGACTCCCTGATAATCAAGACTAAGTCTCCAACAGCAGGTAAAGTCCAACAATCGATTACTTTTACTGCTTTCTTAATAGGCTGCAGAACTGCTGGGAGCCTAATCAGGTAGTAAAGAGACAATATTTTGCAGTTTTGTGAAATGTTTTATATGAAATCTTGAGTTTTAATGATTATGTCTGGTAAGTTATTTACATATAATTTTCAGTTTCAAAAGCTAGGTAGCTGAATAAGATAAGGATCCGATGCAGAATTATTTTTGCTCTCTTCCAACTTACAGCCACAAATCCAGAGCTGTATTTTCTACCAACCTGTGAATCTCTTTGCTTCTCAGTACCTGAGAAATATAGCAAAAGTGACAGCATGGGTGATTTCATTTAATATACTCAATTGAATACAGAGTCGAGCATATATATTTTTCTAACCTATTGTCTAGTCTATGACAATTCAAACAACTAAAATGCATATTGTTGGTGATGAAGATATATTTTTTGGAGTGCTATGTGCCAGGAACCGTATTAAGACCTTTACATGTATTAACTCATTAATCTTCGTAATAGCTATATGAGATCAGTATACCATTATAAATGAGAAAATCAAGGCACAGGAAGATGTATTGAAAAAAGGATTGGACTGAACATTTCTGAGGTCTGGTTTCCAGCCCCAAGTATACATTAGTTGGTGTGAGTTTTGGGGTAAGTCATAACTTCCCAAGTGCTTTTTTTTTTCCTGTTTATTGGGCATAAAAAAAGCAAAATATCCAATTGTTGATTATTTATTATGGGTCAGGCGCAAGGATAAGCATGTTACATTCATTATCTCATTTCGTCCTCGCAGTAGTCAAATGAGTTACAGATAAAGGAATGGATGCTGAGAGGTTGAGTAACTGGATGCTCTCAAGTGCTGGAGCTGGAAACTGCATCCGGACATGTAGTTTCCAGAGCCCATGCTCTTAACCCCAGTGACTTTTCCAGCCTTCAGTATTGGTGCTTCCTCGGCCTGTAATACTCTTCTGAATTTCCCTAAAGCTGGCTCAATCCTATCCTAGGCATTAACACATAACATCAGGTTTGCGAGTTTTTTGGTTTTTTTTTTTGCTCAGGGCTGTTGCACTGCATAACTCTAGGGGGCGCTGTTCGCAAAGACTGTAACATGAGTGGTGCCTCACAGGAATTAATGCGGCAGCTCCATTTTCACTGACCACCTGGATGAGTTCCTGGTCATTCTCTGTCACCCCATTTAGTTTCATTTACTTCTTAGCACTTACTCCTATCTAAAATGAACTGCTTTATTTATATAACTTATTTATTGTCTGAGTACCCCCAAGAATATGCAAACTTCATAAGGACAGAGACCTATCTTATTTAGTGCTATTTGCCAACAACTTAGTGACCAGCGCATGTAGGTACTTAATAAATTATTTTTTAGATGTTCTTGAACATGTTATACTGATTTCCAGAAATCCTTGCCTCATCTGAATCACAGTGTTGTATCAGGATAACATTTCAAGACACCCTGGGCATCAGGAAGACACTGACGTAGTAGGTTAGGATTATAAACTACATCTCACATTTTTTGTGCTTTAAGTTCTGTGAGCTTTGCAACAAATTAGGATTCTCAATGTCATTGACCAAACACATTTATTTGATAAAAATTAAGAAGTCTCAGAATATTGAGTGTTGGAGAAGATATTGATAAACATATACCACTTTTATATTTCAGATGGGCGTGTACCTTGGTTCAACCACTTCTGAAACATTTTAGATGTGATCTTGTGAAGTCGGCATTCGCATTTCCCTTGTAAAGTTAGCAGTTTTCCTAAGTGGATACCTATGAGGAACCCCTTCATCTGCTCCCAGGAAGATGGTATAAGAATGATCATTTATGGCAATGACAACAATAGAAACAACCCAAGTGCCCAATGATAAGAAAATAAACATGTGCTCTAGAAATTTACAAAGCCTTCCAATGAATTAATTATAACTACAAACAAATATCTGGAAGAAACGAATCTTGAATGAAAATGAGCACGTCCCAGAAGATTATATAAATCTTGATACTCTCTTAGTAATGTTCATTTAAAAAAGAAACCTAAATGATTATTAAGAACAAAAAGAACAAGGGAATGGTGGCCTCAATATTCAGCTCTGTAGTTATGTTGGGTAAGGGAAGGTGGGGGAAGGTGGGGGAAGGAGGAGGAAGGAGTGGGAAGGAGGGGGAAGGAGGCTACAGTTAAATGTTAGCTGTCGCCAACATTCTGGTTCTTGGGTTGATTGGTGGTTTCAGACATTAAACCCACCTGCTTCAAGACCATTATTTCATATTCCTCCCTCTGCATGGAGAGAAGACTTGCAGGAGACAGACTCAAGGTGACTTAAAGGATGAGCTGGATTCAGGGTCATGTCTCAGTTTTGTATTCCCAGGGCCTATGTGCAGTGTCCAGCAAAACACAAACCCTCAGTGAGATTTCTTGAATGAATAAATAAATGAGAGAAAAATGTAAAGTGATTTTGGTTAATATTGAGTATAGTCTAAATAAGCACTCATACTTTTACCCTCTCCCTACACATGTTGAATGATGTAACTGATTTCCTAATTAGGTGAAAATAAAAGACTAACATTCTCCTAGAGTAGTAAACAACCATAGAGCATTTTCCATATAGATTATTCCATAACACTCGTAACACTGGGTTGTGTAGGGAGAAAATGATTTCAACTCAAATATAGTACAGAAAAAGCTTTTTAATGCACTTTTCAGGCAAAAGAGCTTCAGAAAACATCCACCATTAAGTAGTTTTACAAATGGCACTTTTGGCTACATTAGAGAATTAGAGATGAGTCCCATGTGTTTTCTCTGATAGTTTCGTAGTAGATCAGCTTTATAATGAAACCCCTTTTTTTAGGATAAAAAATAGCTCATCTGTTCTAAAAGACAAGAAAAGCTGAAACCCTAAAGTCATTGTTTTAAAAATTTAACATTTATTTCATGCTATTTTACCTATTTTCATTTGATAACTTTAACTATTATGCTACAATTTTTAAGAAAGGGAGAACATAAATTTCAACCTAATTTTAAAATAAACATATATATTAAGTACATATATTAATGCATTTGACAATACTATATGCTAACTTTGATGATGATCTTCATTTTGATACACTGCATATTTGCTCTTTTGGTATTGAACTGAGGAAAAACATACCTGAAATTCTGACTTAAATGAGTAATACCGTAGCCAATGATATCAATAGACTCTAACCAATTAGTGAAACTGAAAAGTTATTCTGATCATTTAGTATGAAAATAAAACAGGATTAATACTCAGTAGGAGAGAATAGGTAAAATCATCAGTTTAGAATAGGTCTTGAAAGTCGATTATTTTCACAGCATATTTGAAACAAATGAATAGCTGAAAATGTGAGACTCCATTTTGAACTGAAAGCAATGATTTTTAAATTATTAATTGCTATCACACCTACACATTTACCTTTTTTAAGACAGTGTAAAGTTGATCACATCTAATCTACTCAAACATGGATATCTTCTTCATGTTACCTACCCATTATTTCTCAACTAGTCCCCTTATCAATTTATATAATTATTTAACAGAGATTAATACTAAAACACCAGCAATAGGGCCAACCAAAAGGTAAACTGCATTTTTCTTTCTACAGCAGAATTAACAAACATGGCTTTCAAATTTGCACTGATAGCATATACTATGCTAATCAAGAAACAAAAAAAAACTATTACCATCTCCATCACAAAAACATACACATTACACAAACACCTGTTTTCTCTGGTAACAAAGAAAGTCATTTCAGGGATTCTCCATGAGTGAAAACTCCCACGCAATATACTGCCACACACAGACACATAAACACGAAATAAGAAACTTTCAGGAATACTGCTTACTGTTAATTTAGAAAAATTCTTGGTATTACAATTAGGAATGGAGTTTCTAAATGTTAAAGCAGTTCAACTGTTGAAA
>NW_011888840.1:48409-51072 GCF_000151845.1 Pteropus vampyrus | reverse complement strand
AACTGCATTTTTCTTTCTACAGCAGAATTAACAAACATGGCTTTCAAATTTGCACTGATAGCATATACTATGCTAATCAAGAAACAAAAAAAAAACTATTACCATCTCCATCACAAAAACATACACATTACACAAACGCCTGTTTTCTCTGGTAACAAAGAAAGCCATTTCAGGGATTCTCCATAAGTGAAAACTCCCACGCAATATACTGCCACACACAGACACATAAACACGAAATAAGAAACTTTCAGGAATACTTACTGTTAATTTAGAAAAATTCTTGGTATTACAATTAGGAATGGAGTTTCTAAATGTTAAAGCAGTTCAACTGTTGAAATATCACACAAAATACTGATTTTTTTTAATAATATGATTTAACAACCCAAGCCCTGAGTCAATTAAAATATATACCCTTAACCTTCACAGGTACACGGCACCGTCTGTATTCTACAGTATCCCAAAGCCAAAGGCCTGTTTTCACTGAATTACCCTAAACTGCATAAGACTATGTTGTAAAGGACAGGATTGCGGGTGCGGGGGGGAGTGGGGGGAACGGACAGGAGACAGGTATTTGGCCCAGGCTCTGGACCCAACAAGCCTCAAGAGTTTGGATGTGCCACCTGTTGACTCCACACCTGTTTTTCATTGGCAGGATTGAGCAGCCATTTGTAAAGCTGCTTTTACTGTGCTCTTCATGGCTCCATTTAGCACTCTCATTTTAGCATTTTCTGACTTGGAAGTTTTCATTAGGCACTGGCTTCATTCACAATAATGTTCCACTTGTACCCAGTGGTTGGTCAGTAAATTGCATCTGCATAGCTGAAGGCTTTCGATAACTAGAGGACTTCTTGGTCCTTTATCTAAAAAGCAGGGAGTACCTACTCCTGGTGGATTAAAAAGGCCCTCAGATTCTTTGCAGCTCCTCTTATCAAAACATAGAGGCCGTTTCCCTACCTCTTGATTTTGGGCTAGTTTTGTGACTTGCTTTGGCCAATAAAATGCTATTCAAGTAACATGGCATGACTTCCAAGCAAGTCCACAATGGGTCTTGCAGTTTCCATTCTCGCTTTCTTTGATCTCATGAGGTCTAAAGAGGAAACCTGCACTAGCTCTAGGGAAAGGCCACATGGAGTAGAAATGAGGCATGCCAGCCAAGAGCCCCCACCAACTCTGAGACACATGCATAAAGCCATCCAAGGTCAACCAGCCCCCAATCAACCTGCTCACTGACCACGAGTGTTTGTGTGACCCACTGGCACCACATGGAGCAGTGGCTGGCCATCCCAGCCGAGCTCTGCCCGAACTGCCGACCCACAGGATCATGAGTAAATAAATTCTGTTATAAGCCACGTTTGGGGGTGGTTCGCTGGACAGTGATGGGTAACTGACACACTACTCTGTGTCAGGAACTGTGTCAGGTGGAGGGAATACCTGGGTAACAAGAGATAGTCCCTCTTCTGCAGATGTTAGAGTGTAGTTAGAGAGAAAGACGCGTATGGGACAATTTCAATGTAATGTCATCAGGACTATAATTATAGGAGGTTGGGTCCACGGCAATTTAGAGAAGGGGTGTCAACCCCAGAACTAGGGAGCTGACAAAGGTTTCTCAGAAGAAAAAATATCTAAAAGGAGTTAATGAGACCGATTTTTCCAGGCTATTTCAAGGATGAGAAACTGCAGGTACAAAGGCTGGAGGGAGCTAGATGGGGCTCCAAGGAGAATGCGAGCATTCTCTGTAATTACAGTGTGAGGGTGTCAGGAGCAGACCGGAGGGGTAGCTAAGGTGAAGCTCTCCTGGCCTTAAGTAGAATTTTCTAGCATTTGGTCTTTAAACTGAGAGTGATGGGAACCAAAGAAGAAATAGTTTCCTTCCTCCCTCCCTTCACCTTGGCATTCATCTGACCAAAGGCATCAATGACACTCTCTGAATCAAAGAAATTTCACAGGCAGGAGGATGTGTGGAGTAAATAAAGCCAGACACTTCCCTAGTGCTTAACTTGGCTAAAGGGAAGTGATATTAAGCCAGGGTCCAGGATGACAGGCATTAGGATGTGAGTAAAATGGACAAGTAGCAGGCAAGAAGATGACATTTCCCAAAAGGCTGTCCTTCTTTTGTCGATTAATGAACACCCGGGGACAGAAAGCATTTAAGACTCATCTTTTAAAGATGTTATAAAAATTTTTAATGCTGAATGGCAAGGCTTCCCACTTATCAGCTTTGTGGCCTTGGGCATAAGACTAACCTCTTTATGAGTCAGTTTCCCCAGTTTTAAAATGGGGATAATAATACTGACCTCACAGGTCAATAAGAACAAGTGACATATAGTTTGGGTGCAGCACCTGGTACAGAGTAAGCCCTCCACAGAAGGTCCCTAGGGCAGAGGTCCCCAACCCCCGGGCTGTGGACTAATACCTGTCGGTGGCATGTTAGGAACTGGGCTGCACAGCTCAGGTGAGAGGCGGGCCAGAGAGCTGAGCTTCATCTGTATTTGCAGCCGCTCCCCAGAGCTAGCATCATCGCCTCAGCTCCACCTCAGATAATCAGGCATTAGATTCTCATAGGAGCTCCGGGCCCTGGTGCCAAAAAGGTTGGGGACCGCTGCCCTAAAGGGGAAAAGGCTGGTGTTGGGCGGAGGGGCGGGTAACATAGGCTTTAGAATTAA
>NW_011888840.1:44045-47902 GCF_000151845.1 Pteropus vampyrus | reverse complement strand
GTATGTTGATTCCACCAGTACCAATACATTATGATAACCTATCACAAAAAAAAATGGCTGAGGTACGACATTTATATTTTATTAATATATAATAAGAAAGTAACCTTGCCATTAAAATGCATTATATGAAATTAAGAAGAATTTAGAATTCTCTGACTCCCTAATTTGAGGAATTTCCTCTATACACCAAGCTCCCAAATCTATTCTTTTCTAGATAAAAGAAAAGAAAAGAAAAGAAAAGAAAAGAAAAGAAAAGAAACATGCATATATACAAGTGAGCTGAAAAGTTACAAAACAAGATGGTGCTTTCGGTGAAAAATAATCCCACCAGATAAGCAGCATGTCATGTGCTTAGAATGTTACACCAGAAAGTTAGTAAAAATTCGGGCCAATAAGGCAATTTAGTTTCAAGTTTTATCACACGTGGGCCGAGTTCTAGCATACTTCACTTAAAAAGGGACAACTTCAAGGTGAAATCTTGCCAGAGGCTTGATTTTGAAATATATGTATACAAACTTCTGTTTTGACATTCAACATATTCAGCATTAATTCTAGAAAGCTGCTGGAGCTGATTGAAAGAACAAAATGACTTAGGCTCTGAGAGAGAAAACAAACAATTTTAAGTAGTATCTTCCTATCTACCCACCATATCATCGCAATGTTTGTTTTTATTTTTTAACTAATGCCATAGTTAAAGAAATTATGAAAAAGCCATTTTTGATGGCTTTTAAGCACTTGAATGCTTTAAAATCTTCTTCAAAATGCTAATTAACAGGTACTATTCCTTTGAATGTTGCTTTAATTTGAAGATCAGTAAAATTTATCTACATCCTTTAACAAACAGTTTCATGCTCATTTTGGTGAGAGTACAAATTAAGTCTGTAAAAACTACTCTATTGATTCTGATGAAGAGAATTTTAGTATGTTGCTATTTTGGCTAGAGAAACATTTCGACCACTTTCGGCAAACTAAGAAAAAAAAAAAATAAAACAGTGGATAAAAACTACAACTAGAAAACAGGTAAGGCGATTCTACCAAGTAAGAAAATTCTGTTTCTCAAATTTTTTCTACACTGACATAGTTGTTTTTAAGATGTATTACCTGGTTCTTCCACATTCAGACAGTGTATGAAACTCATGATGTGTATTTATAAAGAAAAGATATGTATGTCCAAAGCCATCCATTTGTATGGAAGTCTTGTCCCCATTGCATTGCTTTGTGTCATTTTGGCATTGCTCATCCACAGGGTGCCCAAAGGGTTGGTAGGTCCATCTGCTCAGCACTCTAATTCCTCCATAACTTCCATGACAATCGTCCGCGGGCCCGTCAGAATCAGATTGCTCACGGTCCGGTAGTCTACATGCAGCACATTGAGCCCATTTACAGAGACGACAAACTGACAGACCTAAAGGAAAGACAAAGAAGAAAAATCTACTACAGCTCCTAGTTTTTCACAGATGTCCAATAAAGACTGTATAGTTCTAACAGGCGATGTCATTCTTAAAATACCCAACTATACCCAGCTGACAACTGTAATTCAATAATTTCTGAGAAGCGACACTTTTTCTTGGAAGGCAATATAATGGAAAAAGCATTTGTTGTACAAAACCGGGTTTAAATCCTAACTCAGCAATTTACTAGCTTAAGCTAGGTATTTAAATTTCTGAGCCCTATTTCCTGAATTCTAAATTAAGGATGATTGATAATATCGATGATAATAATAATAATAATAATACTATCTCTAAGATTGTTGTAAGAATTAAATGAGGTAAAGTATATAAAGCTTCTACTACGATGCTCTGAACCTATGGGGTACTCAATACATTTTCATAGTCACAGCATTTATGGCTGTTATTTATTCACTTGGACCCAGTGTATAGGAAGACCCTATGGCCTGGTGTTCCCAGGGCAATCCTCTTTTCTCTGTTTCTGCATAATTATTAATAGCGCTTCCTTTCACTTGCCAAAGTATCCCAGGTGAAATAAGTTCCACACATTTCTCTATTTTCCGTCCTTATGAACATGGATGAGGCCAACTTTTATATTAAGTCAGTTAATCAACCTGTGAGAGGCGAATTACAATAAGAAAGTAAAAGGGCATCATTCAATAATGAGAGGCCACTCTGGATATGTCATAGGGAGTATGAAACTGACTCATAGCTACTGCCCCAAATGGAAGTACTTCTCTTAATGGCTACTTTCCATTCAGCTGACACAAATGGTGTATCTGTTGTATGGCTGAAGAGGTAGATATTCACCATAAGTGATTTGTTTATCTCACTCAAATAGAAAAACGGAAAGACACACAGATCTCCAGCTGTCAAAGATAACAGCAAAACAGAATCCAACAGAATATAAGTCTGTGCAGTGCTTGGCACATGGTAGGTACTTGTGGTGAGCTGAATAACATCCCCAACCCTCAAAGATGTCCATGTCCTAATCACCAGAATCTGTGAATATGTTAGTTCACATGGAAAAGGGGGATTACACAAGGGAATTACACAGCTGAGTTTAACACAGGGGAATTATCCTGGGTTACCTAGGTGGACCCAATGTAATCACAGGGATCCTTATAAGAGCGAGGCAAGAAAGTGAAAGGCGGAAGTAGGAGATGTGACAACACAAGCAAAAGTTTGGGATGCTACAAGGAAGGGGCCAGGAGCAAAGAAATGCAAGTGGCCTCAAGAAGCTGAAAAAGGCAAGGAAATGGTTTCTCCCCTCAGAACCTCCAGAAGGGATGCAGACCCGCTGACACCTTCATCTCAGGCTTCTGACTCCAGAGCTAGAAGATGATACATTTGTATTGTTTTAAGCCAACAAGTCTGTGTTAATCTGTTACAGCAGCCATAGGAAACTAATGAAGTACTCAATAAATATTCACTGATGAATGAATTGAATGAATAAGTGTATTAAGCCAAGAAGCACAATTAGGATTGAGCCTAAAGATTTTTTTTTTTGTTTTTTTTGCTTCTTAGAAAGTATCCCTTCACTTACGGAGAAAATAAGAAAATAAAAGGGAAGAAAGAAAAGAAGACGAAAAGGAAGAAGAGGGAGAAAGTGGGGAGAAGCGGGGGAAGGGAGAAAGTTTGGTCGAGATTGATTAGCTTAATGTTCTCCCGTATCTGTTGTTCTGTTGATCTAATCACCATATTTCTTTAAGTATAATGCTTAAATAATTCATGTGTACGCTTGCTCCCGATTACTAATCGATTAATTAATTAATGCTAACAACTCAAAGAATGTGAAAATACTAAAACACTTGAAAATCACCATTTCCCTCTATTGTTTTCTGAGTGGGTAATAGCAATAGAAACCCAAACACTGTATTATTATAATACATAACATAAATAATATGAAATGTAACATATAAAATAACAAAATAAAATACCGTATTTTAAGTCTAAAAATATCTATACCTATTACATAGATAAACCAAAATTGGAAAGTATTAAAAAGGCAGCTGTGTACCTGTGGAAAAGATTTAAAGTTTAGAATCTAATCCTAGGGATTTAAGTCTAGGCTCCTTTGCTGGATGATCTTAAGCCATTTGTCCTCCTCTATGTCTCAACAACATTGTTTATAAAACAAGGTATCCTCACGGGTTCAAATTAGATTATTTAAACATCTTTGCAAATACGAAGCCCTACACCAATGCTGGGTTCTATGAACTTCTTTGCCTTTAAAAATACCCACTTCCTTCATGGTTACGTGCAGAATGGAAAGTGACAGTGGCATGCAGAATGGTTATATACTCAATAAACACCTGCTGCTGTCATAAAGCTCAATATTTCCCACTCCTCACCCTACATTATTATGGCATCTTTGGGCATAAGGAGAACACATGATCAATGTTTCTC
>NW_011888840.1:42314-43160 GCF_000151845.1 Pteropus vampyrus | reverse complement strand
TCCCATATGGTGTTTGTTTGTTTAACTGACCAACATTTAAAAGTTAGAAAATTTTGACATTAAAAATCCAGATTCTAGCGTCTCTTGAACAGTCTGAAGATTTAATGCCACAACGTCCACAGGCACTTGGCAATGGCTGAGTAGGGGACATTCCTTCCAGATGGACACCTGTTCTCTCATTTCTTATCTCTTCCTACTTCCTGACTCCTACCTGACAGACAACTGTGTCTGTGGTCCCTGATCTGGAGCCACCAGAGGGGAAGAGCTGAAGAGAGGGATTCTTGGTGCTACAAGAACTGAAGGACCCCAAATGTCCAACAACTGATGAGAGAAATAAAATTTGGTATATCCATACAATGGAGTATTATTCAACAACAAAATGGAACTGATGACATGCTACAACATGGATCAACCTTGAAAACATTATGCTAAGTGAAAGAAGCCAGTTACAATAGACCACATATTGTATGACTCCACTGATATGAAATGTGCAGAATAGACAAATCCACAGAGACAGAAAGTAGACTACGGCTGGGGAGGTGCGGGAGGTATGGGAGTGACTGCTAATAAGTACAGAGTATCTTTTAAGAGTGATGAAACTATTCTAAAGTTGATTGTGGTGATCATTACATAACCCTGTGAATATACCCAAAACCAGTGAACTGTATACTTTACACGAGTGAATTGTATGGTATGTGAACTACACCTTGACGAAGCTGTAGGAAGAAGAGGAGGAGGAGGAGGAGGAGGGGGAAGAGAAGGAGGAGGAGAAGGAGAAGAAGAAAGAAGGAGGAAAGAGGAAGGAGGAAGGAGGAAGGAGGAAGGAGGAGGAGGAGGAGGAGGAAG
>NW_011888840.1:38530-41347 GCF_000151845.1 Pteropus vampyrus | reverse complement strand
CACGGGCAAGGGCACCAAAACAATTTTATATTGAACTTCTTATCAACTTGGAGAGTGGCAACTTGAAATGAATTTCATTTTAGAAAAATAAAGATCGTGTGTGTGTGCACGTGTGTGCGTGTAGCGTTTTTCAAATACCAAAGTTTGTGACTGGTTTACTCTTTTTAAAATAAGGCTGACTCAAGGCTACCATAAACATAAAAACAATCTCACCTCTGCATTCCCACACGCTCTCCAGAGCAGCAGAGAACAAGAGTGGGGTCAGAGCAAATGCGCCGTGAATCACTCATATCCTAAAACGCTTCTTACATGTGCTGGCACCTGAGAACTCTTCTGGGAATAGTCAGGTGATGTGAAGACCCTCTATCATAGAGTGATGGGGGAAAAGGCTAAAATATCTTGTACCAACTGGTGGGTAGAGAACTTAAATAAAATAAAGATTTAAATAGCCGAGTCCTTGCCTTCATGAAGCTTACAATTTATTTTAGGAGGAAAAATATCACAGCCAGAATCCTTTTCAAAGCAGCAAGTAGCTTCTCAGTAAATTCTGTCATTTATTGAAAACCTATTCTTTTCCAAGCACCAATCTAGGTACTTTACCTACTTTATTTACAATCCTCCTAATGGCCATGTGGTGACGTCTGTTAGGTTTGGGCCATACAGCTGTCATTCTGCTGAATGCAACCCGATATCATTTTGTATTGTCAACCTTGCTCCTGCTATGGGCAACAGAGATAGAAATACCAATGAAGGTGCCCTCCTCTATCCATGGAAGTCACCTGACCCAAGTTTGGCCAATCAGACTCTCTCTCCTGGACCATCAAATCTGGAGCTGAGTAACACAGGAGATAAAGTTTATTTGCTCTGGTACTTAGTTTCTTAAATCTGCCCTGCTTCTTGTTCTTTACCAATAATAACTATTTTCTGTCACTGGCAATCCATGATCCCCAGTACAATACTTATGAACAAACTGAATCTCATGGAGGGTATTTGCTCAAGGTCACACGACTAAATGCCACAAATGGAATTTGAGCTCCGTATGACTCCACAGCCCTACATACATACAGATTTATAAAGTACGATACGTATATGTAATTTTGAGGAATGCAGAGAATAGAAGGCAAATGTCCCCTCCCTCTTTGCTTTACCTGTTAATTAAACGGTCTAGGTCAATACAAATATCTTGTGATAATGTTTAGGCTCTTCCAACTTCACAAGAAGGTTTTTACTCAGTTAAGTTTGGGCTGCTTTTTGTGTCACTTAAAATCCTCAACAATATGTAAACTTAGTCATTTATTTCAAATCGTTTCCTTGAATGAGGCAAAAACAAACAAACAAACAAACAACGAACAAACCATTTATCATGATTATTTTCAAGGTAGTATTTTTAGAGTCAGGCTGCCAGGAAAGACGTCATATCTCTCGCTAAGTGGTCCCAATAACTGCTGTGGTTCCAGCAGTTCCAATGTCCTGTTACTAAAAATGTGCAAAATGATCTAGAAAATACAGGTAGCGCTGTGTAAAATATTCAGTTATAACAGACTTTGAATTAGCATCCACGGAACACTATGTTCTGCCAATAAACGCACATCACAAGTAACCACAGGAAGCACACAGCCTGGGGAAAATTTATCTTTCTTATTAAATAAGCAAATTCGAACAACAACAACAAAAATGTGACAACTTATGTTAGGTACATAGTATCCCCTACCTGGGGTCAGGAGACTTAGATGCCATCCAGGTGATAATGAGAATTCAAGTGAGGCTAAGATACTTTTCTTCTGCTTTATCAGATCTGTTTTCAAAGATTTGATTGCAATTCTCTCGTTACCTCAGTTGATAGAAAAGAGAGCACTCACAAGTTCATGTAGCTGCTCTGAACTCAGCTCCCACAAGAAAGGTGGTACCTTAGCTTCACAGGGAACATGGAGGACATTATCCTTAATGAAAAGGAAGAACGAAATCTTCCTAAGTCACAGGTAAGTGATGTCGCTGAGCAAGACGGCTGTGCGGTGGAGAAAAGTCCTAAAAATCACAGTGGGTCTGGTAAGAGTTAACAGGAAAGGGGGGCAGGACTCAGCACAGTTCAGGGTGTGATCAGGTTGGGATAATTACCTAGGCGGAACTCCAGCTTTCCTCCTGATAAGGAGCCAAATCAACTAAATAATCTTGCCTCTAATTTCTCTCCTTCCGCCAGTGCTGGCAGATGTCTGACAACCCCTTGGACAGATCGACTGCCCATGGATTGTCCAACTGCACATTGGTTTGTGTATGGTGGAAGTGCCATCACAATTATTCAATTGTTTCATCTAAAGTGGAAGTGAGGTTCGGGAGAAACACTATACCTATGATTATGTAAGTGTCTTCTCACTGCCATGGAAATCTGTATTCATCAAGACACTTGCTGCTCTGAAATGTCTGCAATTATGTGAATGCTACTCTGGTCTCTCTGTCTCTCTCTGTCTCTCTCATCTTTAAGAAGGATAGGATGTTAAAGTTGCTTCAGGATTTCCTGAAAATAACAAAACATGTATCAACACAGAGACCAAGAGAGATAATGTTTCAGAGACAGAGTCATAAAAACAAAAAAGATAGACACAGAGAGATACAGAAAATAATCAGGAAGAGCTGAGTCCTGGCCAGTAGGGTCTGGAAGGCTATCTAATCAAAAGACACAGAAAGCAGAACCAAGATGTTAAGTGCAAGTTAATACTTAAATTCTTAATCAAATAAAACACGCAGATGTATTCCAGAGATCACTGGAACAAGCTCCCACTAAAAGCAGAACTCTTCTACAGACCCCTGCCAGTCATCCAG
>NW_011888840.1:35938-38480 GCF_000151845.1 Pteropus vampyrus | reverse complement strand
CTCCCACAAGAAAGGTGGTACCTTAGCTTCACAGGGAACATGGAGGACATTATCCTTAATGAAAAGGAAGAACGAAATCTTCCTAAGTCACAGGTAAGTGATGTCGCTGAGCAAGACGGCTGTGCGGTGGAGAAAAGTCCTAAAAATCACAGTGGGTCTGGTAAGAGTTAACAGGAAAGGGGGGCAGGACTCAGCACAGTTCAGGGTGTGATCAGGTTGGGATAATTACCTAGGCGGAACTCCAGCTTTCCTCCTGATAAGGAGCCAAATCAACTAAATAATCTTGCCTCTAATTTCTCTCCTTCCGCCAGTGCTGGCAGATGTCTGACAACCCCTTGGACAGATCGACTGCCCATGGATTGTCCAACTGCACATTGGTTTGTGTATGGTGGAAGTGCCATCACAATTATTCAATTGTTTCATCTAAAGTGGAAGTGAGGTTCGGGAGAAACACTATACCTATGATTATGTAAGTGTCTTCTCACTGCCATGGAAATCTGTATTCATCAAGACACTTGCTGCTCTGAAATGTCTGCAATTATGTGAATGCTACTCTGGTCTCTCTGTCTCTCTCTGTCTCTCTCATCTTTAAGAAGGATAGGATGTTAAAGTTGCTTCAGGATTTCCTGAAAATAACAAAACATGTATCAACACAGAGACCAAGAGAGATAATGTTTCAGAGACAGAGTCATAAAAACAAAAAAGATAGACACAGAGAGATACAGAAAATAATCAGGAAGAGCTGAGTCCTGGCCAGTAGGGTCTGGAAGGCTATCTAATCAAAAGACACAGAAAGCAGAACCAAGATGTTAAGTGCAAGTTAATACTTAAATTCTTAATCAAATAAAACACGCAGATGTATTCCAGAGATCACTGGAACAAGCTCCCACTAAAAGCAGAACTCTTCTACAGACCCCTGCCAGTCATCCAGACTATCTTATTTGAATGCTACTTATTACAATAAATGCATTAAATAATGAGAAAGCTTTTTTAGAAGTTCCAGCTATGCATTCAGTCAACATTATTTATGCCATTTCCACCGTTCAATTGCTTAAGTGAAAAATATACCCAAGTATAAAACAATGGCCCTCAAACTGTAGTGGAAATATGAGTCACTTTGGGGCCTTACTGAATATGTGAATTCTCAGATCTCGACCAAGACCTACCAAGCCAAACTTTTGGGGGGTGGGTCCCAGGAATTTGCATTTTCATTGAACATATCAGGTGGTTCTGATACAGCACTATGTTGAGAAACAGTACTTTAAAGTATCTACCAGAATTTTTTCTACCAAAAGTTAGTTTAAATGCTCAGCCGACACCTGTTAGTATTAGCATGCATTCTATGACCATGACCATTAACAGCCTCAAGTATGAAAGGGAGGCTGACATTTCATTTTTATTGCAATTATTACTTGCCTGTAGTCTATTTCATTTCCAGAGCTAAATTTTGCTGTCTTCCAGACTTCAAAATTAATAATAACAATATATTAAATGCTTAGGCTTAGAGATAATATCCAAGTTATTCAAAACACAATACCAAAAATAACCAAACCTGCTGCCAACCCATGCTTGTAAAGCCGTATGTGAGCCATTGTCTTTTAATTGTTGACATGGCAAATATATAACATGCCCAGACCTGCTGAGATTCGGGACTGAGGCTTTCGACAGCCAAAGTATCAAAAACAAAGGTAGGCGGAGGGCGAACCAGAGCAAGGGCGGTCATGAGTAGATTAAGAAATATGTGAAAGCTAATGAGGTTTAAAGTTGAAAAAGTTACATTTTGATTGTTCCCATTTATTTAAACCTTGCTCCAGATCATACACCCTTATTTTCATAGTCTGATATAAGAGGTGAGAGCAATAGCATACACATTTAAACGCAGCACTGTCTTTTTATGAATGATTTATTTCTTTTGTTAGCATGCCTGTGACCGCTTCTTTAGTTTTGTATTAGGGGTGAGTGTGTCATTACATAACTTCTTCCCCCTACCCATCTTTATTATAGTTGATGTAGAACACTGTGCAAGTTTAAGGTGTAGACAGTTTCTTAAGCCACAACTTGCTAGTTAGCATGGGTGCACTGTAATAGCTAACAGGAACACCAACGTTTTCCCAAAGTTCTTTACATGCACAATCTCATTTAAAATTCACAATATATCCTATGAAGCAGATATTATTATTATCATCATTATTATTAATATTATTGCTCCCATTTCACGGTCAAGTGTCCAGATTCAGAGAAGTAACTGGAGCTAGTTAAGTGGTGGAACTAGGATTTTTACTCCAAGCTCCTATATTTAAGCCCTAGGCTACCCTTCCTCTGAGTAATAGGCAATAAGCTCCCCTAAAAATGGCACTGACACCACATAAATGAACACCCCAATCTGGTATCTAAGTACTTCATACACACAAGGGAATACCTTAAGAATACTGCATTTGATTTTCCCTCCTACAATCCTTGAAAATGGAATAATGGTCACTTGATCATCATTATCACCACCATCATTATTAGCAGGAAAGAAAATGATGGGGAGTGATGGGGG
>NW_011888840.1:28593-35888 GCF_000151845.1 Pteropus vampyrus | reverse complement strand
GCAGCACTGTCTTTTTATGAATGATTTATTTCTTTTGTTAGCATGCCTGTGACCGCTTCTTTAGTTTTGTATTAGGGGTGAGTGTGTCATTACATAACTTCTTCCCCCTACCCATCTTTATTATAGTTGATGTAGAACACTGTGCAAGTTTAAGGTGTAGACAGTTTCTTAAGCCACAACTTGCTAGTTAGCATGGGTGCACTGTAATAGCTAACAGGAACACCAACGTTTTCCCAAAGTTCTTTACATGCACAATCTCATTTAAAATTCACAATATATCCTATGAAGCAGATAGTATTATTATCATCATTATTATTAATATTATTGCTCCCATTTCACAGTCAAGTGTCCAGATTCAGAGAAGTAACTGGAGCTAGTTAAGTGGTGGAACTAGGATTTTTACTCCAAGCTCCTATATTTAAGCCCTAGGCTACCCTTCCTCTGAGTAATAGGCAATAAGCTCCCCTAAAAATGGCACTGACACCACATAAATGAACACCCCAATCTGGTATCTAAGTACTTCATACACACAGGGGAATACCTTAAGAATACTGCATTTGATTTTCCCTCCTACAATCCTTGAAAATGGAATAATGGTCACTTGATCATCATTATCACCACCATCATTATTAGCAGGAAAGAAAATGATGGGGAGTGATGGGGGGTATTTTTACTCTTTTTAGGAATAACTCGGGCTAATCTTTACATCTGGGCTGGCCCCGGCAGGGGTATATGTCATCTTATTACCTTCAACCACAGTTCAAATAACCATGTTTCCTTGCAACCCACAGAAGAAGGAGGAAGTTCCCTCTCTCTGCAGGTAGCTCCTCTCTTCAGCTAGGGTGAGGTGAAGATTAATTACTCCTAGGCAAAGATTTTAAAGATTCCAGGAGGAAAGACGCAGCATGAACGCAGGATGCACAGGTCACCCTGGGTAACAATGCTGTGTCTAATTCAGCCAGCAAACCTCAAACCACACCATTTGTCAGTGATTACATTACCTAATCTGTACCTTTAACTAGCATTACCCACGCCACTCACATTCCTTTCTCGTTGTGCAATCTTTGCCTTACAATAGAAACAGGACAGCAGAAGATTCAATATACCATCTGTCTTCTGTAGGTGGGTGCAAATGTTGTATCAGGTGATCGACACGGCACGGGTATTACAGGCCGTATGTTAGGCACCTTTCGCTCGCTATAAAGCTTAGCTTATCCACAGCAAAAATGGATTTCCTAAGAAGTTTTTCTCTGGGGATTCTCTCCCTCCTCCCTCTCTCCCCAAGGAGGATTTTCACAAGGGTAGAGTTAAGCAGAATAATGGAGAAAACGTAATAGGAGGTTGAGTTCTAGTCTCAGCTCTGTACCCAGGGGGCTGAGTCACTGAATATGCTACTCTCACTTCTCCTAGCATGAGCTCTTCATCTGATAAATTTGGCTGAAAAAAATTTATATTTATTAGGGACTTTAAAGCTTTAAGCTCTAAGATTCTATGCCAAAAAAAACAAAAAACAAAAAACAAAAAACAAAACACCACTTCTATTTATTAGTGATTGACCTGTCTTTTAACAACAATTTGAGTTTGCTGGTTACTTATGTGCCAAAACTGTCCAGGAGTTTGCTTACATTAAATTTGCAAAGGAGACATTATTTTTAGATATGTGAACTGAAGTAAAGAACAATACAAATGAAAGAATGTGAGATGAGAGTCTCTCTCATGCTTTGTGTTTTAGGTACATAAACGACAACAAAAAAGGTCTAAAAGACATAAAGCTGTCTTCAATATTCTATTAAATAGTAGTATTGGGCACTTATGATAAAGTCAGTACTGCAGATTTTTCAATGATAAAAGGTCCAATCCATCAAGAAGATATAAAAATTGTAAACATATATGCCAAAAAAAACATATCAAACATAATACTTAACAAAAAGCCCCAAAATTCATGAAAAAAAATTCACCGAATTCAAGGCTAAATGGACCATTCTGTTCCACTTTCAATGAAGGTTGGAACGATTAGGCATAACCCATGTAACACATATGTATAAACGATGACCCAGCAATTCTACTCCTAGAATGTATCTAATATGCTTACAACATGATTACTTTATATAAATTTCAAAAGTAGATAACTAATCTATCATTTTAGAATTCCTGGGTGGTAGTTTCAATAGTAGCTCACTTTATAATAGCTTGAAATGTGCATAAATAATTTGTATATTTTCTATTTAGTGCCATAAAAATAGTTTTCTTGATAATTTATTAGTTATATGACTTTGGGCAAGTTATACATTCTCTGAGTTACACTTTACTCATCTGTAAAATGGGGATCAAGTTTATTATGAGGCTCAAACCTGATTAAATACTAAGCCCAGTGTTTACTACCAGTGAATGTTAAATACGTATTGGTTTTTCTTTTCTCCCCTTCAAGACCATTGAAAGAGAGGCAACGTCTGCATGGGTCATAACCAGAAAAGCCAGTTTGGGTTCTGGTTTGGGAAAGGGAAATAGATCTCAAGTTGGAGTTATTCATGGAGATCAAAAGAAAATAAACAATACAGGGTGTTAAGAAAGAATTTTCCCCAATCCAAGAGAACCTTGCAAGGACAGGGAATCCAGAAGCCACCGTAAAATATCGACATGCTTCTAAAATAAACAGAGCAGTGGAATTCCATTAAGAATCTCCCATCCTGCCCAGAGAATACTCACTTGAACAGAGCTGCTTCAGAAGTGGAGGCGTCATCCAATGTAACTAGACTCCTGGATGGTCCTTCTCCAAACATTACAGACATAAGCCTAAGCCAAGTCAAGATTTGCTAGTTACATCAATAGAATGAATTCCTTATATCTGCAGAATGCTTTATGTCTACAAAAATGTCTACGTTCAGCAAGGATATTACTTGGGAGTTTGGGGCACTGCTGTAGTAAATAAACTGTGTGCCTATGTTTAGTGCATAACAGCTCCGACAGCAAAAAACTGTTCTTGGAAAAAAAAGAACATTTGCAGCTGTAGGGTTCGGTCCCATAAATCTCCCCACAGAATACACAACTGGCTGGGGAGTGACTGCTGTGGGAGGAGGCAGGAATCCAGTTCTTGGACAAACACAGGATTCTCTCTCCAGAGAATCAGTCTTCCTCTAAGTTTTACGCTTGAAGCGCGCTGTATGGCGATGCGGTTCCCCCGGGAACAGACTGCCCAATCAGTCTTGAAGGGAAGCCAACCATATGTAAGAATGACTTTCTTTCACAATAAAAACAGCAACGACAGAAAGCAACTCTAAAGAAGTTTTGTTTCAAATTGAGAAATTCAAAGTGCCTGCTGGTTTCAAACAGAACCTACCCCTCCAGCCCAAATGGACCAAAGGTCTGTTTCAGAGCTAGTCTTGCCCTTGGTCCACTTCGCTCTGCTGTTGTCGCTGCTGCTGCTGCTGTTGCTGGTGGTGGTGGGGGAAGCTAAGGGGAGACTGTGACACACTCAAAAGGAGGGGAAGGCATGAGGGGCCCTGGTTCAGTCCATAGCACTCGGGTGCCCAGTGTCAGGAAGAAGGTGGCCTTCCCAGGGATGCCCTCCAGAGATGTGGACTCGGCTGAATGGAGGATGTGTGGCTTACGCCGTGGTTCCCATCACCTTCCCACAGGTAGCTCACGATCACATTAGGACCCCTTCTGAGATCCGCCTGTGCTAAGGGCAGATAGAATACTCTCGAGCTGGTGATTCACAAGGTTGTAAGAAGCATTCGGGCCCTGAAGAGAAGCAACGCCTGCACATTATAGCCTGCACATTATAACCACGAGATGCAATGTCCTCCCCTTTTCTCCTGAAGGAAAGGCATCTGTCACCTGGGGGCCTTCATACCACAGGGAATATGCAATTCCACTCCTACGCCCTCCCTCTGCTCCCCAAACAAACGTGGCTTACACTGTGGATACAGGAATTTCCTTAGAGTTCCTGTAATGACACGCTGGGGCTTTCAACAGCAGGAGACTCACTTTTGACACACATATCGACTCCCACAGGAGCTTACTTACAGCTCAAAGGAAAGAGGCTCCAGAAGGTCAGACTTCCACCCTGACCCAATTCTTTCCTCCACAAGAATCTTTCACCCAGTTATCTGTTTGCCCTTAGAATATTTACTATTGGCAACTTAACACCCATAAATTGTTATGCTTTTTTTCCGGATTATGCTCAGATGCAAAATTAATATACCAAAGGTTTTAAAAGATCATTCAATGAGATGCAGTACACATTAACGTAATTCATCAGGCAAATAATTGCATTATTACAACTTTGCTTTCACAAATGCAACGCATTCTTCATACAGTATTCCATTCATAAGAGGTGACCTGCAGTATGGTGGTGACATTATCTAACCTGTAGGGGTAGGCCAAAGTCTCATTCCCCTTATTTTTCTTCTGAAGTGGTGCTGCTGCTCTGATCTGGGCTAAGAACAAGATGTGTGTGTGAGCACTTTGCAGAGACACACAGGCCACCATCTCATTGATAGTTTTGGTGAGAAAAGAATTATAAATAGGACTGAGCATGAGTGTGGTGAGATATGGCTGAGCAACCTTAGATGGTATTCATTACAGCTAATGGGAGCCGAGTGCCCTCAGGGGTGGAAACCAACACTCTGGGTTCTTATTCAACCAGTCCCTGTGGCTACATTCAGGATCTAGGACCAAGCAGTCAAGGGACAGGGAGGGGAATGAAGAGGGGCCCCAAATCAGTCTACTCAGGACTGTCTCAGTTCAAGAACTTGTGAAGAACAGAGAGTATCAAAAAAAAAAAAAAAAAGCGTCACACTGACTTGGCTAAAGATGAGGAGTTAAGCCTCCCACACCCCATGGTCTTTATAACAAACATTGGGTGTGGCCCAGTGTGCTGTATTTTGGATCATGCCACCTTTGGGTGCTTTGCACACCAGTCCCAGACAACTGTGTGGATTTGAAGACTGGGGTTCCCTCCGACATCTCTATTCCTAGAGAAACACCTAATCCCTAGCAGAGTTGGTAACATATTTTGCCAAGTCTAACCGAATGGAGAAATTGAGTACCAGGAAAATAAAGTAATTTCGACACATTGGAAGGGCCCCATAATATAAAGGCAAGACCAGAGGCTCTGGAGTAGACAGACCTGGGCTGGTTTGGCTCTTGACTGACATTCAGTTGCACAACCAGAGGCTATGACCCAAACTCTTTCAACTTGAACTATAAAACATAGCTAACATCCAGCTCATTGGGTTGTGACAAAGATTAGTGGAGAGTACACACTTTCAGCCAGTAGCACTGTGACCAGTATGATGCTCGACAATAACTGGTTCCTTTTCCCTGGTATCCCCGTAGAGGAATACAGACGTGAAGTTACACTGTGTAGTCTACACTCCAGCTCCCAGCCCTGTGAATGTCTACTTCTAATGCCAAACCACTGGATTCTGAGCCAGGACAAAACTCCTCTGCTCAGTCTTTACGCAAGAAAGTGATTAATTCATAGGCTAACCCTGGAAAATTGACTTCCATTCTGGGCATTGAGAAATGCTTCCAGGAAAGTTTTCCAGATGGCCAGACTTAGCTCAGTCCTATTTCTTCTACCTTTTATAAAGTAGCTGAAATAAGCCATCTTGTATACAAAACTAGAGTTTGCTAGAACCAGTTCTTTTTAGCAGTTTGGGGAGAAAAGGCTAGAAGACTCTTATCTTAAACACTTCATCCATTTTTGGGTTCCTGCTTCAAGCAGCCAGAGGGAACAAGAAAGATAGTTTATGGAGACAATGGTAGAGAATTCTAGATCATGTAATATATAATTCTACATGCAGCAGCATGTGCAAGGTACAATATTCAAGGAAATTATCATGGCATCTTCTCTCTCCCTTCCTGGCTGGATCTCATACTCATTCTCCCCATCCCTTCCTCACACTTGTCCTGAGGACATTTTGTGGGTCAGACTTTAGGAAGAACATGAATATAAATAAGGCGGAGCTTTGTGGTGACCAAGCTAGAACTACAAGTCCCAGATTCCCTTTCCAGTGCAGTTATAGGTTCAATCTGACCACAAGAAATCAGCATAATACCTGGAAGGCGGAAGTAAAGCAGGGAACACTACCCACGGCTGCCATGGTTAAACACAGGAGAGGCCAACGCAGGGCTGCCGTGGAGGAGGTCCAGCACGTCCTTGCTCTATGCTGCCCCACATCTGTTCTCCCCGAATGGCAGCCCTGATGACCAATAGTGGCCTCAAGGCCCCCACCAGCCATTGAGGTCACAGCCTTGCAGAGATTTCTTCACCAGCTTCCCTTACAGCCCCATTCTAGACCCTTCAGGAATGAAAACTAGGGTCACCCAACCTGGAATAAAGGTTTGAGAACCACAAACGACTGAGAAGCTTGCTGAGGGTCCAGGGAATAGGAAAGTAGTAGAACTAAGAAGCTATTAATACACAGGCAGAGACGTCGATGGATGACAACTTGTCCTCACTTTCCCGTGAAGTGAGAGAGAAACGCGGAAATGCTGGTACCTCCCAGCTTGTCCTCGCTCTCTCTGACTGTGGCCAGCCCTTCCTCCCGATGGCCAGCCCTGCTAACAGAAGTCTCATGCCCGTCACCAGACCCTCTGAAAGAAGTATGAAAAAGGAACTAGTCGCCCAGGCTTGACACAGAGGATGAAAGAGTCAGAACTCAAGTTGCAGTGGTGGGAATCTAAGGGAGACATAAAAATGGAAGCTCGCTGCATAGATAGTGCTGACGGGTGTGAAGATGGAGGCTGAGAATTAAGAAGAGAAGCGGGTTTAAGGCAAAGATGAGTAGGGACTTGGAGACAACACCATGCCAAAAAGATACGCTGGCACCAGTGTCCAGGGTGGAATGCGGGCCGGGGCCCTGAGAGAGCTTGGGTGAATAGTTCACTTTGAGAGTCACTGACGCAGAGGCGGTGGGCGAAGTGGTGGACACTGGGCCTGAAACTGTTACTGCACACTGAAACACCTGATTATAGACAATTGTGTATATTTCCCAGCTGTTTCTCTCTGCATATTTCCTATTTCCACAAGATATGCTTCTGAAGAGAATGACTTGAGACTTACCAGAGTTTGGGACACGTGACATCATATTCCACACATGAGCCTGTGGCCCAAGAGTCCAGCTTATGCAGATATGGGTACTCTGCCTGAGCTGACCTAGTGAAGACAGGAGACAGTCATGCCGTCTCTGAGTTATAGGGTGTGCTTGGTCTTGACTCTGGCTCTGTGAAGTGAAACTTGATCTCATCAACCCCAGCTGTGGGGACACGCAGGCGGCCACCCTACC
>NW_011888840.1:24225-28543 GCF_000151845.1 Pteropus vampyrus | reverse complement strand
CATTTTTGGGTTCCTGCTTCAAGCAGCCAGAGGGAACAAGAAAGATAGTTTATGGAGACAATGGTAGAGAATTCTAGATCATGTAATATATAATTCTACATGCAGCAGCATGTGCAAGGTACAATATTCAAGGAAATTATCATGGCATCTTCTCTCTCCCTTCCTGGCTGGATCTCATACTCATTCTCCCCATCCCTTCCTCACACTTGTCCTGAGGACATTTTGTGGGTCAGACTTTAGGAAGAACATGAATATAAATAAGGCGGAGCTTTGTGGTGACCAAGCTAGAACTACAAGTCCCAGATTCCCTTTCCAGTGCAGTTATAGGTTCAATCTGACCACAAGAAATCAGCATAATACCTGGAAGGCGGAAGTAAAGCAGGGAACACTACCCACGGCTGCCATGGTTAAACACAGGAGAGGCCAACGCAGGGCTGCCGTGGAGGAGGTCCAGCACGTCCTTGCTCTATGCTGCCCCACATCTGTTCTCCCCGAATGGCAGCCCTGATGACCAATAGTGGCCTCAAGGCCCCCACCAGCCATTGAGGTCACAGCCTTGCAGAGATTTCTTCACCAGCTTCCCTTACAGCCCCATTCTAGACCCTTCAGGAATGAAAACTAGGGTCACCCAACCTGGAATAAAGGTTTGAGAACCACAAACGACTGAGAAGCTTGCTGAGGGTCCAGGGAATAGGAAAGTAGTAGAACTAAGAAGCTATTAATACACAGGCAGAGACGTCGATGGATGACAACTTGTCCTCACTTTCCCGTGAAGTGAGAGAGAAACGCGGAAATGCTGGTACCTCCCAGCTTGTCCTCGCTCTCTCTGACTGTGGCCAGCCCTTCCTCCCGATGGCCAGCCCTGCTAACAGAAGTCTCATGCCCGTCACCAGACCCTCTGAAAGAAGTATGAAAAAGGAACTAGTCGCCCAGGCTTGACACAGAGGATGAAAGAGTCAGAACTCAAGTTGCAGTGGTGGGAATCTAAGGGAGACATAAAAATGGAAGCTCGCTGCATAGATAGTGCTGACGGGTGTGAAGATGGAGGCTGAGAATTAAGAAGAGAAGCGGGTTTAAGGCAAAGATGAGTAGGGACTTGGAGACAACACCATGCCAAAAAGATACGCTGGCACCAGTGTCCAGGGTGGAATGCGGGCCGGGGCCCTGAGAGAGCTTGGGTGAATAGTTCACTTTGAGAGTCACTGACGCAGAGGCGGTGGGCGAAGTGGTGGACACTGGGCCTGAAACTGTTACTGCACACTGAAACACCTGATTATAGACAATTGTGTATATTTCCCAGCTGTTTCTCTCTGCATATTTCCTATTTCCACAAGATATGCTTCTGAAGAGAATGACTTGAGACTTACCAGAGTTTGGGACACGTGACATCATATTCCACACATGAGCCTGTGGCCCAAGAGTCCAGCTTATGCAGATATGGGTACTCTGCCTGAGCTGACCTAGTGAAGACAGGAGACAGTCATGCCGTCTCTGAGTTATAGGGTGTGCTTGGTCTTGACTCTGGCTCTGTGAAGTGAAACTTGATCTCATCAACCCCAGCTGTGGGGACACGCAGGCGGCCACCCTACCAAAAGCAGTTTCCTTAGGGCACTGTGGTCCCACAGCTGGTCACACATGGTCCCGACAAAGGCAGCTTTCTACTCCGAGGTGCAGAGGGGCTCTGCGGGCCCCCTTATGCAGATCGCTGGCTTTCCTCATCCCATCAAGAAAGCCTCATTTAAAACCTTGCTCAGTAAACTTTCTATCAGTCAGCACAACTTCTGCCAAATCTGGGTGGTGACAGGACTAGGTAGGAAGAGGGAGGAAAAAAGTAAACATTTTCTCCTCAGCACAGAAACATCCATCTTTTAAAAGAACTGAAGACCCAAAGTATATTTGAATTAATACGAAATTGACCCCCACCAGCCTTAAACTTTCCTTGCGACAGGATGCAGCACGTTATCCGCTTGCCGTAAAAAGCCTCTGCTGCTCAGAGAGAAAAGGACACAGTGGGACCTTCCCAGGCAACAGGCCACAGCTGTTCACTGGCAGCCTCGCCATCAAAGGGGGCTGGAACCCCATCCTGAAATCCCATCCCTGGGGATGGGGCAGGCAACAAGAGCTGCGTTTTACCCTGGCGGTGAGGGGAAGTGTGAATGCCACGCAGCATCGCTGTGATGATTCAGAGCAGCGAAGAGCAACATGGGCGCGAAGACAGCGCAACTAAGGTTTGGGGCTGCGGCTTTGCTCGTTTTGCTCCATGCGAATTTGGACATCAACTGGAGCTGATATATTTCCAAATGTGTTTATTGCTGATACTCAGAGTACACCATCCAAACACTTTCCTTCCCAGTGGATTTCAAAATCAAACTGTGGGACACCGCCTTCCATTGGAATTTGAGGCATAAAAAAACCACACAGCCCCTCAGCCAGCAACACGAGGGATCTTATGGCTTCATATCCATCTTTTAAGAGGTCTGGGATGGGAGCTGGCACTCGTGGCTGCCGTATGCTAAAATCACTTGGGAGTTTCCAAAAGGTGCCAATGCCTGGGCCCCGCCCCAGACCAACTGAACCTGTATTTTCAAAGAGTTTCCCAGGTGATTCTGAGGTACAGTGAGGGTTGAGACACACTGGTTTAGGCCCATTCAAGCATCTTTTTGTTCTTGCTTATGCTCGTTTTAAACAAGAGGACTTTAAGTAAGCCCAGGACCCCAAAGTAGAATTCACGGCACAGGAAGAGCTGGAATTCACTCTTTACCTGGCCCTGAGCAACGTACTTGGGTCTTGATTTTCTTACCTGTAAAACAGAGTTAATTGTACTCACTCACCTCTATTTCAGGAAGTCGTGAGACTAAAATGATTAAGGTAACATTATCTGACACGTGTTTTACAAAAGCAAGGCATTGTTATTATTATTGAAAACGGTGATAAACACTTATTATTAGTTACTGAAATGACTATGATGGTAGGAGGGGAGTAGAAGAAGGATGGAAATAATATAAATTGGGTGCCCAATGGGCCAAGCATTGAAGTTGATCTATTACACACATCTCATTTACCACCACAGCCAAGAGGGATCAGATCCTAGTTCTGGTTACATCTCACTTATGCCAGATTAAGTCATTTCACTTCTGTGAGTCTCATTTTCTTTACCTGTAAAATGAGGAGCTTACACTGGGAGGTTTTCTTTAAAGATTCTTATCCTGGGGTATGGTCCATATACATAAGTTTCAGATGATCCACAAACACCATTAAACTGTATAGAAATGTCACACATATACACCCCTCTTTTTTTTCTGGGAAGAGGGTCCATAGCTTCGTCAGATTCTCAAAGAAGCAAATGACTGCAAAATAATATTAAGAATCAGCAAAATCTTTCTAGCTCTCAGTTTCTGATTATTGGTAGTATAAATAATACTACCATTGGTGTTAAAATTCCAACAGATATTAACGGATGGCTGAATTTCAAAACATATTTCATTTATAAATCTACCTAATACAAAATTCTGGAAAGAGCCAAGAATAAAGATTAGCCAATGACCATTAGAAATTGTCGGTGACTTCTATCACTTCCCAGAAGTCGAACTAGTTTGAAGGTGATGTCCACAGACCTGGAGAGTATGTTTGTGCGTGGGGGCTGATGGACTGATGGGGTAGGATATAAAGTCTCAGGGCAAAGAGAGACGAGACTAAAGATGGGGCTCAGCCAAAATAAGAACTTGAACCAGTGTCAGAAAAACACAGAAAAAGGAAAAAACAGATACTCATGCCCTAAATGGATCAGGTGTCTGATGATGCTCTCAGCACAGACTTTACTGAAGGCTGTCTGTAATCACATCATCAGGATCTCCACTTTGCTATCATGACCAACTAGGGTTCTCGCTTTTGGGCTTCTTGCCAACAGAAAACACTCATTCAGGAGCCCAGCTCAGATGCTGAGTCTCATATTACATCCTAAAGATCAACACATTCGAGCTGCTTAAATCCTTGAGATACAGAAAGTTCAGAGACAAGGACATATTCTTTCTAGTTTCCAAACCTCAGTCCTTTCACTTTTAAACATTTTATGGATTTGAATTTCTTACCACACAAGAATGCCACCTATCAGTATGTGCTCTTGGAGGACATAGCAATACAATGAAAGCCAACGCAGAGTGGTCCCAAATGCAATACTATGTTTCTGTGCATAGGGTCGTCTAAATCACCATGGCATCAAGAGTATTTTTTGGCCTATACATTCTCTTGAGATAATCAGTTCCACAATATAAAATAATAGTTCCAAAGCACAGGCTCTAGATCCAGGCATATCTGAATT
>NW_011888840.1:9799-24175 GCF_000151845.1 Pteropus vampyrus | reverse complement strand
GGGCTTCTTGCCAACAGAAAACACTCATTCAGGAGCCCAGCTCAGATGCTGAGTCTCATATTACATCCTAAAGATCAACACATTCGAGCTGCTTAAATCCTTGAGATACACAAAGTTCAGAGACAAGGACATATTCTTTCTAGTTTCCAAACCTCAGTCCTTTCACTTTTAAACATTTTATGGATTTGAATTTCTTACCACACAAGAATGCCACCTATCAGTATGTGCTCTTGGAGGACATAGCAATACAATGAAAGCCAACGCAGAGTGGTCCCAAATGCAATACTATGTTTCTGTGCATAGGGTCGTCTAAATCACCATGGCATCAAGAGTATTTTTTGGCCTATACATTCTCTTGAGATAATCAGTTCCACAATATAAAATAATAGTTCCAAAGCACAGGCTCTAGATCCAGGCATATCTGAATTCATACACGAGTCTTAACATTAGCCAAATGGTTAACCCCTCTGAATCTCTTTTTTTTTTTCCATCTGTAAAAATGGAGAAAATGCCTATGTCTAGGAATAGTTATTATGAATGATAAAACAGAGATAATGAACCTACTGTGGTGCCTAACCTGTAGCATCACTCGCCAAATGTTGCTTTAATTGATCCTGGAACGATTTCACTAAATCCACTGGAAGGGTGGGCCACGTGCCCAAAAATGTTAAATGGAAAAGCTACCTTTTTATACAAGTGTGTTCAGTGCCGTCTGCCTCTATATGCGAATGAAATAATATAAGGTCTGGACATGCTCAAATTCTTACAAAAATAAATAGATTTTCATGTGAATTATCTTGTTGCTGTTGGGCTGCAGTACATCTCATATCTGCCCATCTGTCTTAGAATATAATGATAAGTCATTGGGAATCAACTTCCAAGAATTGATTGAATACCTCATAGTACTGTCAGACTTGAATAAAAATAAATGGAATTAGTTCATTGAGAGATTAAAAAAAAAAAAATGTGAGCACCTAGTAAGTGTCATGTGATGTGTGGTAGACGCTAGAATGAAATTCCGCTGGCTATCTGCTAGTCTAACAAGCATTTTCACTCTGGTAAAGCAGAGACAGTACCTAGGCTAGAGTCTCCACAGCCTCCAGGCACAGAAATTAATTTATCGACTCAGTAAATATTTATTTAGCATGCAGTAAAAAAAAAAAAAAAAAAAAAAAAAACAATTAGATACAATCCCTGCACTCATAGAGCCTATGTCCTAGAGTTAAAAGAAAATAAATATGTACCTGTAAAATAAATAAACAGGGAGGTATGAGAGAAATTAGGGGCTCTGGCAGATACTATAAGTTTCATTCACCTTACCTCATCTCAACCTCTCTTTCTCTTGCCCTATAAAAATTGGAAAAGGAAATACTCAAATTCCCAGCCCCCTGTGAAGTGATCACACAACACAATACCAGCCAATGTGAATAGAAATGCTATGAAGAATTTACACCCAACATAAAAAGGAGGAGACAGGTAAGGTGAGGTGTAAAAGATAAGCAGGCACGCTGTGGAAAGCCTTGAGAAGAGAATTCTAAGGGACAGGAACAGGAAGTGCAAACGCCCTATGCATAGAAAGCAATCACTGGTCTGAGGAATTAAAAGGTGATAACAGAGGTGAGCAAGGAAGACAGTAGCAAGGAGATCAGATTTAAAAGACCAGGTAGAGGTCAGGTCATGTGGGACTGTGTGGGCCATGGTAAGGTTTTGAGAGTTTATCCTAAATGGATATGTGAAACCAGTGAAGGATCTCAAGCAGGCAAGTGGCAGAAGCTGACTTCCATTGGCTGCTACCTGGAGAATGGATCATGAGGCTGCAAGAATAGATGTAAGAAGAACGGTGAGAGCCACAGCAGTTCTGGTGAGACTGACGGTGGTTTGGATTTGGGGAAATGAAGAAAAACAGATGCATTCCAGATACATTTTGGAAGATGAATTCCAGATACATTTTGGAAGTGTCTTGAATTAAAAAGAGAAGAGAAAAGCAAGCATGACTTCTAGGACTTTGGCCCAAACAACTGGGAGGATGGAAGTGATATTTACTGAGATGGAAGAATCTGGAGGAGGAACAGGAATGTGCAAAACAAAGCATTCAATCAACTCGGCATCTATAATTCCTGTCCCAGGGATCCGACCCTGGCAAGTGAATGTTTTCCCATTTTGCTTTCCATCATTCCACTTTTTCTCACAGGCTGTAACTGTAGTACCAACAATATTTGATTTCATCTGGCAGAACAAAAATGGTGGGTGGAATTAAGAGACTGTAGCTAAAGGCAAAATGACAGACTCAGTGCATCACTTTATAGCCCTCATCATGGAATTTTGAAAATGAATTGTGAAAACCCACAAAACTTTGTATCTGAGACCCCCAAGTCTTACACCCAGTAATGTTCCTACCAAACGCACATATCATCGTTTGTAATTAAATATTTGTGTGAATAATTAATATCTGTCCCATCACTCGACCCGAAGCTCCATGAGGACAGGGACCTCACTGGCTTTGCTCACCACTAGGTCCTCACAGGTAGTAGGCACTCAATAATTATTCGTTGAAGGATGTTTGCATAGCTTTTTCTGGTCCATGGCAGAAATTATTAGTTGTCCCCTTCCTCTTTATTAGTAGAACCTGCATTTTTTTTCTAGACACATGGCCATTGTGTTAATTTCCCAAGGGTACCATAACAAATACCGAAAACCGGGTAGCTTAAAACAATAGAAATTCATTGCCTCATTGTTCTGGAGGCCTGAAGGATGAAACTAAGGTATCAGCAGGGCCAGGCTCTCTCTGATAGCACTAGGGGAAAATCCTTGTATCTCTTAGCTTCCTGTGTTTGCTGACAATCCCTGGCATTCCTGGGCTTTTAGATATTTCACTCCAGTCACATGGCCACCTTTTCCATGTGTCTCCACAGCGTCTTTCTTCTGTGCATATCTGTCCCTATTTCCAAGTCCCCCCCTTTTTTTTAAGGATACCAGTCATATTGGATTAGGGCCTAATCTAATGACCTCATCTTACCTTGACTACCTGTCAAGACCCTATTTCCAGATAAGGTCACATTCTCAGGTACTGGAGATTAGGACTTCAGTATGTCTCTTTTTGGGGGGACACGGTTCAACCTATAACATTCACCTAGAATAAACTCAACATCTCCCAGATTCCCTTGTATCAAAATGTGGCCATGTGTGGTTATGTTCTGGTCAACGACATATAAAGAGAAGTATTGTGCACGACTTCCTGAAAGTATCATTAAAGGAGAAATAGTGCCCTTCTGCTTCCCTTCTTCCTTTATGAGTGGCTGGAATGCAAACCTGATGGCTAGAGTTCCAGCAGCCATTCTAGATCATGAAGTAACCTTGGGAATGGAAGCTGAACAAAGTGAAACTACAAAATAGGAGACCAGAGACCACAGAGACATTTCTCAGCCTTGGACTTGACTTCCTTCCAGCTTTTGCACGACAAAGAAATACTAGTCTTAATCATTGTTTTGAAGGATCTTTTATCGCTCTTAAAGGAACCTAATTATAGCTGATACACAACCCGAAATCAAGAATCTTCTGTAAGTCACATAGCAATGCCAACAGTAAAGATACTGTTATATTTATCTTTACTTTCCAAGATACTTGCATTGGTCATGGATAAATCTGGGAGTATGGCTTTGGAAAGAGATGTTCCAGCTTTGGTTGGGACAGCTTTGAATTTATCTCAGGTATCGGTCAGTGCGCTGGTGGTGTTGGGGGAGGAGTCCCTTGATGTTACAGCTGGCAGCATCTCCAGAGATCCAGCACAAAGAAAATCAGTATGACAGCCCACAGCAGATCAATTTAGGAGCCGCTCAGGATCATACCAAGACATTTCTAAAACTTGTCATGTCTATGCTTTGTAAAAAATGACTTTTTCTATAGTTTTGAATAAAAGTGTTTAGTTTCAACTTAGCAGTGAGCAAAAACAAACCCACTGATATGAGTGTAGCAGTCGGCAGGGCCGGAACTTGGTATAATGCCAGGAATCTCTGATTCTAAGATGTACATTTGAACAACTCTGAAATTGGGTCACATTCACATCTTATGATCAATGCACCTTATATTTGAAGAAATATGTTAGATGACCCTCTTTGAATGCCTACCACATGACAGGCATGGGCTTGATACTTCACCCACATTTTCTTATTTATCCTCAGATTTATGTCATGAAGCAATTATCATTGCCATTTTAAGATGAGAAAAGAAGGTTTAGCATTTCTAAGAAAATAATAGAATTACAACAGCACAGTAAAACATGGCAGAAGTATATGACGACATAAACCTTGCTCCCAATAACACCCCATTTCAGCAACTGTTTTGTTACTTTGGGTTATGTGTTCATAAACTTATTTAAGAATCAGCCTGAAGACTCAGAGCAACACAATGATTACAACAGTATAATAAATGATGCCTACAAACATATACAGAGTGTTTATTATGAGGCGGCTACTGTGCTAGGACACATTTCATTTAATTGTGACCACTCCGAGTGCCAGTTTAAAGGTGAAGAATTTGAGGCTTAGATTAGACTTGAAGTAGTGAGGCTGGGTCTGACAGAAGGGGTGATGTTGGGACTCAAACACCCAGTGTCTGACACCTAAACCTAGGCTGTTCGTCACAGGACCCAACGCCAGGCACAAACTGGGAACCGGAGTCCTCGGTGACGACGGGATCGGCCACAAGAGAAAGGGCATGTGATGGGTCAGATGAAAGGAAGGAGAGTGACTGGCTAGGAGAAGTCAGACATGCTTCTGGGAGATTTCTGAGAGTGGGCCAGGGAGCGCTAGTCATAGGCTCGCCAGACGAAGTCAGTCAGAAAGGACCTTGTGTCCTCAGTATCCAGGCAGAGTGTGGCGGTCACTTTCTAGACGAGCTGAGGAGCAGAGACGCAGGGGAAATGCGAGGACTGGGCAGAAATCTTGGGTCACGAGGCAAAGGGCAATTTAGACTGGAAAGGTTGGAGCCCAGGGGACTCGAGAAAAATTTCCGGGAGAGAAGAAATCTTCAGGCTCGTTCTACCTCTGGATACAGCCAGAAACCTCTTAGAGCTGTGCCCCACAATTCATACTGTGAGGAAGACTCCACATATGTCCTCATTTAGCAGATGAGAAAAAGACCCAGAGAAACGAAATAATTTGCCGAACCTCACAGCACAGAGGCCTGAGGAGTGGAGCCAGGATTCTGTCTGACTCTGAAATCCTAAACTACTTTCTGGTAACAGAAATCATAACAGTGGTTGCCTCTGGTGGGAGGAGACTGACTGGAAAGAAGGCTGAGGGAACTTCCTGGCACGCAGGAAATGCTCTGTGTTGGATTGGTAGTTACCCAGGTGTACACTTTGACAAAATTTATCAGACTATACACTTAAAAGCTGTGTATTTTGTCATAAGAAAACTGACTCAATTTAAAACAGAATTTTATCAAGTTCTTGAACTTTCCTCCCCTAACTCACGCATTTTCACTGGGGCTGGCTTAACCCAAAGGAGAAAAAAAACTGCCTCTCAGAAAGTGAAAAAAAAAAATCTTCCTCTTTTATATATAAAGCATGTGCACACACACGCACAGTACATAAACAGGTAAATATTATATCTGTAGTATCTGAATTTCATAGCGAGGGATGATTAGGAAAAAAATGGCCTAAAAGGATCTTTAGGGGGAAGATAATAAAAAATAGTTTGAGAACCCCTGTTCTAACCCATCGCTATGCCTCCTTCCAAAATTCTCTTCAGACTGCCATCTAGACATTCTTTCCTTCTAAGGAACCATGTTCCCTTCTGGTTTCTTCTATATGGAATAAACCCTCTGTGGGTGTGTGTATGTACCTATATATGTGAACACACTGCAACCATGTGCCTTGCACAAATACACACATGAGCACACCACACACACACACACACACACACACACACACACACACACACACACACACTGTGCACAGATATGCTTAGGCTTAATTGATTTCTATTCATTCTTTAGATCCCAATTCAAGCATCCCTTCCTCGGAGTGGCACTGCTCCCTGTCAACCTTCCCACCATCCTACAGAAATTAGCAGCGCTGGTCCTTTTCTTCATAGCTCTTACCTCAGTTTATAATTCTATGTATAGAAGAGGAATTATTTGATTACCGTCTCTTTCCCTCTCTAGACTACAAATCCCTTGAAGGCCTAACATAACATCTGACACATGGCAGGTGGTCGATAGATGCTGGTTGAGCAAAGAACTGTGCAGAGTTGTCTTGTCTTCTCGGGGGCTGACAGAGTCTCGCCTAAGGAATGACCCCCTGCGAAGGAAGGGCACAGAGCAGAAAAGGGATCTGAGCTGAGGCCCTGAGAAGTGGCCTCTCATGCGGGCAGAGTGGCCATCTCTCCCCTCCTAGTCATGTCCAATGGTGAGCAAAAGAACCCTAACCCTTTCTGTTGACAAAGAAACAGCTCTGCTGGAGTGAGACAAAGCACAGCACAAGAGACAACACTTTCTACTCCCACATGTGAATTTCCTGAATTCAGCTGGAGAGGAACTATTTTTAAAAATGCAGTTTTGTTTTTTTAAAAAAAATCTGTGTTGGTCATCATCCCACAATTTGCTACTTCAGTGCCCAAGCTGTCTTGGCTAAATTGATTAGGAACTTCAGATGGCTTGCCCAACCTGGTCTCTCTTGATTCAGGAAGAAAATTCCACGAAATATAAAGGTTTGTTGCCAAGGGGAGGAAAGACCAAAGAGCAGGACTTTGACATTTTTCCTCTGTATGAGAAATAGAAATTCTGAAAGGGGGTGGGGAAGAATACAATGACCACCAAGTCTTTACTCTCAGTTCGATTTCTCTATAAATATGCAAAACAACGAACAGAGAATAGAAGCCCCATAAGTCCACATCCATCAATTCATCGCGGCAGGAAACAAGAAAAGAAGCCAGGAGTTTTGAAATCCCTCTGAGAGTTGGCACAGGGTTACATGAAAACTTGGATACTGTTTCTCACAAGATTTAATTATTCCCACCAGAAAAAAAAAAAAAAAAAACTTTCCAGAGAAGAGCAAGGATACTTTTGTTCCTTATTTGTAAATATGGCTCAAATTTCTTCATAGTCTGAAGGCTGGTTTGCTCTGACAAGTGTTTGATTAAAGTAACAAAAATGAATGTTTTGTATCTTTTACTTGGAGGATCTTGCAAGATCTAGTCCTGACCTAAGTGAGAAGCTGGTGCCAAGAACAAAAAATTATTTATTTGATCTTTTCCAAGCCAGCGCAGGTGACCACGTGACCGTCCTAACAATTTGTTTTGAATGGAATACAAATTCTCCCCACAGGAGACAAGAAAGGTCACGCATCTATGAGCAGTTTACAAGGGGTTTAAGGTTTCTTTGGAATATATTCTCTATTGAGCTCTGCCTCATGGGTTTGTATTTTTTGAAATAATGCAATAGGAAGCATTATTAGGGCTTTGGGACAGAGACCGGGTTTGAATCTAGGTCTGACATTTATAAGCTGGGTGAGCTTCGGAAAGCGATGGACTGGGTCTCGGTTTCCTCATTTGTAAGTAGAAAGAACACTACCCACCCATCTGTAAGAGCTGTAAGAACAGTGAAAGATGATGTGTGTGAAATACGTGAGGAAAAGTTGCAGGTGCTCAAGGAGCGAATCCGTCAGCCTTTCTGCAGAAGCACCGATTCACTGGATCATTCAATAGATTTGCTTCCAGCACTTACTAAGTGCCAGGGATGGTGCTAAATTCTGGGAGTATAGTAGTCAAGACAGACAAGGTCCCCACATTGATGGAGCTACTGGAGACAATTACTAAACCTCTAAGTACTATTATCAGATTCTGATAAATATTATGCTTCGAAAAAATAAAATAGGTTAATATAATAAAGAGTCCCTGGAGGAAGAGAGGGAGGCTTTCAAAGGGTATTTAAGGAAGGCGTCTCTGAAAAATTGACATTAATCTGAATGGAACCAGTCATCCAGTCTTAGGCAGGAACAAACTTGGTATTTGGAAGGGACGGAGGCAAGGCCAATGCAGCTGTAAGCAAAACAGGGTAACAGACAATGTTATGATCAGCAGGACCCAGATCATGGACTCTATAGGCCACAGAAAGAGTCTGGAACTTATTCTCATTGTAATAAGAAGCCGTTAAAAGATTTTAAGTGCCAGAATCACTTCATTAGATTTTTTTTGAGGGAACAGACTTGGCACAATTATGATTTTGTGAAATGAAAAAATTCTGCCCTGACTAGGCTGCAGGATAGCTACTAGAAGATCATGTAAAATAAAGTTATGATAGATAATGTGGTACAGAAAATGGATTTAGACTTGATGTGATTTTTTTAAAAAAGAGGATGTCATTAAATGTTGTGACACGAAGCCATGTTCAAGTGACACTCATTAACCTGTAGTCCATGGAATATCTTGGGAAGGAACTTATTCCTTTTCAAAGAAGAAGAAAAGAGGTAAGAAGTAGAATTACTCTTCCTGGAACAGATTTCTTCTTCCATGATTTTAGTGTTTGGATGCTGAGATTCAATGAACTAATGTGCCGAAGGGGCCTGGCACGGTGCAGAGTTGGGCATGCAGAAGACACTCACTAAATTATAGCAGCCTCTCTCTTTTCTCTTTTACCCTTTGCACTGAAATGAACCAGAAGCGATTGGTACAGAATTCCTAAAGGATGGGTGAGGAGTTGCCAGAGGAAAAATGTAGGAAACAACCAAGATGAACCTAGATGAACCTAGATGAAAATGCATTGCATGAGTTGACTATACTTTCAACAATTCCCATATTTCATGCTCCATTCTAGAGTTTTAATGCCAGTGAAAGGTCCCCTAAGCCAGAGGTGTACAGATTTCATTTTTTAAGTAAAAAAAAAAAAGAAACCTTCAAAATAAGAATAACTCCAAGTTCAAAGATGCTGGACCGAGTGAGAATTTCAATGACACTACAGCCATTGTTTTCTAGGCATGGGACGGGAGGAGAGTAGTATGAAACAATACAGCAACGTATTAGAAAAGCTGTAATTAATCATTTTCCTTGTATGTGGGTCTTGATTCAGATAAAACTAAAACTAAGGTTATAGTTTGGAGCCTCTTCTAATATCGACTTCCTTTTTGATCTTTGGGAACCAATATGGTACAACTGCACAAAGAGAAAGTAATCAGAAGGAAAAAGAAAAAACAGATGGAAATATAGGCAAAATTTTCAACAAGCTGGAGCTGGTGTAAAAGTCTAATATTTGACCCAAACACCTACAACTCAATTCCATTTACGGCTGAAGTCAGGTTGGAACTCTCCCTGTCCTGCATAGTTATGTTCCCTGACCTGCATCTCAGTATGTCCAGCCCCCGCCAGCTAGGTCAGCTGTGTGGAGGCTGCTGGCGTGAAGAGTTTGGGGACCCTGGGGCTGGGTAGCCTAGGCACAAAGGTCACAGATTTCTTTACTCCGATCCAGAAATGATTTGGGATAGACATTATCACTCTCCCCAAGGACACATTTTCTCTGGAGTTTTCCCAGTCTTTCTAGAGATGTAAATTTTAATACATATTTGAGGGTCTCCCCTCATCATGGACTTAGGATTCCATTGAAACTAGGCAAAGGACTCTTCTTTGGGTCTGGAAAGGTCTAGAAGTGTTAACAGGGAGAAAACAGCACTTGGCCTGTTCAGTCGGGGGCCTGTCCTGGCCACATGCCTGTGGCCCACATCTTAAACTGTTCCAATCACCATAAAAAAGGTGAAATAAAAAAAGGAGAGAGATGGCCCACGTGAGAAACCTGGTTGTAAAAGCATTTGTTTGTGGCAGGTAAAGCAGTGAAATTAAGCAGCCACAGTAAAAGCGTAAAAGTCCCGCTGGATGGAAATGTCCCAAAGGCCCACCGGCAAGGTTATGTCCACACTGGAAAGCAGGAGAAAACCAGGGCCACCACCGGAGAGCTGAGTCAGGCGTTGAGCAGAGAGGGACACTGAAGGTCAAGTGTGGCGCTTTAAACTGACCTGGGCCAGCTCTCGTCAGGCAGAAGTGCTAAAAGGGAGCTTCTGGCCAGAATTTTGGACAATTTTTCCCCAGGCCAAGCATTTCCCCAGGTCAGTCATTGCCCAAGCCAGCAGATCCTTCCCCCAGTGCCCTGGTGGGGCCATCACCCCTCCCCCGCAGCAATGCGCACCCAGACACACCACCCCAGTTTTCCCACACGAGAGCCGCGGTAACGTGGCAGGTCGGTGGGAATGAGCCTCTAGGATTGGATGATACAAATGGCTTTTTATGGAAGCGAAGTTATTCTATAACCAATACATATGATTAAACAGTAACTAATTTATCCAGTGTTTTATCTCTCTCTATATATATTCATTTCAATACAGAGTTTGACCAAAAGCAGCTTCTTAGAAGTTTTAGCCCATTTCTTAACAATCTCAAGACTCCATTGGAGTGTTCCTGATAAAATGCTGTGATAGGCAATTTAAACAGGTTTTTTCTGCTGCTGGATGTGACAGAATTTATAATATGCTAATATGCCTTGTGAATTTCCAAGAGAGGAATAAAGTAGACAACAGCTTAAAACTATTTTGATCACAGAACCTCAGGACAGGATATTTTGGACCCGGAGAGCTATATAACACGATTTTGGAAGTGCTGCTCTAGTGAATTCTCTACTGCCCTACAACATGTGAAAACCATTGGACATCCCCTGAGAAACTAAGAATAAAAACCATATGAGGTATTAGCTTATGAAATGAAAAAAAAGAAAAAACTATCAAGTTACCCATCTATCAGGGCATATACATTAAAACTTAATTAATTAATTGACGATGCCTAGAACAGTTATGCATGTTACTCAATAAAGATGGACTAAAAGCAATTAAATACACCTGGCCAAGCAAAACGAGGTCTTTAGTTATAATGTAAACCCATCACTTTTCCCAAAGAAAACGTGCTTAAGTCAAAGCCCTTTGCTGGTGAGTGCACGCTCAGGACTGAAACACTATGCCAAAAATAATTTATACTCGGTACTTTACTGTGGAAATAAAATATAAAGTTCTTGCCACTGCCAAGAGTTCTATTAGAAAATGAAAAATTCAGCCTCGGTAAAGACAAAAATGCTCGCCCTTGATGCTCCCAGCCAGCTTTCCTGCTCTGGGTTTCTTTAGTGCTGTGCCCACTGCAGAACTGAGGTGGCAGGAAGGGCCTCTAACACAGACCACCTGAGCCAACGAGCCCTCTGTAACGTGCTCAGAGCACGGGACCTGGAAGTCTGTACCTCCCGCATGAACACAGAGTTTAAAGCAGAGGGCGGAGTCGACCCCCAATCATCCCGGCGCTGACAGCCCAGACGGGCAGTAGTCTGTGCTCTCTGCTCCCCTGAGCCAGTCTCTGCTGCCCACCTTTCTTTTCTAGTAGGAAAAGCAATGCCAGGGGATAAGTGCTGGAAATCAGAGCTATGGAGACCCAAATCGTGTTTTACTGGTTTACTGCTCTCGGGAAAGGACTGATGGGAGAGGATGAAAGTACTGAAGAAACGAATGAGAGAATAACCCGCAGGCCTCACGCCTTCTGCACCCTTCCATGGTCCCAGCTAATCAAGAGTTAAATGTCCTCTGTGGAATGCTTTACAGATGGCAGAACAAAACTGTGCTACATAAAGGTGTTTTGAAGTGGAAAACCAGTGCTGTCTCCGTCCTGTTGTATCCTATTTTGGTATAAATAAAGACAGTGTGTGTACATATATATTTGTATGTGTATGTGCGTATATATATATGTATACATATATATACACGCACATACATATGAATATAAATCAAAATGTTAACAGTGCTATACTTTACTGTGTGTCAATTATACTTCGATAAAGCTGCTTTAAACTGTTAACGGTGGTTATCACTGAGTTAGGAAAGACTACAGGCAATCATTAATTTATTTTCTGCTTGTCTGTATTATCCAAATTTTCTTGGCTATATGGCTTTATAAACCCTACAGAAATGTACTTTGTATAGAACAGAAACCGTAGAGTTATTATTTTAAGATTTAAGTAAAAAGAAACTACATTTTTTTCAGGCTCAGTATTGGTTAAGGGGAGAAATGCAAAAAACCAAGGGAGGTTTGGTGGCCGCGGAGGCACCGTCAGAGGGACAGGAAAACGTTCCCTCTAGTTGCTGCATCACACACTCTTGGCTTCGTTTCAACCCCACTCACAAAGGGAAAAGGCAACTTGACAAAAGTGAGACCAAACACTTAGGGAGAGAAAGTACATACGGCACCAATGACAAAATGAAGTGAGAGGTATTCAGACACTTCTCCGTTGGAGGTACCTTCATTCCTGCCGCGGCTGCAGGGCCACTGGGGTCCACGGCCTGGATGTGGCATGGCTTACTTCCTCGCACCACAAAGCCCCAGCCGACGGCGTCGCCAACAATCTAGAGAGGAAAACCACAATTAGCAATCAGCAGACGGGCCCTGGCAATTTGCCTGTCCTTCCAAGAGAGAGGAAGCCGGCCCAGGATTGAGTGTGTGCCACGATACATCTCTCTTCTCCGTTTCATCCCCACCCTGTCACGGGTAACGGAGCACGGAACACCTTGCTTCGATCATAAACACAGGCACGTCTATGCAGAAAATGTGGTCAAGAGACACCTGTTGGGCAGAAAGAAGCTTTTTCTCTGAGGCCATCACTCGAGAAATAACTGGCAGACTGCCTCATTCTTAGGCCGCTGTGTGATTTAATAGCAGACTCAAATGGAAAGTTTAGAAGATCTCAAACACATGGTGGAATCTTCTCTCCAGATCCGATTTCTATTCCAAGTTTGCTCTTTTCCCCTAAACGCTGGCTTTCTTGAAACACAATTTTCTCGACCCAGAAAGGAATGTAAAAAAAGTACACAAAGTTCACAGTTTACAAGTAGACACGGGTCCAAAGGTTGTCTTCTCCTACAGAATCATTACTAGAAGTGGCAGCTGTGTTCTGCAGGTGTCTTTAACACGTACCTCAACTGAAATAAGGACGAAACGCATTCATAATCAATCCTGAGCAACGCTGGCAGTAAAACTTAAAACCAAAAAGAAATACTTTGAAGATAAAACCGACGGTCTCTTGAATGCTGGAGATGGAAGAAAAGTCGGGAAACCGTGATATTTTTGTGAACATTCTCAAAAAGTTTTCGGCACTGCGTTGGCTTTACGGTTGGCTGTTATTAGTTCATTCCACCCCATTTCACCTCCGAACGTAGTTTACCTTTTCCCCTGACGCAGACACGTTAGCAGTGCTTTTTTCAAAGTGACTGGCCCTGACTGGGACCATCGCGTTTTAATTCCTCGGTGCTCAGAGTGTGAAGTAGCCCTTGACAAATGTGTGCAGCGTGAATGAGTGTGGAAAGATTTTTTTTTTTCCCTCCTGAGTTAATAAAACAAAAGTTAGAAGACTGAAGGAAAGAGATGTTTTAAAGAGGAGGTCGATGTAGACATCAAGAGATGGAAGAAAGAAGCCAGGGGAAGGAGAGCGGGCGAGGCCTGTCAGAGAGAGCACTTGGATTCTGTCTGAAGAAAATCAGCAGGAGAGGAAAGCTGAAGGACCTCCGTGAGGGGCAAGCCTTCGCAGGAACGAAGTGCTCCCGAAGCAGATGCTTATACAACACAAGGCATGCTAACATGGTCAAAAGCACTGTTGCTTATGGTGGAGCAATCTGTCCTACAATTTTCTTTCTCTACCTAAAAACTCCCCTAATGTCTTAAATGACTTTTAGAATTAACTGTAACACAGAAGATTATTGGCAGTATCGATGCTATCATTTGCCCCGAAATCTGTAATTGTATTTAATAAGTACATAACGGAAATCTCTTATAAAAGACAAAAGGAGTTTAAAATTAATAATACATCACGTCAAGTCCTAATGCATTTTTGTGTCTAAGGGTCAAGAAAGCCCACTGATATAATTATGCCAAAAACAAAAGGAAAATTAAGAGGTTTTCGATTCTGACGTGTCATGAGACACACCGACACATTGATAGGTTGACGTGGCCTGGAAAAAACGAGCAGCACAGGAGTAAAATGCAAGCCATGAGCTTACCGTGAACGTCTTCCTTGCGTATGGAGCCCCGGGTGTCAGGAGTTCCTCCGAGGTGACAGGTCTCTTTAACACTGGAAGACAGACACAATGTCAAGGTGCAAACCCTGCTGAGCCCTAGATCATTCATTTGGCAGATATTTTACTGAAAGTCTCAGAGCATAAGTGAGAAAGACCCCTGCCTCGCAGTTTATACTCTAGCTGAACAGAGACAGAAAATATTAGCAAATATAAATAAGCCTAAACCTAACCTACAGGGCGATGGAGAAGAAGAAATGCAGCAGGGCAGAGGAAGTGACAGGGCCGGGGGCGGC
>NW_011888840.1:5618-8868 GCF_000151845.1 Pteropus vampyrus | reverse complement strand
ATACAGACATCATGAGCTTGAATGTCACAAAGAAACTGGAGGGGCCAGGGCCAGGGGCCTAACCTAGTAAAGTGCCAGCCTCCAATTCCCTTCGCTGGTGGCATGTGAAGGCCACGTGCCAATTGTAAAGTAGGCGTGCAGCAGAAAATGAACAGACGGCGTGAGGCGAGGCCTGGATGACCTGCCAGGTGGCCGGGCTCTGCCTGCTGGCCACACGTGCGTCCTTCCTGCCCAGCAAACACCTTGCCCTTTAAAGGCAACGAAGCACTTCTGGCTGAGATAACGGGGATTATTACTTTTTCTTTCAGAAAGCTCATAAAGGAGAAAATAAAGTTATGTTCCCAAACGAGAGGGAGTAGCTCGAATATCAAGAACAGAACCTCTCTGCAAGGGAACAGGACTGAAGGGAAAGGTCCACCATTGACCGCTGAGACGGTTAATTCCCTGTCAGACAAGTCCGTTCTCGTCCCCCACAATGCCTTCCGGGGTTTAGGATGTGGATATAGGAATCACATCGTACTGTAATATTTGGCAATAATACTAACCATTTATTGTAATACTCTTTCTCTCTTTTTTAAATTGAGATAGAATGGCCATAAAACAACAACGATTCAATATATGTATATACTGCAAAACAGTGATAAGTCTAGTTAACATCTATCACCACACACAGATACAAATTTTATTTTCTCATGATGGGAATTTTTAAGATTTACTCTCTCGGCAACTTTCAAATATACAATGTGGTGTTATCAACTATAGACACCACGCTGTACATGACACCCCCAGGACTTATTTTATAACTGGAATTATGTACCTTTTGAATACCTTCATCCATTTTCCCCAACCGCCCCCCTCCACCCAGCCTGTGATAACCACCAATCTGGTTTCTGTATATATGAATTTGTTTGTTTAGATGTCACATATAAGTGAGACAACATAGTAATGGTCTTTCTCTCTGACTTAATTCACTTAGCATAATGCCCTCAAGATCTACCCGTGTTTTCACAAATGGCAGGACTGCCTTCTTTTTATGGCTGAATAATATTCCATTATACACCCCTCACCCACACACACATACATTTTCCCAATCCATTTTTCCAATGATCAACACTTGGGTTGCTTTCATGTCTTGGCTACTATAAATAATGCTATAAATAATGAACATGGGGGTGCAGATAACTTTTTGAGTTAGTGTTTTGGTTTCCTTTGGATAAATACCCAGTAGAGTTGCTGAATCATATGGCGGTTTTATTTTTAATTTTTTAAGGAACCTCCATATCGCTTTCCACAGTGGCTGCACCAATTTCCAATCCCACCAACAATGCGTGAGGGTTCCCTTTTCTCCACACCCTCACCCACGATCGTTATTCCTTGTCTTTTTGATAACAGCCATCCTAACAGGTATGACGTGATATCTCACTGTGGTTTTGAATCACTGCACTGTAACATTTGGCAACAATACTGACCATTTATTTTCATACACTTTCTCTCTTTCTTATGTTGAAATATGTTCAAGAAACCTTAGAGTCTAGGGAATTATCTTTTAGCTTTCTCTTTTTGTATCCTTGGAAATGTATTTACTCATCACAATGATACCAATTATGGTAATATCTGTAGCACTTTTTTTTTTGTTTGGCGTAGGGCATTTATATATAGTACTAAAATTACATATCCTGATGTATATAGTATAATGATTCATTTTCAAAGCCTTACTGCATCCTTAGATCCCTCTTAAGAGTGAGGTAGAAGTTTGTCAGAATATGGGTAGGAGGTAGGACTTACATTACAGACCACAATGAAGTCCTAACAGCTCTGGTCCTCAGAGACCCAAAAAAGGCAATCTGACCTTTCTTTTCTGTCTGTACATCAGTAAACTTTTCCCTTTAAGCCGATGGGTAAGCAGAAAGAGGAAACAATAAAAACCTATCTCAGGGAAAATGGATGTATAGTTAATTTAAGTAATTAACACTTTGTTTATATTCTACTAATGCATGCAATAAACAAACAAACAAACAAAAACATGTAAAATGGCTTTAGCACAACTGACCCTTTTCTGAAAGGAACTTTTATGCTTCTAACTTCGAGGATCTCTGTCAGATTTCTATCAGGGCATCAAACATTCTATTTCTGAGAATATAGTTCTGCTTTCTCAATCTAACTTATCAGAAATGCTCCATTGTAGTTATGGGCACACAATGATTTTCCAGCCAGAGTTGGCGTGGAAGCAAATTTCTTCATTTACTTAAAAGTTACAACTTTTTTTCTCAGAGTGAATCCTCCAGAAGGCAGCTAAAATAGATGAACAGAAATATCCACTAAAAAACCAAGTTAATAGCGTTAAAGGACAGTTTTCTCTTAAAGCCCTTGAACGACACCTGTTTGTCTTTACTCTCTCTAATGCCTCATTTTTTTTCTTCCTCTAGAGTGATGTGTTCACTGAGGGAAGGGGTCGTGACCTCTCATCTTTGTATCCCCAACATCTGGTGTTGAGAAAACAGCGTGAACGAAAGGAGCAGTCCCTTCCCTGAGGTTGGCATACTGAACTGACAGTAGGCAGGGCACTAAACAAATGGAGCTGAGGGGATTTTCATGGCAATGATTATCATGATGGGCCACGTAATCCAATCCTGGCAAGGAGGTGGGTAAGAGACAGTGACGAAGTGGTAGTATCAATGGGTTCCTGGTTCCTTTGGGGATGAAGAACTGCTTAGGTCAATGAAGAATTGTTTCTAAGTACAAGTTCATCAACAATCTTCGTGCCTAGATTTTTACCCCCTGAAATGTAAAGGCTGTGGATGTTGACGCGTAGAGTTTGAAAGCACAAGGCACCAAGAGTCAATTCCAGGGGCCACTGGGTTTGCACAGACTGTGTTTCTTCCTCAGGGGAGCTGGGACCTGACAGATTTTTGCAGCATTTGCAGCCTGAGGAAGAGTTGCTTCCGCCACTGCAGGGAACACGAATAGGCTGCTCAAACTCTCCTTCAGGACCGGCTGAGGGGCTTCTCCAGCTGGTGGGACCGCTAAAGGCAGGCAGTCTTCGGAGTGCTAAGACAGCCCTCGACTGTCTTTGGAACTATCTTTCTGAAGACAGCTGCCCTGCCCAAGGTCATGCCCTCCTCCCAGGGGCAGCCAACATTTAAAGACTATTCAGCATGAGGGTATAAAGGCCTGGCCGCCTCACCCCAAGTAGGGACAACACGGAAGGGCCGTCCCAACGCCAGAGCTCCCTGGGGGTCAGCTGCAGACT
>NW_011888840.1:0-2608 GCF_000151845.1 Pteropus vampyrus | reverse complement strand
AGTTGCAAGTGTTCTCATTGTCACTTCCTGTACATAACCCAGACACCTATTTTCATTTAGCCCTGAGTTTCAGGTTAAGCCCAGAGCTTCCAAAGCTTTGAGGCCAACCAGTTCCTTGAGTCAATGCCAAGTGTTCAGAGGAGCTAAAGATACCACTTTAAGCCCCTCGGCCTCTTACACAGAGCGACACATCAAGTTAACCTTTTCTGGATGAGTGGGGTTGTGTTTGTGAACATCAGACACAAACACCATCAGTTCTGTCGGGGTCGATTGTAAATATAAGATTGTTTGACCTTGACATGTAATGTCCCAGGTTGCTGTGCTTTCTGAGCCTCCATCTGCTTTTCATAGTTCTTCTTTGTCCTGTGTCACCCTTGCACGACGGATTGACAGTCGGTTGCTTTTTAGTTGCACATGCCCTCATGTCCTATTCATCCTTAAAACACATAGCTTTTCAATGCTGTGACTTAGAAAACTAGATAATTAATGATATGTAAGAATTGTTTATAAGTGAAAAGTAAATAATGTATGAGTGAGAGCTTTGAGAGGTCTTCTATAATTCAAATACATAATTTTATAAGACAGACTTCATGACATTTAAGTTGACTGCCCAGGGAACAATGTAGTTGTGTTTTTAAAATTATTTTGCATATTTATTGGTTATGAATAAATAAAAATTTGCTGGAAAACAGAATTTCACAAAAGGAAGTTATTACTCTACTGCTTCTCAAAAGACAAAAACATGCGCACAAATAAACAATGGGACTGTCATACCTGACATAAAACTGGTAGATTTCCGATTGTCGTGGCTCTGCTTCCGCAGGCAGAAGGGACTGTCATGGGTTTCCTGGGAGGGGGACTTTTCATTGAGCAGCTCCATCAGTCTTCGTCTCCGCCGGAAGTTCATTCTGAACTGGTAGAGAAGATTGCTGTCCACGAACGGGTGCTTGTTGGACACTGGAAAGAAGACACAACAGATGAGGACTGTCCAGCGCCCTGGCAACCAACCACTGCAGCCAGAAGACTTCAGGCAACAGGGGCAAAAGTCTTAAGAAAGAGACTAGTTCTACAGATGCCACATGAACTTGTGATCCACACCTAGTCCCAAATTCTTTCCAAGTGGCATGCACTTTAAAATTCTGCTAATCAATTTCTCTGGGGGGAATTTGCCTGACTTCACCCACAATCAAAATGATACTCTTCCTGGTGTTGTCTTAGTCCCTAATTTTCCTCCATCAGAGTCCTTATCACACTGTACCCTCGTTGTCCATTTACTTCTCTGCTTTTCCTACGAAACTCTCGGCTCCTTGGGGCCGTGATCATGGTTTCATTGAATTGTATGTTTCCAATGCCCGGCACAGTGTTGTTCCATAGTAACACATCCATTCATTTTCTTAACTTTTTGTTTAAAAATAATTATAAACTTACAGAGAATTGCAAAAATAATGCAGAGATCACCTATTATATATGATTCCATTCATAGGAAATATCCAGGACAAGGAAATCTGTAGAGACAAAGTGGGTTGGTGGCTGCCGGTACTAGAAGGGGTCTAGGGAGCTGGGGCATGTTAGCTGATGTGTGCGATTTCTTTTTGAGGTGATGAAAATGTTCTCAAATCGACTATGGTGCTGACTGCACACATCTTTTTTTATTTCTCTTGGGTTTATAGCTAGGAATAGAATGGCAGGATTACATGGTAACTCTACATATTTCATGATTTGAGGAACCGCCAGACTCTTCTCCAAAGAGGATGCCCCATTTTACCTTCCCATTTACAGCAGGGTAGGAGGTTCCAGTTTTTCCACATCCATGTCAACACTTGTCACCATCTTTTTTATTACACTTGTCTTAATGGGTGGGAAGTAGTATCTTACTGCAGTTTTGACTTGCACTTCCTGATGGTTAGTGATGTCGAGCACGCTTTTATGGGCTTATTGTCCATTTGCATATCTGCTTTGGAGAACTGCCTATCCAGATCCTTTGTCCATTTCTTCATTGACTTGTCTTTTTTTAATAGATTTTATTTTTAGAAGTTTTAGATTTACAGAGCAGAAAGTACAGAGTTTTCTCATACACTTTCTGTTCCCCTGACACACAACCTCCCCTACTACCAATTATCAAGAATGGTATAGTTGTTACAATTGATGAACCCACATTGACACATCATTATCATCCAAAGTCCATAGTTTACTTTAGGGTTCGCCTTTGGTGTTGTACATTCTATAGATTTTGATAAGTGTAGAATGATATGTATCTACCATTATAATATCATACAAAATAGTTCCACTGTCCAAAACATTCTCTGTGCTCTATCTATTCATCCCTCCATCCTCCCTAATCTTGGCAACTATTGATCTTTTCACTGACTTCATAGTTTTGTCTTTTCCGGAATGTCATATACTTATAGCCTTTTCAGATTGGCTTCTTTCACTTCGTAATTTGCATTTAAGGTTTTTCCATTTCTTTTCATGCCTTGATAGCGCGTTTCTTTTTGGCACTGAATAATATTCAATTGTCTGGATGCATCACAGTTTAATTTTCCATTCACCTACTGAAGGACATCTTGGTCGCTTCCCAGTTTTGGCAATCATGAATAAAGCAGCTATA
>NW_011888839.1:11138464-11139283 GCF_000151845.1 Pteropus vampyrus | reverse complement strand
ATTATATTCTTTCCATAAAAGGCATTTGGTGTCCTGGTTGTGGGAAATAAATTTTTCACCTGCTCTCTTCTGTATTCTTCTCTTTCACTAGAGACTGAACTTAATTGTCCTCTAGCTATAATTAGCTCATTGTGCAGGGATTTTACTTTAAATGGGGCTACCCAACAATTTTATGATTTCATTTCCGAAATCATATATTTTAGGTATCTTTCTTTTTATTGTTGATATTTTATTACCTCTCAAGGTATTCTTACTTTCATTAGCATTGATTCATTCATTAATTATCTTTTGGATATGTTTTTTTCTCTGAATGATTTTACTCTTTCAAAAAGAATTATTAGTCTTTTGTTGAAATTTCTATTTAATAATATGCAAATATGTATTCAGATTTTAATGTTGGCAATATGAAAAAAACGTTTTTTGAGGCCTCTATAAAATAATTATCTACTGTTTAAATGATGTAAATATTACATTTTCTTTTAAAAAATTATTGTCTTTTCCTATTATCAACTTGATATTTTTAAAATTCACTGTAAAAGGAACATAAGTTCTAATATATCTTTTAAATCTAGAATGGCATTTGTTAATTAAAACTTATTATTCCAAGGTCAATGTCTATAAAAAGAAATAATGTCTCCTTTTTCTTTTCTATTTCCATATAACATTCAATAACCTAGTTTAAGTTATATTCCCCCTAATTTCACTCCTCTTGTTTTTAAATCTATATGCTAAACACAACAACAACAAAAGGTTTGAAACATTATCAGAGGATTCAAACTTTAATAAAGAATAAAGATCTAAAAATAATATACTTATCAA
>NW_011888839.1:11133646-11135984 GCF_000151845.1 Pteropus vampyrus | reverse complement strand
AAGAATGTAAAAATATGTAGTCAGTTGATAATGACTTCAACTTCATTTTTAGGCCAGCTCTTCAAAAAGATGGTTAACCATTTACATTTTCTAAAACAATATCTTGGAATGAAATGAGTTTATCTTCTTAATTTTCTGACCAACAATGATTACAGGCTCCATTTAGAGCCTCTCGTCTTACAGAAGCAGGAATGTACTGATCACTTCCTTGTCCATGGATAAGGTTGAGGATAAGGGTTATGCATGAAAATATAAGGATTCTGTAGATACTGGGAACTTGAAGGATCAACTCATCTGCACTTGGCACATTTAGAATTCTTGTTTTCAACATCAAAGGTGAAGTCTGACAAGTGGAACAAAGTTAGCTGAATGATGAGAAAAGGAACAATAATACAGTGAGCAGAAAAAATAGAGGAAGTCAAAGAACTAGATCACTAACTAGATATGGGGAGCAATGGAGAGAAAGGAGTCAAGCACATGAGAGAAATAGTAGTGCCAAATCAGTGTATAAAAAGAAGGGAGAGAAAAGAACCACTTTGTAAGTAGCTGTCTCTAGTTTTAAACACATTGGGTTTTTGGTGAATATGGGAATACACACTTATGTTTTATTGCTTATAAGAAGCATATTTTTTCACATTTTAATATTTGTAAAATCCAAATGCATGGCACAAGCAAAAGAGTCTTATAATTGCCAGTGGGCTTTCTTTCTTGATTGTATGTAAAGTATTGGTGCATATTACAGTGAATAGTAGCTTAAATTGGATGAAATATGATATGCCATGGATTTTAGTCTCATCCTAAATCATTCATAGCCAACTCTTCTAGCTATTAGACATCATTTGTGATATCTTTAGTGAACTTCAAGCTCTCTTCACCCTGAAACCAATTCCAAAATTCAGGCTGCACAGCACATTCTAAGTCATGATTAGAATCCCAAAACAGATATGCTCTGATCTTGCTCTTTAAAGAAGAGTGATTTAGAGCCACATTATCATTTTAAAATTCTCTCTCTCTAAATCTCCTCCATGTGTCTGGAAAAGAAAAGGATATTATTACCTGAGAAATTGTTCAAATACCTTGCCATGAATACACCATATCTTACAGGCAGAAGCCAGGGTGAGGATCGTCTTCTCAACTGCCTCCTGCACCAATCGGCAGTATTCTGAAACTGTGCACACCACTTAAATCATGACTGCTTGGATTCAGAGCAAATGTCCCCTAGATTTCTTTTCATCACTTCTTGTCAATGTATTTTTTAAAAGAACCACGCAAAAACTCTGAGTAATTTTCAAAATGGCCTTCTTATCTAGTGACTTCGTGAGACCTCATGCTAATAAGGAGCTTAAGGGTGATAAACTAACATAAAATATATCCCAGACTCAGTCTCTCGTGAGATTCCAGAAAATGTGCTTAGTTAAAGATTAAAGCTTAGACCGGAATGTTATGCTTGAATTTTTGTGCGCCTTCTTGTAATCAAAATGAGTAATGTGTTTTCAATGAGCAGAAAGTTACTTGATAACTAAGATAAGTTACTTATAGTTTCATTATAGCAATAAGTTAAATAAAGAGTGTATGTGTGTGTGTGTCTGTGTGAGAGTGTACATTACTATGAATACAAATAAGGAAAAGATGCAAGACACATTTCCTATCATCAAGTGGTGGACACACATATAAACATCCCCTTTCAATTGAATGAGGGGAAAGCAGAGAAACAAGCATTATGCTTTGAGAATACAAAAGCACAAAAGATTTAATCTGAAAGTGAGAGGGCTTTAGAGAAGAAGGTGTAGTTGAGATATGCTTGATAGGTGGGTGATTAGGGGAGGGCATTACAGGGTGAGGAATTAGGTGCAAACGCCTGGAAGCATATTATGTGTCCAGGTAATGGCAACAGTCCTCTGTGTTTGGAGTACAAATTCTACAGAAGGCTGAAGTGAGGAATGAAGCTTCAAAGACAGTTAATGTAGTTAGGTCCAGACCACTGGTCTATGCTAAGTTGTTTGTTTATTATTTTGAAGGGAATGAAGACAATATTAAAGGGTTCTGAGGAATGGGGAATTATGATTGGACCCATGCAAAGCTTTTACATTGAAGAAGACCTCAAATGTACAGTCTTACATCACTCCACAAATGAGAAGTATGGTCTAGAAAAATGGCTAGTCAGTGCGAGTCTTGTTCAGCCCACTGTCCTACTGTTTGAGAAATAACAAATTAGCCTTGACAGTATTTTATTACTGAACAAAATGTACAAGGTTTCCAAATGAACAAGAAATGTTTCAACGACCTAATATTCAGTTACACAGACAGACAAAATATTCTTAAGTTAGAGTTACTAAGG
>NW_011888839.1:11111998-11129861 GCF_000151845.1 Pteropus vampyrus | reverse complement strand
CAGGTTATTATAGAAAATTTGCAATGTAGAATAACATAAAGAACATACCATAATTTTTCATCTTTCCTCTCAAAGATAAACACTTTAACCTTTATCAATTGATAGTTATTAATAGTTTTATAATACCTGACATAATTTTTCCTTTTAAATATCAGAGAATTTGAAAGAATTTATTAGTAGTATAGTTTAAAAAAAAAAACCTGAAAATAAAACTGAGGAAGTCAGATATACAGATGAATGATATATGTTTATTCATTCATTGATTCATTCATTCACTTAGGATTCACTGTGTTTCAGGATCCATTCCTGCCAATTTGGCAATAAACAGGCCGGAATTAAACAAATTATTACAGTTTTAACACAAATTTATAAATTTAATGAAAGAAAAATGCAGTATATGGTTAAGTAGATTAAATTAATCCTGCATGTGAGGGTAAAAAGGACAGAAGAGGTCAGAAAATTCTCTTTAATGAGAAATACTGTTAATTTATTGAGGATTATTTGTATGTGATGGATGTATGATTATATTCTTGCTGCTTTCAATATTTTCTTTCTTTTTGGCTTTTGAAAATTTGACTATGCTATGTCTTCGTGTAGATGTCTTTGAAATGTTTCTACTAGAAGTTCATTGAGCTTCTTCTATGTAGTCTAATGTGTTTTAATAAATGCGGGATGCTTCCGGTCATTATTTCATCAAGTATGCTTTGCATTCCTCTCTTTTTTCTGTTCTCTGGGATTCTGGTTACATATATGTTGATATGTATAATGGGAGTATCCCTCAGATTTGATAGGCTCTATTCATTTTTCTTTATTTGTTTTTCTTTCTATTTCTCAGACCAGATAAGCTCTATTGATCTATTTTTAAGTTTACTGATTCTTTCTTCTGCAAGTTTAAAACTAATGCTGAGTCGCTTTATAGATATTTCATTTCAGTTATTGTACTTTCCAACTTCAGAATATTTGTTTGGTTCTTTTTTATAATTCCTGGCTCTATTAGTATTCTCAATTTGATTTTTTAAAAACGTATATGAATTTCTTTAGTTCTTTAAACATAATTATAATAACTGATTTAATACCTTTGTCTAGCATGTCCAAAGTCTGGCATCAATAGGGACAGTTTCTATTGATTGTTTTCTTCCTATGTATAATTCATATTTTTCTGTTTCTTTGAAGTCATTCAATTTCTTTTTGCTAAAAACTGGACATTTTAAATAATGTGATGTGGCAACTATGAAAATCAAATTCCTCTCTCCCCAGTGTTTGTTGTTATTGTTCTTTTTCGTTTAGTTAGTGACTATCTCAAACTACTTCTATAAAGTGTGCATTTCATGTGACATATGCAAAAGCCTTGAGGGAATAAAGAGCCTAGTGCCTAAGAGAAACTTAGGGAAGATCTATGAAGTTGGAGTAAAACAAAATAGAAGGATAAGGCCACAAAAATGATTTTGTACATTACAACAAATTATTACAGGTAATGACTAATGAGTAATTAACGAATAACATAAATGGATTTTATTTTTTATTATTATTTATGCCTACAGCACCTGGTCTTCTTAGGTGGTCTCCTATCCAAGTTCTAACCAGGCTCAACCCTGCTTAGCTTCCAAGATCAGACATCGGGCTTGTTCAGGATGACGTGGCCATAGACCATTGAATGCGGCTCCACTGGGGTACAAACCACATTTCTTCTGCATGTAAAGCAGACGTGCTAACCGCTACACTATGGAACCATGTCCATAATTGGATTTTAGTAGAAAGATCACTTAGGCTGCTGTGTGGAGAATTAAGTGAATACAATAAGAGAAACACTGGTTTTCTAGTTAGAAATGACCTTCTATATAGGCCATAGATGATCATGGCTTAGAAAACAATAACAGCAAAACATAGCTAAAATATATTGAACACTATTTCAATATTGACTTATGTATATTTGTGCAATGTCCTGTAAGATAGGTACTATTATTAGCCCTATTTTGCAGGTAAATAAACCAAAGTTATAGACAGGGTAAAGAGTTTTCCTGGGTCACAGAGTTATTAAATGGAAGAGAAAGCATTGAAATACAGGCAGTTTGGTTTTGGAGTCTGTACTCTTAACTACTCTATTCTACTCTACTCTACTATACTATACTATTTATAAGTTAAGAATAAATTAGTGTGAAGAAGATGGATAATTGTATAGTGGAACATGTTATTTTGAAGATAGGATTGTTAGGAGTTGGGGATAAATCTATTAGAAATATAAAGGAGAGAGAATAGTTATTCCAGATTCCTGGAATAAATTACTTAGATAAAAAAAAAGATACTAAATGGTAAATGCTGGAAGATAAACACTTTTGAGAAAAGAGGAAATTTAGAATTTAGTTTGAGACATGTGCAAATATTCATATATAATATTGTATATACTTATTTATGTAGAAATATCAAATGGGCATTTAGAATGTGGGTTCTAGAGTTTAGAGGACCAATATGGGTTGGAGGCATAAATGTGTGACTGGGAATATATTTATTCTATGTGGTCATGGCAGCAGATAAGATGGTTTCGTAAACAAGAAGGAGCAAGAAACTTGATGATGCTAAGGTGTATCAATGTTTAGGGTATGGGTAATGGTTTCTATAACACAAATACAGAGCAATTACCTGTCTCCAATAAATAATGATCGACCCTTGGTTGCTATTAGTTCATTTGTAGAAAATGCATTGAGATTTAGAGTCGTTAATGGATTGTGTGGCATATGGAATGTTAGTCATCTTGATGTGATTAGTAAAAAAGATTAGAGGTTCTCTAGATGGTTCCTGATACAATCATTTAAAATCAAGTAGGCAGTACCAATAAACCTACTAAGTTATATGTAGTGGGATCAAAAACTAACATAAAAGATTCATGTCTATTGAGGAAAGATTGGTTACATAGCAATCCTGAAATACCAGATTCTAAATTGAGGTTGTTTTTTGTTAGTTATACTTTTAGTAAAGTGCAAAAAGAAGGGGAGAAGGTAAGAACTATTGGCCAGAACTTTTCTAATTTTATGAAATCTATAAACTAACAAAACTAAGAATTTCAATAAACTCCAAACAGAAATAATTATGAAGAAAATTTTAAAAAAAGTATATCATAATCAAAAACCAATGATAACGAGATAAGCTTAAAATCATCTGGGCGGAGGGAAACAAATTATGCACATAGAAAAAGATAGGTACAACAGCAGAATTGTCATCAAAAACCATGGTTTACACAAGATAATGGAGTGAAAATTTTAAATTAGATAACTTATACTATATGATTTTAATGCTTACAATAAAGGTACAGTAAGCAAGACAATGTAGTTTTGGCTTTTCTGAACTCAAAAACAAATGAAGACCAGCCTTGAAAATTCCCTGAGCAGACAAAACCAGCTTAGTCAAACAAACAAAGCTTAATTTAGCTTATTTTGCAAGACTAACTTGACCTGGGTTATTTCTTGCTCGTGCCTCTGGAAATCATAAATAAAACTGAACTATTTCCCAAGGTCGATAAGAAATAACCATAGAAAATTCTAATATTACAACTAATTACTCTGAAGAATAAATGGTCACTGCTTTCTCACTATTTAAGCTGCTCATTGACAGCATAATCCTGAGCCTCATTTCAAGGTTTGTTGTGAGTGCTTTCGGTTCGTAAACTGTCATTTTGGTGTGTGCACAATAAACTTTTACTAATTACTACTTCAGTGATTCACTGGTTTTACTTTGACTATTTATGAACCTTTGACCATTTAAAGACAAACGACTAGAGTAGTTCAATAAAAGTAGACCTGTGCAAATACAAATGATTGATTTTCACTAATGTTTCCAAAGGAATTTAATAGAGAAAGGATAGTTTACAATGACTGATGTTTAAAAAAAAAAAGATATCCATACACAAAAGAAAAGACCAAGAGTTCACATACTTTTATTACACCATATACAAATTTTACGTCCAAATAGATCATAGTTCTATACACAAAAGACAAAATATAAAACATTATAGGAAAATTGAGGGAATTAAAAAAAGAGTAAATTGATAATTTAGACTTCATAAAATTAAATGGTAATTCTACTCTTCAAGAAACACTGTTTAGAAAATAAGAAGGTAAGCCACTGACTGGGAGAAAATAACTTGCGATAAATATATCTGATTAATGACTTTATACAAAATATGTAAGTATCATTTAAAACTCAATTATTAGAAAAAGTCAACCCAATAAAAATGAACAAAATATTTTAACAGATGCTTCACAAAATGAGATGAAAGAAAGGTCAAAAACTCATGAAATGAATGATGTTCAATTTCAGTCATGAGAGAAGATGCAATTTAACACAAGAATGAAAAGACTCTACACACTCTTTAGAATGTCTAAAATGAAATGACAGGCAAAACCAAAATACTGACAAGATTGCAGGGCAACTGGAACTTTTTTACATTGCTGGTAAGACTGAAAATTATACAGACATGTGGAAAACAGTTTGGCAATTTTTTATAAAGTTAAATATATACTTACCATGAGACCCAGCCACTCCAGTCCTGGTTGAAATGAAAGCATTTGTCCATGAAACATTTAAACATGAATCTTCACAGCAACTTTACTTGTCAGAAGTCCAAACTGTAAATAATATAAAATAACTATTATATGGATAAACAAATAATGACATGTTCCATACTTAGAATAGTTCTCAGCAATAAAAAAAAAAATTAACTATTGACGATATGCAACAACGTGGATGATTCTTAACAACATTATCCTTGGGGAAAGAAGCCAGAAACAAAGGAATGCATACTGTATGATTCCATTTATTTGAAAATCTAGCAAGGACAGATAAAATCATGGTGACAAATGGAAGATCAGTAGTTGCTATGAGTGGAGGGAAATGGACTGGGAGGGGTTGTAAGAAAACACTTTGAGATGATGATAATCTCCTGTATATTGATTGTAGTAGTGGTTATACAAATGTACCAGCTTAACAAAATTCATGAGTATAATGTGTTGCAGTTTGGACGTTTATAGAATCTGTAAAATAAATTGACATGGAGAGATTCAGAGAATTGACCGAAGTGTGAAACAGCCATCTTGAAACATCTGTATAGAAGAGAATTAAAAAGTTATAAAATAGAAAGAAAAAGCCAAAGTTTAAGAGTTTAGTCAAAAAAATGAAGATATTTAAAATTTTTCAGAAAAAAAGATAATTCTTAATATATGGAAATGTTTATGTCAATATTTCTCTGCTAGGCTAAGTAAAAACTAAATCAGTAATAATTATTTTATTAACATTTTGATAACAAAGAACACTTTAGATATTAAACATTTATTCTGAGACAAAGTATTTTCATTAGAGATATTGTGGGCAAAACGATGGAATACATCCAATGTTTAAATAGCTTGAAAATTTGGCAGATCCTGGTTTTCTCTCTCTGTTACTATTTCATGGCATTCCCACATCAATCAGAATGTCTTTGGAAAAAAGAACATACCAATTTCTCTACGTATGTTAGCAGGCTATTCCACTGTCATTGTCATAATATCTATTCCCCAAATATTACTAGCCCTGACATTCCACTATAATTTTAAATTGAATTTTGATGTTAAGAACAATGCCATGAAAATCTCATCCCTAGAATTCCCTTATTTAAAAAAAAAAAAGTAAAGCCATAGTGAACTAATTGGCTAAGAGAAGAAAAAAACAGACCAAGAGTTTACATACTTCAGAAGAAATAAAGAATTAACTCAAAATAAGGAAAATATAAACACTGGAAACAGATTGCCTTTCTTAACTGGATATTGATGCACTACTTGAATTTAGATAACTGCATCAATTTATTTTCAATTCTAAAGCCATTCTGATGTCTCTATATCTATCCTGGTCCATTTCTACAGTATCTCCCTCATAAAATATTTTCATTTCCAATTCTTTTAAAGTAATTTTATTCTTCTAGCTGACCTTCCTACCTGCCTTTGGTGTTGCCAATATTTTCTTTCTATGACTTACCTTAATGTTAAAGCCATGTATTCATTGGGCTTTCTCTTTTGCTCCCTTGAGCTTTCTCTTTTCTACATTATTTTTTAATTTAAAGTCCACCTCTTTAGGCATTTCATTGTTCTTCCAATGCTTCATGAGTGCAAGTAATTTCACATAAACCTAGTCTTTACTCTGGGATGTAAGCCTCACATTCTCTTTTTATCTTCTCAGAGTGGTCTGGACAACCTGAATATAGCAAATATTTGGTTGTAACTAGTTATTGATAAACTGCTATTATGAAAAAATCAACAACATCTGAAATAACTCAAAACTAAATAATAATTACTGATGAACAAAGGTGAACTTTTTTCTTTTCAGTGTATTTCCAGTTACCATAAAAATAAGATAAACTTATTTTCGTAGAGGGAACACTGAATTTTTGAAGGATATATCTGAGCCTAAGTTTGATGATTAAGTCACTAAGAAATTTTTATGAGAAGTTTTAATTTTTTTAATGTGCTAAATTCCTTAGTATCCTCACATTTTACCTATTATAAAACCACTGATAGTTTTCCATGTTATAAAAATGTGTATTTTACACTTTAAAAATTTTTACATCACATTTTAATTAATATATAGCATACGTTAAATTGATATAATAATTTCTAAATCCTTATTCTATTATTGGTAATGTACCTTTTTTTTTAACATTCATTAAACAAATATTTACGTTGTATTTGGCAGCACTGTCCCAGACACTGGTAGGTATGATAGTGAACAAGACAAAAATCTCTACCTTTATTGATTAGTGCTGCATAAATTTTTTTAATATGTCAGGGATTAGGGCTTTTTAAAATCCAATTTCCTGAGTTGTAATTTTACGAATAACTTTCTTTCTTGGGCAAAAATATTTTACATCACTAAGCCTCAGTTTTCTCATCTGTAAAATGGGAATAACAACACAGACTTCATATGTTTGCTCTGATGGTTCCAAAGACTAATGACCATAGAGCACTTAGGATGGAGTAAATACTAAACAAAACAAACAAACAAACAAAAATGATTAAAGAATTACTGAATCCAAAGGAACTTCCAGCGTCTGCTACAATTGTATTTATATCACCTGATCGCCGGCTTACTCTACCACTTTCCTGCCACTGAACCTTCTGTGGAGTCTCCTTGGCCTATTGTCCTAACCCAGTCCTTGATATCCTAATAAATCTGTATTTTAAAAAAATGGGGAACATCTGCTACAAAGTGTTGTTATGAGTGGAGTGAAATCTATAAACTAACAAAACTAACTCTTTTCAGTAGGGTTGATGATAGACATCAAGGCAATTTTCTGCCCAAATATGTGATAAGAAATATTTAGCCACTTCTCTAGTTAAAGAAAAAAGAATGTATGTATGTATGCAGTTTTTTCATGTCCTAGTAGATACATTATTGAAAAGCAAATGATTTACTATGATTTTAACATTATCCCCAACTTCTGGTTCTATTACCTATGCAATCTTTATTTGTCTTGTTTAAAAAAATTGGTTTCTGTTGTTTATGGGAAATTATTATAAATTATAATGAAGAATTTTCCTGACTCTCTCTTTCTTTCATTCTTTCTTCCTCATACCCCTTTCTCCTATATCCGGGTCATTCCCCTAGTCATGGTCATTTTTAAATTATTTGCTATCCATTGCTTATTTTAACATCAAAACACAGTACTTAAGATTTATGTTTCTTTTTCTTTTTTCTTTTTATTTTTGGAACAGGGGTTTAAGCGCCATTTAGTTTCCATTTTGTATAATAGAAATGCTAAAAGGCATTTTAGAACTAAAACAACTACTTCATTTTCCTTACATTTATTACTACAGGCTCCCTTAAACTCAGCAGTTTTAAAGCTTTAAAAGGCAAGTCACTCTAGATGGCAGGTGACTGTTATTTGGCACTGAAACAATGAACTGTGTCCCATTCTTCTTTGAAATCTTTTTCTTTTTCTTTTTCTTTCTCTCTTTCTCTCCCTCCCTCTTTCTCTCTGCCAGAAAATAGCCAATTGTGAAGGACCTATTTTTCTGTTTTTACTTCCAAGTTCCCATCAATCATACCAGACCTGAAGGGAGGAAGCATCATGTGTGCACTAAGATGCTTACAGCCCAAAGCTGTGCTGTTGCTCTCTCTAGCAGTACCATCTGCTCTGAGCCAAGTTTAAAGCCAAGGGATTCCAGTAAACCCACGCGTCAAAAACTTCCCACTATGCAAGAATCATCCTAAAGGATCTGTGTGAAATGTGAGCCACACACTTCAAAAAGAAAGCAACAATGTTTGGAATAACACCACAAAATTCAAACAGAGCCTATTACAGAACTCACAAAGAAGCAGCTACACCAGGAGGTGGCACACTTCCAAGAAAACTACAAAAATTAAAGGATTATGAAAAAAATAAAAATAAAAGCTAATCTAAATATTATCATTAAATAAATGTAAGCATAGTTTAATAATACTGAGTAAAAAAAGAAAAGGACTTTCTAAAGTTATGCAAATAGTTTAAGATCTTTTTCAACAAAAGTTCTAGCTCCCTTATATTACTTAGAATATTTTAATATGTAGTGATATTTAATTTTTAAAATATTTTAAAAGCATGCAATAGTATTAATTAAATAATTAAGAAGAAAGTCAAAGATTAAAACAAATGTTAAAAAAGTCCTAAAACTATGAGATGATCGTGTTGTAGGCTCAGAATCTTTAAATGAAGTAATAAAAATCTTATTCTCTTTTTTTAGAGCTATGAAATGCTTTCATTTTAATGATTTAAGATACCTTAAGTTCTTTATGTTTGAATGTATTTTCCTTTGGAAACAAATAGAATTTATGTTACTAATCTGAGCTTCATATAAAAGAGCTTAATATATATAAATGATTATTTACATCATATTTAATTGTGTCATGCACTTTTTTTTCCCTGAAAGTTTAACTTTGTAGTACAACAGCAGTGTGCACCTCTTATTTTCCTGTAATTATTTAACGTTATCTTCATTAATAGGACATTATCTTGTATAGAAAGCTCATGATGAAGCTTGTGAAAAAAAAGGGTAAGTAATAGAATTTTAGTAGAGGAGAGAAAATTTAAAAATCTTCAATAAAATAGCAGTGTGAAAATCATGAACAAGAAGGACCCCCAAGAAAAGAAAATCTAAAAGCAAGAAAGTCTCCTAAAGCTCAAGAATGAGGGGATATTTCATCACCTGCAAAAAGATTGACCAGGGATATGTGTTGTTGTTGTTTGTTTATTTTTGTTTTCTGTTATGAGTGTTAAGCATTGCTTCAGTTATCATTTTGCTGTGGCAAAAATCACTCCAAAACGTAGTGGCTTTAAGATGACATTTATGATAATCTCTTAGAACACTATATGTTGACTAGGATTCACAAGGTGATTTTTACTGTGTCCTTCATGCAGATGTAGTGCAGGTGGCAAAAATACTCTTTTGCTTATGCCACTACTTAAAACAAACACTGGTGCTATATTTTCTATGATACAAACATTAACATTCTTGTTTAATTAAAGTATAGTTAATATACAATATTATATTAGTTTCAGGTTTTCAACATAGTTATTCAACATTAATATACCTAATGAAGTGATCACTACACTGTCTAGTTACCATCTGTCATCGTACAAGGTTATTACAACATGAGCGACTATATTCCCTATGCTGTACATTACATCCCAATGACTTATTTATTTTATAATTGGGAATTTGTACCTCTTATTCTGTTTAGGTTGCTTCCATATCTCAGCCACTGTAAATAATGCTGCAATGAACATAACGGTGCGTATATATTTTCATATTAGTGTTTTTATTTTCTTCAGAAATATACCTAGAAGTGGAATTGCTGGTCATATGGTATTTCTATTTTTAATTTTTTGAGGAACTTTTAAACTCTTTTCCATAGGGTCCATATCAATTTGCAATCACACTAAGAGTGTATGAAAACTTCTTTTTTTCCTTCTTCCTCACCAACACTTGTTATTTGTTGTCTTTTTCTGATAATAGCTGTTTTAACAGATGTGGGATGATGTCTCGCTGTGATTTTGATTTGCATTTTCCTGATAATTAGTGATGCTGAGAATATTTTTATGTATCTTTGGAAAAAATGTCTATTCAAATTTGTTCATTTTTAATTGGATTGTTTGTTTTTAGCTATTGAATTGTATGAATTTATACATACATTTATACATATTTATACATTTTAGATATTGGCCCCTTAGCAGACACATGATTTACAAATATTTCTTTTCCTCATTCAGTAGGTTGTCTTTTCATTTTGTTGATGCCTTCCTCTGCTGTGTCAAAGCTTTTAATTTGATGAATTTAATGTAATCTTTTTTTTTTTTTTAAGATTTCTTTCTGTCACCATATATTTGAATTACATGTAATCTTGTTTATTTATTTTGGCTTTTCTGCTTTTGCTTTTGCTGTCAGATTAAAAAAATCAATGCCTTTTTTAGCAGCGGAATCCTTCATGTGCTTTAGAATTTTTTTTTCTTTTTTGAGTGGGGAATTCTTTCTTTTCTTTCTTCTATGCGCATCCCTTCTTGTTTAACAGTTGCCTCCATCACAATTACTTTCATCTTTGCCCTCCTTTATAGTTTTACATTTGGCTATTGCTTATTCTCTGCAATAATATGGCCCACCCAGTTTTCTGGACAACAAGAGGATTGATTTTGTTCTGGAATTAAGGTTATACATATGTCTTCCTAACTATGTAAAGCTGCAGTGGACCAGCAGCCATAATATCAGTCATATGCCCAATAGCACTCTTTTTTTAAAAAAAATATTCCACTCACAAACAGGAAGAATACACTCCTAACACCTGAATTCCAACCATAAGCAAGGCTTTGAGAACACTTGTCTTGCCCTGAACATTTTTAATCTCTTTACCCGCAGTAGTCAAACTTCTAGCCACCAGGAAGCCAGAACCCTTCAGTATTATGGCTTCATCTTCACTTTTATGTTCTCTTTGTGCTCTACAAGATTATCTTTGTTTTTGAGACCAGTATGTTTTGTTTCGTTTTCTTATTTGATATATCATTGACATGTGCATGGGGCAAAATTTATAGCAACATTATGAAATCTTTAGAATTATCTAAGATCTCTTCCTGTCACAATTTTGTATTTTAGTGTACACAATCCTCCTTCAATATCAGAAATATAAACCCACGTTCAGTTTTCATGCATTATGAACTCTCAGTATGGTCAATATCTTACATACTTCAAAATTTTTTAGCACAACATCCATAGAATAGACTAAATATTTGTTCATAATGATGAGTTTAAGGAAAATCTCACATAGAAAAAAAATAGAGGAAAGATGTACCTTGTAGTATTCAAAAAAAAGTAAAAACAACTTTGAAGTCTACTCTTTCATTAATATTTTATATCTTAAAGTACACAATTAAATTTCATCTTGCATTGTTGTAGAGTAGTAATGAAAAAACAGCACCCAGTAATAGAGAACAGGAGAACACGTACAGTTTTTGAAAGAAAGAGAGTGCCAGGAAATATCTAAGAATAGCATTTTACTTAAAAATAGAGTTGCCAGTGGGTTTCTTGCTGCTGTTTATATAGACATCAGGAGCCACTGTAAAGGTGCTGGGTGCTTCTGGGAAAATGGAGTCAAATGGGACTTATTACCACTAACACTGCCAATTTCTCAATTTTGCTGAAAGCTACCTTGAGTTGGTTACAATGCTTATGTACTGGTTTATTTCCCTGTTATAATTTATTTCCCTGTTACAATAACTATTACAATTCTTATTTTTCCCTTAAGAAATTACATATATATTTGTCTTCTTTAAGGATTAGGAGAAAGGTTTAAATTCAATATGGATAAAGGAAGATAATAGAAAAAATAATAGAGAACATGAAATAAGCTACTATCCAAACATTACTCCTAATTTCTACAGCACCTAAAGTATTTTCAGCAGGAACTCTCAGCATATGACCCATATCACTTTAGTTTTCTTTTCATGACCTAACGAATAATGTTGCAGCATCAGAATGTAAACTTATTAAAATCACGGTTCTTCAACAAAGTATTCTTCCTGCTTTTTTACTTCTAAATTTGGATGTTATTTGTTATGTATTATAATTGACCTAAAATTGTTCATTTAAATATTATTGCATATTTAAAATGGAGAATTTACTTTACTGCAACTATATTTTCATGCTTAAGTTTTTATTGCCACCAATTTTCAACCGTTCAATAATCTCACTGTGGTTATTGAGATAAAAAGAATTTAAAAGACAAGCTTTTCAACCACCTGCTTAGCAGGGAAAGTAAATTCTGCACAACTCCCAAGCATAGATACTTACATTTACTGTACCTGAAAATTATTTCAAGCTTTTTAAAAAGTCATGACACAGATGAAAAGAGAATCAATATGAAACAATATTTGAAATTATAATATTGGATTAAAATATAAAAAATTTTTCTACGGTAACAAATTAAATATACATTTTTTTATAAACCACTTTTATTAAAAGTTGTTTTAAAGATTTATAACATTTAATGTATCAGACACCTGTTTAAACTAATATTAATTCAATTAATATAGTAAAACTTTTTAAATAATGCTTTTCAAGAGGGAGATTTAAAAAATGTTGAAAACTTTGTTAAATCTAAAGATTGTGACGGGACATTTTGAGAAAAAGCTTACATAAAATTAAATGTGTTATATGTCAATTTTGGCCTAAGTACTAAGAAAAGTGCCTATTGATAGCATTCATCAGAAAAATCTGACACTAGTCAATAGCCCTAAAGTAGAAACGAACAAAGGAGGTGAGAAAGACGTCAGAGCATGGCTACACTGCTGGGATTTGAATCATGGCTCTATTACTAACTTTGAGAATTTGCATAAATTATTAAATTCTCTGTTTCTCAATTTCAACACCTGTAAAATCAGAATGATGATAATAATGGTATTCCACCTCAGAGGACTAGTGAGCATTAAAAGAAAGGCAGTGAGTTAATATGTGCAAATTATTTATAACAGTGCCTGAAATATTGTGTGCTCCCAAAAAGTGTTAGCTATTATAATTATTGTTTGTATAAATTATTAAAACTCAAAATGTTAAAAAACATGAAATACTTATAGTAGCTTTGGAAGCCTTTACACTAGTTCCACTGATGTCATCATGGCTCAAAACCTATTTACAAGTCTTTCTTTGAAACTGCTTTTAAGACCTATAGAACAAAAATACCACTTACACTGAATACTTAGCATATACCAAATGCAGATATTATTTTGGGTACTAGGGATGAAAAATGAAAAGATGTAATTCCTGCCCTGAAAATGCTTATAGTCCAGTGAGAGAGATAGAATACGCAGATAAGCACCACAGCACATCCTCTAGGTGTTTTATTACAGAATTTTTGACACTGAACGATAACTGAATCTCGTGAGACTGAAATATGTACAGAACAGCATTGGGACTGGCTCCACATAAGTATCTAATAAATGACTGAAGAAACATAGGCAGTAATAAATACATATAAAGAGTGGAAATGTTGGTGGAAACTGTCAAAGCTTCATAAGAATGGATGATGTCTTCATTTGGTTTTGAATGCTAAATAACAGTTTATGTGATGGGGAAATGTCAAATAATTGTATGTGTCCAGAGAATTGTAAACAATTTGGTATTGCTATGGTAAATACAAATATATATTATATTTTAAAGCCTTCTCAAGAAGTAGGAAAACTCTGAAGGAAGGTTATTTGGAGAAGAGAAAACAGTAATGAGAGACTAATCAAAGCCTCAAGATTTGAGGAGGGGAAGACAGACTCTGAGCAATTTAGGAATTACTATCTGCAAGATTTGGAGATGAACTGAATGGGGCAGGAGTGTGTGAGAGAGAGAAAACCCAGTGTGTTTTTAGATTTCAGTCTAGGGTGAAGCTTTGAATGACTACAGTGGTAACATCTCTGTGTTTTGATGGTAAATCAAATTGTAGAAAATGCCAACAATGGCTCATTTTTAGAGCCATTATGGTATGAATAAAGAGAATTGTCAAATTTCACAGTGCCATTTTTATTGAATTCAATAAAAGGAAACTGATTTTCTTCTTTAGTAGATCCAGTGGTTATGTATACATTTTCATTAGAAGAACTTCTAAACATTTTATTTAATAGAAACATGGGAATTTGTGTAAAGTTTTTATGGGATTAATTTTAAAAATAGAATTTAGTTGAATAAGTAAATTCTTGTTTATTTAATATTGCCTTATGATTGCATTATCACATCTAATATTTGTCATCGCTCAACGGCACTGGGAACTCAAGGATATGCTATAGGACCTTTGACTAACAAAGAACTACTCTTTGCCTTGCTTAATGCAGAGCTGCAAAATGCCAATAGAAATTAAGGGGACAATATTTGTTGTTTGTGTTGAGATGTCAATTTAGTCATTTAGGAAATTTTATCTGAGGAACATAAGACTGCTGTGACCTGGGCTATCAGTCTTTCTATGTAGCTCCTATATTTCAGAAATAGTAATATGATAATTGTGAGACATCTGGTTTTCTAACATAATTAGCAGAATCATTTTAAGGGTTCATAAGTCCCTCTTTGTTTTAGTTTATTTCTTATTATATCTAAAATAAATTTTAAAATGCCTTTAGAATACTCTGGTACTTAAGTTTTCCAAAGTTTGTGAAGTTGACTCTAACAGTACAAAAAGCTTTTTGGGGTGGTGGAAATGCTTCTAAAATTCAGAACAATTCCAGAAACATATTTTAAAATTTTGAAGTGGTAAAAGTTACATTATTGTACATTTACTATGTGTATAAGAAGATAAATTCCAGGTTAGAATCTAAGCAAAAGACTTAGGTTCTATCATCTAAATTAAAGAATATTGACATGTTTGTTCTACAATTTTAAGCATTGCCTTTGTTAAAAATAAATGCTGATAGCTGCACCCAGTTACCAGAGATATTTCTTTAAACTTTATATTATGCAAGGTATTCATATGCAACCCTTAACAGAGCTATATAATCAATACCCACTGCAGTTCCATTAGATACAATACAATTATCACAGACACACAGGTATATTCAGTATACCAAAAATTGTGTATACATTTTAAATCAAAAATATACTTTTTGATATTTGGTGGGGGAAGTTTGATTATTCTCCAGTTACTCTCAAACGACATAGCACATCCCTAAAATCGGACTGTGAATCAATCTGTTTCATATTCTTTTTATTCAAATTTCAGTGATTTTTTTTAAACCATATTTTATGGAGCAGCTGTGGGGTCTGAGCTTCTTTTTGTCTTGAAAAAAATAAAGGCCTCATTTAGCTCCTGGTGGAGCTATGAGCTACAATTTGTTTGTTAGTCTAATGTATCCGTCCTTTGTATAGCTACTAACTCCAGACAGTCTGGTGACTCCATTCCCTGGTAAACTATGTGAGAAGACAGTAGGTCACTGCTGCAGTCTGCCATCCAACAAAAGGAAGAGAGGTGTGAAGAAAATGTTTGTGTACATTAGAGATGCAATGACTATCACTATGTAATTAGCATAAGACAGAGGCTGGCCCATAACCACAGGAAGGATAAGAAATTTTACTGACAGCTAAATTGGAGCTATGTTAATCTGACAAAGATTGTGTAGAAAGGATGCTTGTATTTAGTTAACAGTGCCATACTATGTTCGGTTTTCTTTATTGTTAGGCAATGTTCAAAAATCTCAGTGAAAGCAGGCAGTGTCCTGATCCGTGTGGTGTGAAACCATGGTCAGTTGTAACCATGACTACCCCGTCATGGGGAAGTCTGACAGACAATGGAATCCACTAATTATAACTTAATGACCTTACCCTATCTCTAGTTTACCAAATTCTTCACAAGATAATTGCATTAAATTTGTTTCTTAGTGAATGACCTAGAAACTATACAGCTGTCTTACAAATTTTATCAGAGGCACTATGCACTAATTCTAGAAACCTCCCTGGGCCCCAGCCTCGAGACAGGCTTTGGACTTTCTTCTTACCCAGATGTCTTTTCAAGCAACACCACCTTCTTTCTAGTGGGAAGATTTACTTCACCCATTAATCATGTGTAATTGTTTCCATGTTACAGAGTTTTTAGTACATTCTCAATGATGTGATTTATTAAATTTTATGTTAAAAATGACTTAGTTATGCTCAGGAGCAGTAAAAGGCATGCATGGTGCATTCAGGAAATGCTACCTTGAGTTAAGGTGGTAATTACCTTACCATACTCGAGTGATTTCTTCCATTTCAGAGTCATAATTCACAACCATTTTTATGACCCAATTTTAAGATACTTGAAATAAAAAGATGAACTTTTATTCATCTTATACTTTTCAAAACTATGTACCTGCATATTTGTTAGTGGCTGAAACAGGAGTGATCGATTTATCATTATTAAATTGTAGGTAGGAAGTTCACACTATAATTTTACATCATGACTTTTGTTAAGTTGTCAGTTGGCAACTTAAATATCTCTAAAAGTAAGACTAACATTATGTCTGAATTATGAAGTAGCCATGAGACAAACTATATTTGAAGTGTTTTTAAATACCAAATTGTATGTCTGGAATGTTAGCAGCAGATAGTGGTGGAAGTAGTTAAAACATAAAACATCATTATAGCTACAAAAAAAAAAAAATGATCAAGCAACAAAACCAGACACCATATAGAGACAAACTTAATTTAAACTTAAATATAAAATACACCTTATAAAATTGTATCTAAGAATAAAAATAATGTTACGTCAGAAATCATAAACCATAAATGTCATAATTCTTCAACTTTTGGTCTAAAATTCCATGTGACTTGCTATAGATGTAAGGTAAATCTTATTTTAGTTTACTATACACATTTTAATTTACTATGTGGCATTTAAAATCTCTGTAATCTTTCTGATAGTTTGATGTTACTTGAGAATTATGCCTTACAGACTGATATACTAGCAGTAGAGGTAATTAAATGCTTGAAGGTAAACATAAAAAAGGAGAGAAGTAACCTCAAAAAAGAAGCTGCTAGTAACTGAACTGTGTGCCCCCCAAACTGATGATGTTGAATCCCTAAACCCTAATATGACTATATTTGCAGAGATGGCTTTTAGGAGGTAATTAGGTTAAATGAGGTCATAATGCTATAGTCCTAATCCAATAGGATTGATGGCCTTCTATGAAGAATAGAGAGATCTCTCTCTCTCCATGCACACACAGAAAGAAGGTCATCTAAACACATTGCAAGTAGATGGCCATCTGCAAGCCAGGAAGAAAGTTTTCACCAGAACTTGAGCCTGCTGGCACATTGATCTCAGGCTTCCAGCTCCTGAACTCTGAAAAAGTAAATTTCTGTTCTTTAAGCCGCCCAGTCTCTAGTATTTTGTTACAGAAGCCCAAGGTAATACAGAAGCACAATATATAAATTATTCATTTATGTCTGAACAATTTTTATGTCATGAAAACTGTACAGTCCTACATTTGCAAGTTATTTGAAAATGCTACTTTCATTATAGATAGAGCAGAAATGCAAAGCATAGATTAGTGTATCACTTTGTAACAAAAAATTTTCATAGAAATTTCAATACCAGCAGTCTTAGGCTATAAGAAGTAAAATTTTTATCCACCATCTTCTCTATCTTACTCAACTCTACTGTCACATATCTATCTGAAGATGAAATAGATGCATATTATACATTAAATATTCTCAGTTATATGACACTTCTTAGTGAGGACACTTATTGAGAACGTTTTCGAAGATTACTATTCTTTGCTTTCTTTATTTTTCCTTAAATATATACAATGATCACAATGTATAAAAAGAAATAAGCAACAGTCTATAAAAGTGATGAAGTTAAGGAAAATAAG
>NW_011888839.1:11088521-11111948 GCF_000151845.1 Pteropus vampyrus | reverse complement strand
AGACAAACTTAATTTAAACTTAAATATAAAATACACCTTATAAAATTGTATCTAAGAATAAAAATAATGTTACGTCAGAAATCATAAACCATAAATGTCATAATTCTTCAACTTTTGGTCTAAAATTCCATGTGACTTGCTATAGATGTAAGGTAAATCTTATTTTAGTTTACTATACACATTTTAATTTACTATGTGGCATTTAAAATCTCTGTAATCTTTCTGATAGTTTGATGTTACTTGAGAATTATGCCTTACAGACTGATATACTAGCAGTAGAGGTAATTAAATGCTTGAAGGTAAACATAAAAAAGGAGAGAAGTAACCTCAAAAAAGAAGCTGCTAGTAACTGAACTGTGTGCCCCCCAAACTGATGATGTTGAATCCCTAAACCCTAATATGACTATATTTGCAGAGATGGCTTTTAGGAGGTAATTAGGTTAAATGAGGTCATAATGCTATAGTCCTAATCCAATAGGATTGATGGCCTTCTATGAAGAATAGAGAGATCTCTCTCTCTCCATGCACACACAGAAAGAAGGTCATCTAAACACATTGCAAGTAGATGGCCATCTGCAAGCCAGGAAGAAAGTTTTCACCAGAACTTGAGCCTGCTGGCACATTGATCTCAGGCTTCCAGCTCCTGAACTCTGAAAAAGTAAATTTCTGTTCTTTAAGCCGCCCAGTCTCTAGTATTTTGTTACAGAAGCCCAAGGTAATACAGAAGCACAATATATAAATTATTCATTTATGTCTGAACAATTTTTATGTCATGAAAACTGTACAGTCCTACATTTGCAAGTTATTTGAAAATGCTACTTTCATTATAGATAGAGCAGAAATGCAAAGCATAGATTAGTGTATCACTTTGTAACAAAAAATTTTCATAGAAATTTCAATACCAGCAGTCTTAGGCTATAAGAAGTAAAATTTTTATCCACCATCTTCTCTATCTTACTCAACTCTACTGTCACATATCTATCTGAAGATGAAATAGATGCATATTATACATTAAATATTCTCAGTTATATGACACTTCTTAGTGAGGACACTTATTGAGAACGTTTTCGAAGATTACTATTCTTTGCTTTCTTTATTTTTCCTTAAATATATACAATGATCACAATGTATAAAAAGAAATAAGCAACAGTCTATAAAAGTGATGAAGTTAAGGAAAATAAGAGTGTTATATGTAAGATAGAATATTACTGGTTTTCCATAAAGGAAATGTGGTATGTATTTTTGATGATATTTTCGAATAATGTAATTTATTAAATTTATCTTGTGGGTGAAGAATAAGGTCCCCTTTTAGGAACAAGGAACTCTTTCCCATAGCTGCCTGGAATGCTTACTGATGACAGAATACACATCATCATTTGATGAAAATTATCCCCTGACAAATGAAGCTGTTTCACCATAGGTCTTTTTCTTTCCACGGGGCAGTCCGTATCTGCTACTAATTGATGTAGGATACAAAGCCTTGACTCCTCCTTAAACTAGGAACATCTCTGATTGGCCATTTCATCTTCACATCCCCTCTGGGGTAAGCTGATGACTTAGATGTATCAGATTTGGAATTGTCCATATACTCAATTTTACTCCCTTCACTCCCTTACAGGTGTGGCTGCCCAGAACACTCTCCAACAAATCTCTCTGGGCAAATTTTCATTTCAAGTGTCAATGTCCCATTTTTTTTCATTGAAAAATATATCTTATATGAAAAATTATGGGGGCAGGACATTTTATATGTATCAAGTAAGAATTTGTAAAAAGTCGCCAGGGAATGGAGATGTTTGCAATTATTTAAGGGTAACTCATTACTATGTTTTAAACATTTGTGGGTAAAAGTCCAAAGTCAAATTTCCTTCTGTCATCAAATATTTGACCCCCTTTAACCTACTGCCTCCCCTCTCCCCCCTTTCTTTCTGGTAACCACTAAACTGTTGTCTCTGTCTATGAGCTTTTGTTTGTCTTGTTTGTTTGTTACTTTCAGTTTTATATCCCAAATATGAGTGAAATCATATGGTTCTCAACTTTTCTTTCTGACTTATTTCACTTTGCATAGTTATCTCGAGATCCATCCATATTGTTGCAAATGCATTATTTCATCCATTTTTATGGATGAGTAATGTCCCATTGTATATAAATACCACATCTTCTTTATCCAACTATCGAAAGACACTTTGGTTGTTTCCATGTCTTCGCCACCATGAATTATCCTTAACTTTTAGCCATCTTTGGGGATTTCTTCAGATGAAGAAGACTGCCTCATCCGGTCATGCCTCTTTTTGAGGCAGCCTGCACCCAATGACAGATTACGTGAGTTAAAGGCTGTCCCAGCTTCAGAGTTACAGTGGGTTTGGAAAAGGAGTGGAAGAGTCTCCTTAGGCCAAGGACAATTCTCAGAAAGGAAAAGTGCTCTATACTGTCAGCATCTAGCACTCTAAGCAGCCGTCAGAATGAATTCCTGATGCTGAAGGAGGAATCCAGGCAAAGAACTACAACATCTACTTTCCTCTGCCCGTTGTCTCTCTTCACTTCCACATGTATTTGTCTCAAGAGCACTCACTAGTAAATATCTCACATGCTAAATTTTGTCTAGTCTTCTTTCAGGGAATGACAACCAGCAATGATATACTGTATGTGTGTGTGTGTGTGTGTGTTCACATTATATCAGCTGACTTCTATTCTGTTGCATATTTAATAGCCTATGTTTCAAAAATCACCTTTTCTGCTTCTTTCACACCTTACAAGAATTATATTTTGCAGAATTCTATATGGCATTTTGTATAATTTATATTAGAGTTGAGCTATACTCAATTTCTTTTTTTGTTTTTCTGTCCATCATGCACTTGGTTTATAAGATGAACTTAATGCATTTCAGTGAGAAGCCTGCTTGTGGAATGAATTATAATTCTGTTCTCAGTTTTGTTATCTTACAAGTAGGTAACTGAATAGTCCTCTCTCCCATGATAATTATGTTCCCTCAGTATCAAAAGTGTGGACTTAGTGAAATCATATTTTCTTCCTCTTGGATCACTTGGCAAATGTATTTTGCTAATTTTTGTAATGTAAACAAAGAACACATCTTCAGTTTATAAAGCTTTTAGCACTTGCAAGCTTTGAAGTAGGAATACAAGGTGCAGATGTTAAGTAGTGTGCTTGGCCTTTGCTGTTTTCTGTAACAGCACTACTATACGACTGGGAGTTCCATATGGTGAATTACTCTTGCAACTTATTTCTCAGTTATCCAAGCAACCAATTTTGGGAAATCCTGTCTAGAAGAGAAATAAAATGATTCATATATCAGGTTGTCAGGTACAATTCAATCTTATATAGATATGTAGGCTGAGAGTGGGTATGGGCAAGACGCAACCTGGTATTGAATGCAATTATCAGAGAAGTCAGATTATAGTTGAGTCCTTATGAGATTTGGAGTAGTGATTCTGATAAACAATGAGGGCCATGATGTGCACACATGCTACATACGGTACAGATGCTCTTGGTTTAGTGAAGTGCACACAAAGCTTCCCTTGGGATAGATGGGTTCCTCATTTGAGAATTAATTAGGGGAAGTAGAGTGGTCCTTGATGGAAAGAACACAGGAGATATAGCAAATTGATAACTAATTAGTTTGTTGATGTATAATATATGAAAAGTGTAAAATAATAAATATATCTGTAATTAAACTACAGTGTAAAAAATATGCTGGCAGATTATAGTAACTCCTATAAATGGAAAAAGGAAATGGTCAAAGCTACTACAATGGTCAAAATATGCTTCTGGATTCACAACTGACTGAATAACACTCTCAATAAGAAAAAAAATTAATACTATTGTCGCTTTAATAATGATAGGCATAATTTTATTTTTAAAATCGTATTGTTATAGAGGCAATGAAATGCAGGAAAATAGTTGAAAAAAGGACAGAAGCAAAAAAATACAGAGCTTTTTTCATGGGGAGACAAAAATTTAGGAAAATGTGAAAGTGGGAGAATATTAAGTGAGCTATGTTAACAATAGGGTAATTAAATGAAGGACATTTATTTTATGGAGAAAGTGAACAACGTAATTTTAAAAATAAAACGCATGTAAGTAGTATGCTTAAAATTAAGAATTTTATATTTGGCAATGGACTGTTGACCAAATATAAATAATAAAAAGAGAGGAAACTATAAATATTTACATTCTTATAAATTTAAGAGGAGGCAAACAATTTAAGGGAGACAAGAGCACAACAGGAGTTTAACCAAGTTGTGTTTAATAATGTGGCAAAGGTTCTGAGGAATAGATTCCCACTTTATAATGAGACATATCACATGCAAATGAAGTAACCAATTACCAGACGCCAAGTCATAGCTGGTCCAGAAAGCCCTCCTCTGAGGGAGGGGTAAGAAAGAACCTGACTGTTAGACAGTTAAAGCATATGTTGAAAAGTAGAATCTGAGTTAATGCATAAGAAGGTTACGGTTAGTTTGCAAATCAAGAATGCTTTTGGGTAGCTTAGAACTGATATTGGTCCTACTGAATCTGGTCAAGTTAATGCAGTCATATATTCAAGTAATTTCATTTGTTCTGCTTCCGGACGAGCAAGAGATCAAGAAGAAAATGTCAAGAAGGAAACTCCAGGGAACTAGACTGAAAAAATGCTGATGCTGCTTCTCCCCTGTTCACTTGTATGAGTTAATTCAAGGACAGGAATGGTGGCAATCAGTTCTGAGAGTCTTTTATATTCATCCAGGAGAGCCACAGTGAGAGACCAAGGAGTCAAGACATTATATGAACTTTCCCTGAGCCAACATGGACTCTGGGTTTAATTCTAGTATAAAAACTTCCTTCAGGGATTTTGTTCAGGCAATCCCTGATTAATTCTTTCAAGATTCTAAACACTCAAGTTTCATGTCTTAAGTTTTTAAAAATATATTAACAAACTGCATCATTTTATTTTATTTATATAAAGTCATATAATAATTTGGCAATAAATACCTTTTTAAACTGCTCGTATTATTTTCTTTAGCTTGGATAACACATAGAATCATATATTACAGTCATTTTCCTGAATGTCTATTTTTACAATTAGAATATAAGAGCCCTGAAGGTAAGAACTGAGATAATATTGAGCACTTTGTTTTTTAAATATATGTATACAACAAACATATATTCAGGGATACATTTGAAATATCACCAGTAAGAGGGTAAAGAATAAGATGTGCGGCTACTCTAGCCTGTGAGAAACAGAGCCTTTAACTGTGACAACTGACATTTACAGGTCAACTCTCGTGGGCCATATTGGTCATAATGTCAAGTTGTATATACCATTAATATACCTCACTGAATAAGTCTGAACATTATGATTTTTATCATTAGTGTGAAGGGCCCATAACTCCAAAATCACAAATCTAGTTGAGTTATTAAAGAATTTCTCTTAGGGAAAAAAAATAGCAGCTTGGTTTATGATGAGATCTTTGTTGGTGAATTATTCTTTTTAAAAAGGAAAAACATGAAGCCTAGCCTTAAAATAAAAATGGAACACGGGAAAGTATAATAGAAGTTCAAATAGAATTAGTTACAAGCATTCACAAATTTTTAGTAAGCCCATTGGGAAAAGTAATGAATGATTTCATGAAACTTCGTGCTCAAAGCTTATTTAACACTATGCAGTGTGTTATTTCAAATATCATGACATACATGTTCAGTTGCTTGTGACATGATTGATGCAGATAAGTGCTAAAAAGACGTTGAATAATGACTTAAAGAGAAGCTAACTAACCTCTATGAAATTTGGTTCATGATAGTGATTTAGTATCTCCTAGCTAATGTACACAACAGAATCAGTATTCATTTATTTATCTTATGAACCTATGCAGAAAGAAGGTACTGATGTGTCTTTAAATTAGATAAAATGCAAAACATGTATGAAGGAATTTTAACACGCTAGATCTAAAGAACTTTAAGATTAAAAATCATGACACTCTTTGTAAAAAATGTTTTAAATTAAAAAAAATTAAGTACAATAATTATCCCAAATCTCACAATTTAGAATTAATGACATGTCTACGTTGGTGTGATTTCTTACAAGTTTTTATCTATGCATACTTTTTACTAAATTGGAACTATAGTATGTAATTACCATTTGCATTTTTTCACTTTAATACTTAACATTATTTCTAGGCATCTCAACCTGAACATTTTCAAAAATGAAAGTGTATTTTTTCTTTTAAACCCAATCCCCTCCTAGTATTCTTATCTTAATAAGTAATACTACTCATTCACTCTGTTGCTTTTGACAGACATTTGAGAGCCATCTTTAGCACTGCTTCTATCCTTCTGTATTCTTGACTCAGTATAGTCACTCTTGCCCCTGCCAGTATCATTTTCATAGAAGAATCAGAATGAATTTTTCAAAATTAAAATATGGTCTTGCTATTTTTCTGCTTAAAACATTTCGATGACTTTGTCTTGTTTTTTACTGAAGTCCTTAGATCTTGTGATCTGGTCCTTATTTTGATTCGGCCTCATCTTTCCCACTCTGGTCTTCTTTCAGTGATTTAAATATTTGAAACTCAGTGATACTTAGAGAACTCATCTCAATCTGTTTCTCCTGCCTGAATGCCTACCTTTGCCTCTTTCTCATTGCTAATATTCTCAAGTGATCACCTGAAACATGTAACTTGTTCACTAAAATCTTTCTATTATGTGTTTTAAAAATATTTCTTATACTTCTGCTTTGTTGCACTAACCAAAATTTAACTTATATAACTCTTATATAATATTTATTGACCTTGTTTTTATTCTAAGATCTATGAGTACAGGGGAATGTGAGTATTTTTCAATACGGCATACACAGTGTATCTAGGCCAGCATCTGACAAATTTGGACACTCAATAAATTGTTGTAAGTCTCAATAAATGAAAGAAGATATTGATGCTAATAGTATTTTTCTGACATATTTATTACAAAAACCTCTCTCAATTTATATTTGACTTATTACTACATAGTTCTATCTACAGAACATTTTCAGTTTTATATTTCCATAGATTTTAAGCTTGGATATCTTCATTCATCCAGATATTTTATAAATATCCATTTCTATTTCTATCTGATTTTTGTTTTAAATTTAATTGAATTATATTGAATAATATTGATACACATATAGTTATAATGCTAATATTGAATAATTTGACATTTACTATAAGATTGAATAATTGTCCCAAAACTATTTTTTATAATGTGCTTCCATTTCTCCTCTGATCTGTGCTGTCACCTGTTGTTTCTCTACCTATAGCAGAGTCTGACTCATTGACACATTTCAATAGGATCAGTTTTACATTTCAAGTATTTTAAAATTTACTCAAAATAATTATTTTTTAATTTTTAAATGATCTCCAATTTTATTGGAAATTGCCCTCCCCCCCATACACACACACACACACTCTGGTATAACTTTGTGAGTGAGTTTTCAGTGTTCTGTGCATGTATGTGCTTCCTTATGCTTATCTTAATGAAATTTTACCAGAAAATTTAGCAAAAACTCTGGGAAGCTTCCCTTTGAACTTGGCAATTTAAGAATTTATTATTTATTATAATGAAATGGAATGTTGCCTTAAACTTAGTTGAGCTTTCTGGTCAAACCTTCCTTTGAAGTTTATGTTCAACTAAATCGTTCTTTTCTTGACTACTTTTTTTGCAATTCTCTTATTGGTTCTGTATTCTGCCCACTCCTACCTGTAGTATTATAAGATATAATATCGTTCCTACTTCTTGGCTTTCCCTAGCCAGGATCAGAATTGTCCAGCACAATTGATAATCCATCTAACCTCTTCTCTGAAGAAAACGTTAGTCTGGGTCTTTATTTTCTGTTACATGTAGTTGATAGGTGATTAAAGGGCTGTATAAAAATATTATGAATGAATTTCATACCACAAACCATTAACATATGTAACTTTGGGCCAACTATATGTCATAATCAGTGTTAGTCGAGTTATTTTTCCATTTAAAAATGCAGCATTATTATTCACAGGTATAAAGCATAACTTAGGATTAGAGACATCAAATAATTTCCTATAGCCTAATAAATTCTCAGGCCAGAATTTGAATCCAAATATATTTGATTTCAAATTCTAATTTCATTTTTTTAGATCATGTATAAGTTACCTCACTATTCATACATTGTAGCACAAAATGCTAAATGACATTTTTCACTCTATAAGATAAATTAAGAACACATTCTTTTTAGTAGTTACCAGAGGGTAAGGGGTGGGGGAGGAGAAAAGAGGTAGACAGGGTAAAGGGGGTCAAATATAGGGGGTTTGGGGGAGGATGAATTGGATAAAGGTGATCAAGTATATGGTAGCTGAAGGAAACTGGACTCTGGGTGATAATCACACAATAGAATATACAGATGTCAAATTATAATGTACACCTGAAAATTATATAATTGTATTAACCAATGTTACCCAGTAAACTTAAAAAAGAGAACATATTCTTTTGCATATTACAAGTTTTGTTATAATTAGAAAAAATTATGAAAACCATGTGCCATAAAATGGTTGGTATATCAGGTAACATGGAACTAAACATTTATTCTCATACTATTCCATGTATATAAGCTTCAAATAAAGATAGAAAGATGAGTATAAAAAAACTGTGGGGCACATAAAGCCTATGTTTCTGCTCAGTGATTGAATTAGTAATATGTATCCTTTACTATTATAAAATCCTGCATGCAGTAGATCATCAATGAATATATTGCATTATAACCTTTTCTGGTTTGAATCAATAACTGTTAAAAATGAATGTGTGGAGTCCTACTAACAGTTCAGAGGGGAAGAAATATATCATTTAATAAATCATATCCAAATGACTGCTTTGCAAATTGTAAAAAAATTAATACAATCATTATTTTATACATCAAAACAAACTTGAAGTATATTGAATATTTACATATTTATAAAAACAGAAGATAATAAAAATGAATATTTATTAAATCTGGGTGGAAGAAGTGGGAAGCAAATGTTCTAAGTTCAGATATAATAAGGAAAATACACAAAGAAAATATGAATGAATTTAAGCACATTGCAATAGAAAATATCACTGTGTTTAATATGAAATAAAATTAACATATTTGAAAATTATTTGCTGCAACTATAAAGTAGATAATTAAAAAATAAATCATTCAAATTTATAAGCAACACCAAAACCTCAAAATATAAATGGTTAAATATATCAATAAAGTCATTATAACTAACAAAGAGTGAACTTGAAAAATTCTATTACTTATTAATAAGTAAATACATGCCAATTGAACCCTAAGTGAAACATGCATTTTCCCTTTCAATTTAGAAAATATTAAAGAACACTTTATGCTGATAAAAGAGAGGTAAAATATGTATTTTATTACTTTGCTGGTGGAAGTGCAATTTGTATAAACAATTTAAATGTAATTTTGCAATGTTTAAGTGACTTAATCAGTTCTACTTCCTGGCTTCTAGCATAAGGAAATAATCGTGTGTGTGTGTGTGTGTGTGTGTGTGTGTGTGTGTGTGTGTGTGTGGTGGGGGTGGTGAGGTGAGGGGTGGAGAGAGAATAAAAAGCATTAGGTAAAAAGAAGTTTAGTGAGGCATTATTCACAATATTAAAATTTGGAAAATACTTTAATAACCAACAATTAGCAGTGTAAACTATGGAACATTCATTTGATACTATTACTCAGCTCTAAAAATATGTTTAAAGAATAATATCATTTCAATTTTCATGCAATTTTCCTCCATAATTTGATGGAATCTAGTTCAATGCAAAATAACTTCGGTCCACTTATCCTAGGAAAGTGGAATGCCATTTTACTCAATGAAATTGATAGAAAACATTAAAAAAATATATTTAGTTGTTTAAATGTTATGTTGATTTTCCCTAGTTCCTCCTGCCTGTGGGTATAAATTATTTTTATTAACATAATACAGAATCTCTTGGATTGTGCTGCTACTTGCAAATGAAGAAACTCAGTTTCCACTGCCTACCCTATCACACAACCCATCGCCTGCTAAGATTTCAGAGACTTGGGGAATTCCTCTAGTTTCTACATGTGCTTATGACTAAGCCTACTTCTGTTGGGGCTGCTTCTCTGTTGGAACTGTTTTCTGTTTCTAAAAGTGGTATTTATGTAAGTTGTTTCATAATGTTTGCAGTAGATCACCAAGCCTAGCCATCTCCATTCGAGTCATCACAGTTTTAAAATTGCTTTAGATTTAACTGCTTTTATTTCTTCCTGATCCCATTTCAGTGAAATCATTAAATGTAATTTCTACTGCTTGTCCATAGGTCCTCAAAGTTGCCTTGAGTAGGCCTGCTGCCTTCTTTCCAGGGCACTCACATCCACTCAGAAATCCCCAATGCATGGCCAAAAAGTTCACCTTCTGCACCCAAAAGTTTTAACTTCTTTACCAGGTGCAGGAGAACTTTCACTACCCTTTCTGGTATGTACATCAAGTCCCATGCCCCTGCTTCTATCTCTCATTTAAATCTGCCACCATGCACTCATGGTGCCCAAATAGTAGTATAACTACATATGTATCAAAGGAGAGCTAGCAAGAAAAAGAAAGCATTTTCCCCTTAATATCACATCCTCAAAGCAATATAGTTTGTTATCCAAACTTTTACAAAACATGCTTTCCATTTTTTTCTTACAGCCATTTTTATTTCAAAGATCTAAATTCAAGTGACAGCCCCCCCCCACACACTGTATTCATAATTTCTAGTTTTTTTTGATGACTAAAATCTTTTTTTTTTTTTTTACTGCATTAAGATTCTCACATCTGGCTTATGCCTTGTACATTTTCCTAGGAAACCATCTGTCCTCTTCCAGTCCTTTTTACCACTACCAAGCAACTCTCTTGAACAGAATCTTTCCTGCATATCTCACATATATTCAATGAGAAGCACACACAAATTCCTTTCTCTGAGAAACTGGAGTCCAGGCCAAATCCAAGGCAACAACAACTTCTCCTGTGGATCATTATCAGAATATTCACTCAGTTCATTGCTCACTTTTTAGATTTTGCAGACAGGATTCAGGTGAGAAATTTAAGAATTAGAAAAATGCTTCTCAGAACTCACTTTGGAAATATAAGCCTCTGTCTCTCCTTTAGATCCTCTCTGTAATCTTAGAGTCTCAGCAAAGCCTTCTTTCAATACAAAGTTACATATTCTGAGTGTTTGTCAACAAAATTGCAACCCTGGAATTCAGTCAAATGACTGGTTTTCTGCATGTAAAAGCAATAACAAATTTGATGCGTTTCATTATTTGTTTTTAAGAGTAGATTATATTAATGGGGCTCTGTTTACACAGCATCTAAACAACCAATATATTTCCCCTGAACTACATAAGCAAATACACATGTTGATTTATCACAGACTCTAGATCAAACACTTGAACTACAACCTTTCATAAAAGTGTTCTACTAAGAGATAAAATCACTAGAAGTTTTCTTGAAAAAATGGATTTCCTAAATTATTGCAATTATCACAATATCATAAAGTAAGTTAAAATTCAGAATAGTTAAGATTACTTTTCCTTGAATAAAATTTTTATACTGATCTTGGATTTTTACTTAGAGTCCTTCATAAATAATAATAATAAAAATGCTAATAAATACATAAAGAATGTTTCTGTCTGGAGTTGTCACTATAGAATGGTAATTGTGAAAAGTTTTATGGATCAAAGTAATTTTGCTGCTGAACTTGTGAACATAGATCTAAAAATCAATCAAATCTCCAAATTTTTCCCCCAGAAACAGGTAAATTGATTTGTCTTTCACATAATGTGATTAAGCTCTCAAAAACAAGATATTTAGAGAAATCATTTTCTGTTTCATACCTAACAGTTTTAAAGGCAATGCCTATGGATTTCCATTTGATATTTATGTATACATTTTATGTATGAAATATGTATATCTATGTATTATGTATATGTGTATGAAATGAATACATATGTATGGAATAGGGAATACATATACATAGAGATAATATATGTATATGAAATACACATATATTTATATATGGAATACATTATATATAGAATACATGCATGTACATGTATAATGTATATATACATATATTCTCTAAATAAATACAAACAGTTTAAATAATGAATTATATTAAATGTTTAAACATCTTTAAATTTCTGCCTATTGGTTTTTTATCTAATTATTCCTTAATTTCTTACCTGCATTCCTTAAAATGGTAAGTAAATTTCTGTTGCTATGGTTTAAAATTTTGCACAGAAGACTGACAATTACATGATTCAAAGTAGATGACAGTTTGCCTTTTTGGAGGCAGTATTTATAGTCTTAAAATAATAATTATCTGTAAGATTGTCAAGGGGTTACAAAGTTATTACAATTATTAAACATTTTTATTCATCATAGTAATTTGGAATACAGCTTTAAATGATTAGTCTCTACCTTTGTAGTAGAAATTATACATTTTTTATATAATGAGTAAAAGATTGAAAAGATCTAAATAATCAAGGCATTGACAGATAATAGATACCTTGGTATAAAAGACTTGCCATACTGATCAGACCAATAGTCTGTCCTTTCTATGATTCTATTTCTTGGTAATTTTGGCCAGCACACTTTACATAATGGCAAAATTAGAAGAGCATCACAAATATATTTTTAATGGCCTATTTTTGTCTATCAACCAAGAATTTAATTTTACCCTTTATTCTACATAATATTTGGTGATGTAGAAATCTATAAACTTCCTGCCTGCTGTGTAAAGAATTATTCATTTGACTTATTTTAAAATGGCCTTTTTCACTCATGGATATGAACAATAGTTCAGTGGTTACCAAGGGGAAGATGGCTAGAGGAGAGATAGAAGATAAAGAGGGTCAACTATATAGTGATAGTAGGAAATTTAACTTTGGGTGATGAACACACAATGCAATGCACATATGACTAATTATTGAATTGTACACTTGAAACTTGTATGATTTTTATTAACCAATGTCAGTCCAATAAGTTTAATAAAATAAATAAATAAAAATAAAAATAAAATAGCCTCTTTCATAACTCATAAGAAACAAGTTGTTAAAGCATTCTGGGATTTTACATGTCTATGTAAATTATATCAATGTGTTTCATAGTTCTATAATCTTAATCCATCTCTCATTCAATCTTCATATTTCCAAAATAAAAATTTATGATCTTGTGTAATAGCAGAATATAATCTATTCTCTTGATTAATTTTCTTTTTCTTATAAATGCTTTTTCTTTCTCTGTTTTTACTTTTGTTTTATTTTGTTTTGTTTTTAATAAATGGTAATCCCAACTGTATCCATGTATTACTATTTGGAGTCTGCTATATGATATATGGGAGGAGCCTAAGTCAGTCTGGTTTAGTGGGAAAAAAAAAAATTCTTCGGAATATAAGTTCTTGATCAAAATCTTGACTCCCCTCATTATCAGGCAAGACTTCATGCATTTACTTTGTTTTTTTGATCCTTACACTTAAAAAAATATAATTACATTTTCTTCACTGAATTTTTATGATTTATAAATGATATATAAGTTTAGCATTTAGTGTCTGGAACATTGCATAGAAGCATAATAAACAATAGCCATTATTATTAGACCAAATCAAGCACAAAGCCTAGCTGCCTAACTACTGACCCCGGGGTGTACAATATTATATTTTGGTCTTTCTACCCATCCTTTGCTCCCCTCCCAAGTAGAAATGCTGATATAGTTCATGAGCCAGGGCCATGATCTTAAATGCATGTTATTTAATTCTGGAAATTCATTTTTTGGAAAGTTTCTATATCTTCCATTTATAAATCTTGGGTAGCTGCTCACCTGGAAGATAACTAGGCCTAAAAAGACCGACATTTCATTAATTCTTAGGGAAAGCTCTCCTGTTCTTTACACATGAGAATATATTTTTCTTTAGAGTGACTTTCTCTTACCATCTAAGATTTAGAATAGATGCAGTCTAGGAAAAAGTGGAAATAAGGTATTTAAGTTTGTCTTTATCTTAGACAAAAGAGTGCCTCATCAATATAGTGACAAAGTATAATAGTAAGAGAAATGTATAGATCTGGTCTTGGGCTCTGCATATGTATCTTTTTGGAGGACTTTAAAAAGACTTAACAGTAATATAACAAGACTATGTTTTAACATGACTTGTGAAAATCCATGGTTAAACACTTAATAGAGTCCATATGATAGAGCATTTGGTTTATTGTTTGTTATTTTTTACTCTGTGTCACTAAGCTAGACTGGCCAATTCTCAGATAGCATGATTGATCATTGCTTAGTAAAAATACTCTTGGAGCTACTTCCCGCTTTTAGTCTCACTTTCTGCTTCTTTCCATCACAGGCTTCTCTAATGTTGTGTTGTCTCAATGACTGAATTTGTCTTCCTTAGCTTTGATCTTTGATATACACCCTCGGGTATAACTTTCATTTATTCATTTAGTATTATAAATAAACAAAAGCTACAATATGATTAAAAGTTTGACCTTCTGGGCAACCATTGTCAGATCTCTGGTCTGCAACTCCCTTGATAAATGGCCCAGATGGACATAGAGTACACATCCCCTCAAGGAGTGATCTAAATCCTTTTGCATTTAAAAACCCATTTTATTGCAAAAATAAATCACAAGTACAGAAAAAGCATACAAAGCCAAAATTTAGGCTTATAAATTTTCATAAATTGAATACAATTATTGACTCATATGAAGATACTAGAATATAGTCAGCACTCTTGAAGGTCCCTTTCCATCCTCTCTCTAGCCCTCTCAATCATTTTTTCAAAGATAACCAATAGCTTGGATTTTATGATAGTCATCTGTCTGATCTTCTTTATGGTATTGTTACATAATTAGATATGTAACAATTAAATATTAAAATTAATTTTCTCAGTTTTTAAAACTTTAAAAGAAACATATAGTATGTTTTTTTTTTTTTAATTTAGCTTCTTTCAGTATTTTGTGTGGCATTTATTCTTGTTTTATAGAGTTTGTTGAGTACTTATCTATTGCAGATATTTCATAATTTGAATGTTCATTCTACTTTGTTGGATATTTAAATTGTTTGCTAGTATTGACTAAAATGAAAATCACTGCTCCAAGCACATTTATATATGTTTGTTCATGCGATTACACATTTTTAAAAATATATTCCTAGATGTGAATTTGCCAGATCGTAGGGTAAAAACGTATTAAATTTTAGTAGATAATGATAAAAACTTTTCCAAAAGATTATATCAATTTACATTTTAAACAGCAATGTCCGAGATTTTCCATTACTCTATATCTTTTTCAATTCTTGCAATTTATTAACCTTTTAATTTTAGCTATTGCAGTGGGTGTATAAGAATATCTGTTTATTTTTAAATGGCATTTTCTTGATAATTAATAATATTGAACATCTTTTCATATATTTATTGACCATGTAAATTTTGCTTATTTTGTGAAATATTAGCTCAAGTATATTGTCTATACTCTATTGGATTCTTTGATTTTTTTCTTAGTGGTAGAATAATTACCTTATAAATTTTGGATATGAGCCCTTTAATAGTTATATATGTGCTGAATATCTCCTCCAGCTATGCGGTTTATGTTTTCACTTTCTTAAGGATGGCTTTTAATGATTATAAAGCTCCTAATCTTAAATTTATAGCTACATATAGATATATATGTTTATCGTGTTTTTGTTTTTTTTTAATTTTGTTATATAAGTTGAACTTGAGTAAATGTATCACATATGTAGTCAAGAGAGTTGTTACATGTTTGGTGTATAATATTTTGTACATAATAGTTGAACAATAATAACTGAACATGGAGCATGATGTCTCATGAAAACATTTCATTATTGATTGTTTTAGTTCTTATCACAAGTTGTGAGTACTTTGTCTTTTTATGCTAAAGAATGAGAGTGGCTTTAATATAGAATTAAATATTCAATTTTTAAAAATGCTACTACTGTTTATTCAAACTTTTGAATCCATAAAACTAAATAGTATCCCCAGATTATATGGTAGTTTGTTTAAAAATAGACACCACAGCTATTGGCAATTATTTATATGTAAAAGTGAAAAATTTTCTTCATATTCTACAAAAGATAAGCTGAACAAATGATGGACAGAAAGAAACTAGAAAATGAATTAAATGTATCTCAGATTACAAGATAGATGTTTAAAAATAAAATATTACGATTTGATATAATGACTATCCAAAAAACTTCAATTATAAAGTTTTAGGCTTGTTAAAACAGTCTCACAGACTAATAATAAATGACATAAATTTTAATTTAAACATACACAAATAAAATTATCTATTTATATTTTATAGATATGATTTCCATTTAACATTTGACTTAAGGACAGAATAGCATCGTAAACAAAATTTAAAAATCAGAATTTGCATCTAGAAAAAAGCAAAGGAACAAAAGCCACATTAGTTCCTGGACAAATCTAAGCTCTTTCTAGATTGATGCTAAAAATGCCACTTCCCTCTGAAAGTTATAAACTTTGTGAGTTTCTGGAATATCTTTTAAAATTAGACTTATTATTGTCTGGATAGTTAAATCTGGGGAAATCTTCAGAATTATTCGTGATGTTTCTGGATCACCTGAAAATTCCTGCAAATTGTTCTATCTGTATTTTGGGAGGACGGAGAAAGATGTATCCAAACCTTAATCACATTTTCACTTTAAGTATCTCAGATAAACATATATTGCTGAATCAAAGCTATGGCTTTTGTAACTTTGCAAGTTTTGTGTAGGTTACAGATACACCCCATATTTGTTAAGGTGATACTTGGATTTTGACTCCTTTATTGTTGAAGGAGTATTATTGAAGGAGTCCAGTACTGGTTGTTCTCTTGGGCTCTATGTGGAATATTAAAGTTTTATCTTCAGAGTATACAAAGAATCATTTAAATGTTTAATAGTTTAGAACCCACCTTTTTTTTTTCAGATTAATTTTAAAAATTACCCTAAATATGTCACCTTATAAAACTGGACTTTGAAGATTTTCATTTTCTTTATTTTTAAGGTAATTTTAGGGTTTATTGATAAATCTCTACCATATTCACTCCACTATATTCATCTCCACTAGCCTTTGGTTTTAAAGTCAGTATGTTTTTTCTTCCTTGACAGAATCATCCATTTCATTTAATATAATCAGTGTTGTTATAAAATTTTGTTTTAGGTGGAACAAAGTATATATTTATGTGCCAGTTTCGATGAAGAAGTTTACTTGATCTCCTATCCACATTTTAATGTAATTTCTCTTAGCTCAATTGGTCATAATAATCTTGATAAATGATAGAATTGTTTTTCTCCACATATATTACAGTAAGTGAGTAGTTTGTGATATCACAATTTTTATACATTTTATAAGACTGGAACGAATATCATTAGTTTTTTAGACCAGTATTGTTTAGAAGAACGTTCTGCTATATTGAAGTTGGCCATCACATGTAACTATTGAGCATTTGAAATGTGGCTAGTGCAACTGAAGAACTAAGTTTTTAACCTTTTAAAATTAATTTAAACTTTAAAAAGTACAGGTGGCTAATAGTACTACTTTGAACCATGCAGATCTAGAAGACTATCTGCCTAGACAAATTTCTGGAGCATTTCTTGTAAGAACCATGTTGATAAGTTGTCATTTTTCAAGTATAATGACAGTTTCTGAAAATCCCAGATTTTATACAACTTTTTCAAACTTTATACTAATATTTCTTAAAATACCCTGCTTTTGATTTCTTTGACTATTACATTGATATCTACTTTCTTAATTAAAAATATAGATTATCTTAAACATTTATGTGAATTTATTATCTTAATTTTATTTGCTGCCTTATTTAAAAGAATTACTAAAAAGAATTCAGCAAAAAGTCTTCTTCACTAAAGATTTGGTGAAAATAATTCACTCAGTTTACTTCTATATTAGTCATCCTTTTTGCACAGTATTTAACAAGTGGCCCAAGTAAAAAATAAAATAAAAATAAGAAAAGAAGCTTGCTTTAGAATTTGAATGGCTACTATAGTATTTATAGGGTATTTGTTATTTGCTAAAATATTTCCCCAGTTTTGTATAGCATCTAGCCCATGATAGTTCACTGTCTTATTTTATTAACTCTTCCACTTTGTAAAAGTATAATTTTAAAAAATTTAATGACAAAATATCTTAAAAGTTGACAATTTGAGCTGTAAAGAGTTTTTTTTGTTTTTTTTCTTTTTTAACTTTTGACATTTTGGTGCAAATAACACAAAAAAGATTATTAAAATACTCCAATAATTTTTATAAATAAATATTATTTTCAATATTTTCTTATTGCTTATATTTTACTGTAGTTCCCTTTCAAAAATTGATAAGCACATAAATGTTATTTTTAATTTTAATTTCCTCTTTTATTGTTGGCTTGTATTGTAATCAATATTTTTTAAAGTTTTTTTACTCATTCTTGTCCTATATTCAAAGTTAAATTCAATGTCCTTGCTTGCTTTGTGAGTCTAAATAAAATAGTTTAATGAAGCAGTCCTAACTCTATCTTAAAAGCTTACTTCTACATTTCATCATAGTAGAGCATTCTATAAATTTTGTATGGAAAAAAAAAAGTTTTCTTTAACTACAGTCTCAAATCTCATTAACCTCATCATTCATCCTAGAATAACTCTATTTCCTTTGTTAGTGCTAAAGACCATATAGTCAGTCCATAATTATTAAATTGTTGGAGTCTTTAAAATATCCTCAGAAATAGTCAGTTTGGATCTTTGCAGGGTTAAAATTATTCTCAAACATGAATTTTGGGGAAAAGCAGAATATAGCTGTTTACTTCATGGGAAATAGTGTTAAAAACAGCAAGAAAATAATACTGAGAAATAACATAGAGATGGAGTATGAATTACAAAGCATCACAGTATCACAGAAGCATGAGGATAAGGAACACAAATTTTCTTTGTAAATGTTGATATTCTCCAAGTTTTTGTTTTGTTTTCCATTGTTAATCATTTTTGCTGCTTCCAACATCTCATCTATATTCAGAAAGTTAATAATATTATCAGTTTATTAGTAAACTTTACTATCCATTTCAAATAGTCTGAGGAAATATCCCTAAGAGCCATGAACTATTTATGAAGCCACCAACCAACCAATCAAAAAATATTTTTTTCCTAATTTAAAAAACACCTTTCAATTTACAGATTTTACATATGTTAATTATTTAGTTCAGATTCTTGGAATAAGAGAAATCATAATTATTTTAGAGAAAAATAATTCAAAACTTGAAGGATATATATCTTAAGTCAGTCAATAAACTGAAAGATCTAGCAATTGAAAGTATTATTTCTCTTTCTATTCAATATGTCATGGGGCCTATCAGAGTTCAATGTTGACCCAATGGTAGAGGGAAAGGAGATGGATAACTACTGTGCAGACATGTAGTCAGCATTTTCCCTCTATTCTTCCTCAAATTACGGCAGTGAAGAATCACAAGTCATTGAGATTTAATAGTTTTATTAAACATATATTTAGAAAGACAAAGAATGCCCCCAAAGAGGCACATGGTCTCACTGCTGTAACCAGCACAAAAAAAGAGAACCCAGAAGGGCAAAAAGGGCCCAGAAGTGGGATATTCTGCCTTATACTTGGGCCGTGATGAGTGGTTCCAAAGGCATTCCTAGGTGATTGGCAAGTGAGGTCATTTTGATTGACACCTGGCTGCTATATAACTTTGCCTAGTGCGCATGTGATTACCCAGAATGCAGTCTGTTTTAATTAGATTCATGAACTACCAGGCGTAAATATAGTATTATAATGACGCCTTCTGCGGAGGCGTCTATAAGCTAGATTAGGCCAGCTAAGACTATGACTCTCCTGTTCTTTGTCTCTGAGGATGCAGGAGAGATTCTCTAACTACTAACTAATAAAGTGTTCTTGGGCGGTCTCTGGGTTGGCTCTTATTCTTTTGTTCCCCCTGTCACTCATGTCTGACTAGTTACCTAACAAATAGACCTTGATAAATCTTAGAATGTGGGTTTTCAAGTTTCTATGTTGTGTTAAGAAGTGAGCTATGTTTATGCTTAAGGCATATCATTCATTGAAACTAGAATACAAATTTTCAGCGTGTGATCTAGTTTGGAGCCCAATTTCAATGATAAATACTTATGCATGTATGGTTAACAGGAAAAAAGAAAGCGACAATTTTTATTAATCTTATTTCTCTTAAAGTAGTTTTGTTTTCAATATTTCTCTTTAATCCTGAGTGAGGTTTTTGTCCCCTCATTTTGCTTCATTTATTTCTCCTTTTGAAATACATTCTCAAGACATTAGTGAAATTTATATCTCAGAAACAAAATTATTAGAAGTCATTATGAGATCAACAACTAACAATATCACAGAATTAATTTCTCATGAAGACTTTCAGAAATAGATTTATTGAAATCGTGACTTTTTCTTCCTATTAAAGAGAATGTATCATGATTAAATTATTTAACAAGTAAGTACATTTTCAAAAACTGTTCTAGGATTTTTTTTTAAGGGGTAGAACTTTTTAATAGCACTTAGAGAACTTAATAGAATTCCCCATAACTTTACATCAACATTCTTTTTGTTGTTACAGGCAACAATCAATGATATGTTAGCAGCTAATCTCGTAACACTAAAGATTTGACATCGACCTCTGACAGCATATTTTAGCTTCCATTTATTTAATAAGACATCAGCTAACAAAGACCAGAAGGGACAGTTTACCCCTCCCACCACTCTTTGGTGTGTTACAGCAAAAGAAAATTGATTTAAGTGACAAAGTCTCAAATACCACTGTTATTTTCATGAAATATTTAATGAATTCTGAATCTTCACAGAGAATCATACTCACACAATGTCTAATTCTAAATAGCATCCTAACCATAAAAATGTGACTCCTCTGTCAGCACAACGCAGACCTCCTATGGAAGATTTTAAAAGAACCATGCATAGAGCTGCAAATATTTCATTTTAACTTCCATACCATCCCATGCTGTGATGTTTTCCTTGTTCCTTATGTGCAGGTCAGTCTGCATATTTCCCACAGAATTCCCACTGAGGACCTTTGACATGTACATGAAGTTATAAAAACATTTGGTTGAGCCAGGCTATGGAATATGGAGATACATTCCAAAACTTATCCAGTAAAATCCTATGAAAATAGTTACAAAGAAAAGCTAATTATCTAAGTGAGAAGTTTCCTTTATTCAATTTCTCTATTAAAACTTTTGAAATGCTATTTCCATAAATAACAGTGGAGATTCCAATCAGTAACTTAAAATAAAAATACACATATTTAAACATATTTTTTTTGGCCTATGTTGGTGGCCTGAAGATGATAACAGAGGAATGACAGTGGTATATATATTTTTTGTTTGGGGTAATTTTTAATATTTTAATATTTTAAAGCAAGGATAGTTCTATATTATCCAAATATGCAATCAAGAGCACTCTTCTTACTTTTTAAAATGTGCCCTTGAAGTAAGTGAGATTTAATGTGAACAAAAGCTAAAGTGGCAGCAGTCGTTGAGTTGGTGTTAATTATATAGCTATATGTTTCATAATATTAAAACCAGCATTTTCTGTAAATGAAGATAATTAATTAATTGAAACAAGGTAAGCCAATGCCACCGTTGCAATACATGAATATACAAGAATATATAAAATATATTACAATCAGAAGGCACACAAGAGTTATTTAGGAATCTTAGTTCCTGGACTGGAAGTAATATATTTGGATTACAAGTGATCCATATTCAGTTTCTTCTCTTTAACAAAAACATTATTTGTAAATCATGTTAGTAATCTAAGTCATCTAATTTTATGCTGAATCTAAATTATACTTTAAAAATAATCTTTTCTAAAATTCACAAATAATCAGTTTAAATTCGCAGATATTTGCAAAGAGAGTGCAGAATTCTTACATACCCAACACCCAGAGTTCCTTATATTCTACATTTTACATTAAGATGCTAATTATGTTACAATTAATTAGCAGATATTGATACAGTATTGTTAACTAGTCTATACTCTATTCTGATACAAATGCTATTTTTAGTGAAGAAAATCTGTAGGGCCTATGGAGAATGGAGAAAGCTGTAGTATTACAGACCAGAGCTTTCATTAGCATTCTGTTACTACTATAGTTTGTGTCTTTTTTTTACTTTCTGGCCTCAGATTTCCCATTTGTAACACTGAAAGATTGAATATTATAAACTCCAATTTGTTTCCTCACTCTGAATTACCTGATTATATTGCTTACAATAAAAACACATTTAATAGTATACTTCATAAGCTATAAGTACAATAGACAAAATTTTGCTTGTTTTTCAAAAATAAGTGTATTAGAAAAGACCTCTATTCCCACTGGCCCCTGGGAAAAAAATTACTGCGCTGTAGCTTTTTGTCAACCCATTTAACTTTAATTAAATTATCTTATTCAGCAAATGCTTATTTTATGCCAGGTACATCAAAGCACCATGGATGAAACTTTTAATAAAATAGGCAAGAACCCCTGCCCCCATGAAACTTAAAAATAGTTTAGAATTACACCCAATAATTCTAAATAAGGTCATATCTGTATCATGTTACATGTTTAGAATTTGAAGAAAACAATTAAAATTAACACATTTCAGTGAAGAAGAAGGTGATTATTTCATGCTGTAAATAATGAATCTATGGTAAAATATGATGAATAAAATCTAAAAACAAAAATAATTCCCCCTCTTTCACATACATAAGGAAGAGGAAAAAAATAACAATTTGGCCAGATTGTTTCTGTTTAAGCCAGTTGTATAGGTGTAGTTATCAACAGGACTCATTTTCACTGTTAAAACTGTCTTTTCATATTGTTAGGTAGCTAGTCAGACATGAGCAACAGGAGAACAAAGGAACAGAGCTCCAAAAGAGAGACCACCCAAAGAACACTTTATTGGTAGTTAGAGAATCCTTCCTGTATCCCCAGAGACAAAGGTCAAGAGGGCCATAATTTACAGCTTGTTTAATCCAGCCACCAACGCCTGTGCAGAAGGTACTACCCTAACCTGCCACAACCTCAGCCTCAATATACTGTTACTATAATACCAGGCTTATGCTCAGAAATTCATGACTATAATTATAACAGACTGAATTCTGGGTAAGCACATGCGCAGTAGGCAAAACGTTATATAGCAGCCAAATGTCAATCGAAATAACGTCAGATGCCAATCACCTAGGAATGCTTTTGTAACCACCCATTTCAGCCCTAATATAATACAGACCTTACCACTTCTGGGGAGTTATAGTTCTCTTCATTGAAACCCTGTTCCTCCCTTGGAGCATGCTCTGTCTTTCTAAATATACTTTTAATAAATCTTTTCTAAATCTCACTGACCTGTGATTCTTCATTGC
>NW_011888839.1:11019121-11088471 GCF_000151845.1 Pteropus vampyrus | reverse complement strand
CTCAGATTTCCCATTTGTAACACTGAAAGATTGAATATTATAAACTCCAATTTGTTTCCTCACTCTGAATTACCTGATTATATTGCTTACAATAAAAAACGCATTTAATAGTATACTTCATAAGCTATAAGTACAATAGACAAAATTTTGCTTGTTTTTCAAAAATAAGTGTATTAGAAAAGACCTCTATTCCCACTGGCCCCTGGGAAAAAAATTACTGCGCTGTAGCTTTTTGTCAACCCATTTAACTTTAATTAAATTATCTTATTCAGCAAATGATTATTTTATGCCAGGTACATCAAAGCACCATGGATGAAACTTTTAATAAAATAGGCAAGAACCCCTGCCCCCATGAAACTTAAAAATAGTTTAGAATTACACCCAATAATTCTAAATAAGGTCATATCTGTATCATGTTACATGTTTAGAATTTGAAGAAAACAATTAAAATTAACACATTTCAGTGAAGAAGAAGGTGATTATTTCATGCTGTAAATAATGAATCTATGGTAAAATATGATGAATAAAATCTAAAAACAAAAATAATTCCCCCTCTTTCACATACATAAGGAAGAGGAAAAAAATAACAATTTGGCCAGATTGTTTCTGTTTAAGCCAGTTGTATAGGTGTAGTTATCAACAGGACTCATTTTCACTGTTAAAACTGTCTTTTCATATTGTTAGGTAGCTAGTCAGACATGAGCAACAGGAGAACAAAGGAACAGAGCTCCAAAAGAGAGACCACCCAAAGAACACTTTATTGGTAGTTAGAGAATCCTTCCTGTATCCCCAGAGACAAAGGTCAAGAGGGCCATAATTTACAGCTTGTTTAATCCAGCCACCAACGCCTGTGCAGAAGGTACTACCCTAACCTGCCACAACCTCAGCCTCAATATACTGTTACTATAATACCAGGCTTATGCTCAGAAATTCATGACTATAATTATAACAGACTGAATTCTGGGTAAGCACATGCGCAGTAGGCAAAACGTTATATAGCAGCCAAATGTCAATCGAAATAACGTCAGATGCCAATCACCTAGGAATGCTTTTGTAACCACCCATTTCAGCCCTAATATAATACAGACCTTACCACTTCTGGGGAGTTATAGTTCTCTTCATTGAAACCCTGTTCCTCCCTTGGAGCATGCTCTGTCTTTCTAAATATACTTTTAATAAATCTTTTCTAAATCTCACTGACCTGTGATTCTTCATTGCGTCAGTGAGGAAGAACGGAGGAAAAATGTTAATTACATTTCTGTGTCATTATCCACCCTCATGCCGCTGGGGCAACAATGAAGTTCAAATCACCCCCAAACAGTAACAATATTTTTAACCTACCCAGAATTTAGCCAAAATATAGGAAGGAATTAGACATAAAAATATCTTGTACTTCACAGTAGGGAATTTTTACTGCATGTAATAATTGTGGGTCACTGGATAATCACAAGCAAATAAGTGCTTGTGATACTTCAGTGATACATAATTCACTTATTAGAGTAATATTTTTCACTATTAAAATTTTTTAAATGACTTTAGAAAACTTGCAATATATTAAAAGATACAAGGAAGAGAATCACACAAATCACACAAATTCTATCATTCACATAGTATTTTGTTGTGTATCTTAACTGTTGCTTAGATTTTATTTTGTTCTATACACACATATACAGACACTACCATTTGGCCCAGGATAGGTGTGGGCAAATATTAGAAATAGCAAGACAAGAAAAGTGCTATTGTAATAATTTTGATTTTAAAAAATAAGAAATCGGAGTAAGCAATAGCAATAAAAATGAAAAAAAAAGTTCCAGAGATATTATTAAGTAGGACACATAGATAGGCCTTAAGAGGCCTATTTCATATGAAAGCTGAAGGAAAGGGAGAAATCCAGAAAAACTCCCATGTTTCAGGGTTGGGTGGTTTAGTATCCTCTGGGAGGAAATGATGAAAACTGCTACATTAAAAAAAAAGTGTACATTGATTAATTTATTAATTCAAATTGAACCAAGTAGTGATGCATTTGTTTGTGATGTAACATCATCTTTCCCTTTAAATATTTTAGTGTACCAATCCTGTGGCCTGTGGTTATTGATTGGCACAAACCATGCATACTAAAGTCATATTTTATGGAAATTTATTGTTTTAAAATTACTTTTAAATATGCTTTTAAACTTTTATTTAGAAACTGGATACAGCCCACTTTTAAATAAAATTTATATTAAAAAACTAACAAATCATGTTTTAATTTAAGACAATTCAAAAGGTCATAAAGTGTTTTTTTACACTTTCTCAAAACTTAATCATCAAAATTTTCTCTTAGTTGCACTGACATACATCTATAACTTAAAAAGAAAAATTGTTGGAGTAGCACTACCACCTTCAATACTATAATCTTTTTGGTTTTCTATATAGGATAATTATAAATGATAATAGATCGGGGCCAGTTCACTCAGTTCATTCAGTGCACAATAATGTATGGTGAAGTGAGTAGATAGAAACTTCCTAAGCTTCCTAAGCTAATTGGCTTCCTTATGTCTTGCCTTTCAAAGGGGAGACCTAGCGATGAGTAAGCTCAGCCCCTATCTGTGTTAAAGAGTTTGTCAATACTCATGAGAGAGTAGCAGGCTTCTCTGTTGCTCAGTTCACCTGTCCAGTGTTCTTTCATAAGTAATGATCTCCCTATAAAGATTGATGAAACATTTTCTAGATGAAAAATGAATCATATGTCATGCCTCTTTGCAAAATACCACTATCCTTCACATCTACCTGTAGCACTTTGTGTGAGTTTGAAAGCCTCACGTAGGTAACCTGTATGCTTAATTTCCAGGTGGTCTGATAATGCCAGAAGAGCTGAGAGAAGAAGAATACCTAGGACAGAGACCAGAGCAATCCATTCACTTACTGTTGCCTTTATTTGTTTCATTCAGTATTCCTCTCACTTTAACTTCTGTCTTTTTCCTGTTTCCTTTGCTTATTCTGTTTCCATTGAACTTCTACCTAATTCCAAAGGTATCCAAAATTTGTCTTTCATAGCATGCTCCTTATATAATAGTTTGTTAAAATTAAGAGAAAGTAGTAGTATGTGTGATGCCTTTCTATGTTATCAAAAAGAACAAATATACATGTATAAACTCACTCTTATTTTTCTTCCTGTAAGAGAAATATAGTTGAATAATATGCCTCCTGACCCAAATGAGAAATCCTTTTTATGAATAATGACCTATATTTGCCCTTCCTTGGAACTTAAACATGGGAGACACACATAGAACTGTTCTGAAAATTTTTATCCTTTACTTAAAACATTGAGGAAGGTGCTATTGTTCTGAAGATTGGAACCCTAAACTTTCAAGATTTAATAAATTTCTTTGGCTTATTAAACTCTAACAAATATAAATAATGATTATGAACTAGTAGTTGTCTATCAGATACTACTAGTATTCTTTCTCTTTCACTAATATATTTTTCTGACAATATACTTTTTTCTAGGTAATCTACATTATGACATATTATAGTCAAATAAGATTTGAGAACATTTTTTAATGTCAGGAAGATGCTAATAGTCATACAAGTATTCATTCAATAGTAAAAATATATATATTCATTAATCAACCAATATGTGAGGTATATTGCACCAGACTACTCTAGATGATAAAATTTATAAATCTTATTTGGGTTCCAAGGAGTTTATGAGTTAATTAAGAAAAAAATTATAAAATAATTATGAACTAAAGCCGATTTGTGTTAAAAATGAGGTTCAAGAAAGTCAGAAAATTGACTTATAGTTAAGAGATATTAAGTTTGTCAAAGGACAGAACATGTGAGTCAGATCTATGAGAAAATGTAGAAACTCAAGAGAGGAGTGGCCAAGAGAAGAGGAATATTATGAGCAATGTCAAATAGATGGAAACATTTGCTCAGCAACCAAAAAACCCTTGGCAGGAGAAATATCTAGGTGTATTGGTGGTGAATTTTGGTGGTGACATGTGTATTAAAGGTCCTGAAATTTCAAAATCACATGTCTCTATATAGTTCAGTAAGCAATGAGGAACAAATAAATGCTTCTAAATCTGAAAGTGAGTATCATTTTTTTTAAAAAAAACACCATGACATTAGGTACTGTTTTTAATTTAGAAATTGGTGATTATATATCACAGGGGATAATACAAGTGAATTAACATCTCGTCTTTCATATTAGAGAAATAATAGATACTGCCTTGAATAGATAAAACAAGAAAATAGAAATATTCATGATATTTAGAACTATGGAGGCAAAAAACAGAAGGACAGAAAAACATAAACAGGTCATCTCAGGGAAATGAGACTGGAGGTAGTAAAATATGGGACTAGATTGTCACTTCATAAATTCTGACCTTAAGGAAGGTAATAAAGATATGAATGACTTTCAAATATATATCTCCAGAATATTTCCATTGAATTACAGACTCACATATCCAACTGCTATAAGAATATAAGCTTTAATGTCTCTTAATCCCATTAAAATATAAATTCTTTGAAACTGGGGACATTGACTGTCTTGTTTACCAATTCGTGTCTACTTCTTGCCCATAATAGTACCTGTCCCATAACAAGCGCTGAATAACTATTTTGCCAATAAACAGTCTTCTCAAATTTAACGTATCCATAAACAAACTTATTATTTCCCTCACCGCAGGTGGTTTCCATTAGTCTTGAAATTTTGGTCCCGCAAATCTCTCATTAGCATATAGAAAGTGGCCAATGATGTTTTAATAATAATTTAATGAAAGAAAAACACGTCTTAAGTTCACCTTTCGACTAAAATATTTTATTTTAAAAGTTAAGTTTCTTTTTCAAAAAAATGCTCAAATATACTCCAGGTTTAATACCAGTTTGTGTTTTTGTTTTATGTATTTATGTATTTGTTTATTTATTTAGTTAGTTATGTCTTGGGAGACTTATTGATTGCTATCAATAGCATCTCCCTCAATAACTATGATTACTTGTTTCATGACTTACTTTACTGAATGGAGGATGAAAAAGAGAAGAGTAAAATGTGGTGCACTTAAAAATTATTTTCTAGCACAAGATCCTCTAAAGAATTCTGGTGATAGAATCATTATTTTCTGCTGGGGGAAAAAAACAACACAGTTTCCACAGTTTTCTACAGTTAGGAAAAGTTGACAAAGCCCCTAATCCTAAGGGTGGGTATGTGGCAAAAATCACATTAAAACATTTTTTACCCTGACACTGGAGAGGATCATGATAATCTCTGGAATATAATCAGATGTTTGCAAGGATTTTAAAGAGCAAGAGCAGGAGGGAGGGAGCGGGGAAGATCCAGTGAGCATGCAGAAACATAGAAATAAAGGATAAAGTGGATGTGGATGATATTATTTCATTGATGGATCAAGCATTCTTTGAAGATCTACTCCTTTTAGTTTTAAGAACTATAATATTCTTGTTTGGGCTAAAGCAAATTATCTGAGTTGGCTTTTCTGTAATTAGAGTCATTCCAAATGTTCTCGCATTGATTCCTGTCTTAGTTGAAAGCTATTTATTATTTTATATATAAATGTAAAAATGAATAAACCAGATCTTAAACTATTAAAAAGTCTAGACTAGGAGGCAGAAATATAGGCAGATAATTAAAACTTGATATAGACATATAATGAGAGAAATGCGCATATTCGAGACCTAACATTATGAGAAAGCCACCTGAACTTAATTTTAATGGATAAAGAGCAATTATTTAGGTGGCAGTATAAAGAAAGGACAACATTCTAGGCAAAAGTGATAGCAGAAGCAAAATCATGACCAGAATAAACGACAAGAAGTGTGTTTAGCTTCACTGTTGCTTGTGTGTAAACCATTTTCTCTGTGAAGTTTTGTGCAGTTACTTTGATTTCATGCCACTCCTCTTGTCTACCACAAGCATCTTCTACTTTTCTCTGTAATAATTTTTGCTTCATGAATCTGCTTTCCCTATAAACAATAAACTCTTTGAAAACAGCAAAGTATGAACTAAAAATTAGAAATTAATATACACACAGATCTAATTCCATCAGTCTAAATATTTAATTTCTTCTTCGCTCATGCTTATTGGTTTATGAAATATTTGAAGAATGACTAAATAGGTGATCAATAAATCTCTTACTAGGAAAATTAATAATCAGTGAGGAGAAATTCAGTATATAATGTTTTTGACTTATTCAGTTATCAAGATGCTATTGTTCCTGAGGATTATTTAGAAGACCCTGAAATGATTATAAAATGCTTTTTATAATTCAGGCAAAACCTCCCTTGACTTTGACTTTGATTTGATTATCTTTAATAAATGTTTTAAGCAAGGAAATGTGATTGCTTTGGAATGAAATAAAAAGCCAGAATGCTTTCAATTCTTAACATGATATAGCTACAATTTATGGAGAAAATATCAATAATTTATATGCTTCTACTAACTTAGTTTCAGAACAACATAGCACACTCAAGAACGTATTTTTACCTTGTTTTAACTCACTTTTCCACTTAGAATTCATCGCAGGAGTCATAAATATGAGCTCTCCGAAACACTCAAAATTGTATTATGAGATAAAACTGATGTTCTAACAGTGTCTTTTAAGAAAATAAAATATTGCATTGATAACCCATGATATGTCTATAATACAACTATAGGAATGGCTGGCACTTAGGAAAATATTGAAATAGGTGAAAAGACTACTCAGATTCATCTTTTCATATGATTTATAGCTCTGCTTGAGGAGCTCCATCCCTATTGCCTTACTGTGACCAGTTTATCCATGTTTCAAGGTCTCTGTGCCCTTAACATGGGCAGAATACAGTGTTCTCAAGATAGGCCTCTCTTTCTTCCCTTATCAACCAGATATTATAGTATCTGTAAAACCATTCTCTTCAAATCCTGTGATTGTTGGTGCCAAGGGGAACAATAGAAGGCACACATTTAATCAGGAAGAGAATGATATGTGTTAAATGTATAGCTAGCTAAATACATTATGTCTCTTAGATAACACAATCCTTTGGTCCATTTAAAATATAAAATCTTCTCAATAAGTACCCTAAGCAGCAGTCCTCAACCTTTTTGGCACAAGGGACTGGTGCTTCTATGAGAATCTAATGCCTGATGATCTGAAGTGGAGTTGAGGTGGTGATGCTAGCGCTGGGGAGTGGCTGCAAATATAGATGTTGCTTCCCTTCACTGCCCTCACCTCCCAATGCTCACATCTAGTCTGTGGCCCAAAGGTTGGGGACCCCTGCTCTAAGATATGACATTAATGGTAAAGAATTTCAATATAAGGGCAAACTGTCAGAATAATATAGAGTAGATATTTTTAGGTATATCTTTGGTGCCATTCAAATCATATGAGTAAAATGACTTATTCTGTTTTCGGGTGAAGACAGGTCTATTATGAGGTCAAAATTAAGCAGTGGAAGAGTAAACATGAAAAATACTAGCTAGATAATTCATACATCAAAATAAAGATTGTGTTTTGGAAATAGATTTTAACTCATCTTTTTTGGGCAACTGGTTATTTTTTATAAATAGTAATATTTTTTAATATACTCTTTGTTCATATCAACTATTACAGTAAAACACAAAGAAAATAATAATGACTTGGTTCCCAACAAAATACGTACCTGTATAGATGAAATCTAAACTACGTTTGACTAAGGTTGAGTCATGGGAGGAAATAGTTTGGGGAGTAGTTGACATTTAGAACTAATTGTCTATAACCTTGAATCTATACTTTGAGTCTTAGAAAGTGAAATATTAAAAATAAATCTTGCTAGTCAATGCCAGGTTATATTTCTTCGTGTTGGCTATGATTATTTTTTACCATCAATTTATATCATCCTTGCTGAAATTTTAACAAGAATTTTGACTTCAAAGAAGCTCCAGAGCAGCTAGTCAACAATTCTTAAAATCATTACTTGTATACTTCAAGGCAGTTAGTAAATCACTTCTCATGCTTCTTTAAAATCATACATTTAAAATAATGCTATTGCTTCTTTGAAATTCCAATTTTCTAAACACTTAATCTTATTTATATCTTTTGGTTTATCTACAAATTCTCCAGATGTTAGTTGTCCAAAGTTTGACACACTGTTTTAGCTTGAAATTGGTAGATATAAAATATGGATGATATTTTTATCTTATAATTTTTATCAGAATATTCTTGCTTTTTTTAGTACATTTCAGTATTATGTATTCAAGTCTCAATACAATTATGTATTCTGTATTAAATAATGTTACTGAGCTGAATTATGTTCAATTCATGTTTCTTGTGATATTTAGGTTCTTTACTGCTACAATCATGCCTAATTAGTCGTTCTCTATCTTGTACGTTTTTTCCTTATAGTAGTTCCTGCTTTATAACTGACCTCAGAATTTTCATTATTTCTGACTACCTTTGCGACTTGTCAAGGTCAATTAGAATTATAATCTTCTCCTCTAAAGGGCTAGCCAACCCACATATTTACTCTTCTAGGTCACTAATCAAATATATAAAACTTTACTCAGTTTAGAACCTATGAAATACTCCTTACTACTTCTGTACTGTAGGTATTAATAATACCATATTAACTGGAAATGTGTCTGTGTAGTAGTGAAATAGGTGAAGAACGTCAAGGTTATAACTCTAATTACACCTATCGATTGTCTTTCTTATACTTTAAAATCACAGACCATACTGCTGACCTTTGTCACAAGTGATGCACAGACACGCATGTTCAACATTTAAAAGGTAAATTGGATGTCAAAGAACATTAAACATTGTATTTAAAGAATAAAACTTATTATAGGAAGTTGGTATACCTACCAGTGTCAAGAAATGGACTAAATATTAAGGCAAAATGTAGACAACCAAGACCAATAATTCATGTTAATTATTAGCAGCTAATCCTGACTAAGTGAACTGTGATAAAAAATAAAAATAAAAAAATAAAAAAATGGGCTGAATAGTTAAAAGGAAAAAGATGATGCAATAATTTATTCATTTTATCAACTTTATGATTTTCACCATATATAAAGAGTGATCTTTATAAAGCTACATTATATTTTTATATAGAAACTTTTAAGATGATAAAGTAATTTTACAAACCATGGGTTTTTTGAAAACAGAAATAATGAGTATTATTAGAAGCACTCTTTTTCTCCTTGTGAGAACTCTGAATAGAATAGAGTTGAAATACAAAGTCTAACTAGAAGATTTTCTACAAAGATCATTCATACTTCTATGTTGAGTTGTCATTTCCCTTGACATATAAGACTTGCTTGTAAAGGAATAAACTTGTCTTCTAGGTCAACACACTTTAGGGATGGTCTACTTATGGATGACAGCTACTTTTTAGTCTCCTTTGCTGGGTCTTCTCCATCTTCCTGGACTTTTAAAGTTGGAGAAGTTCAGAGCTTGGCTTGTGGGTCTCTTCTATTTTCCATCAACTTTCATTTGCATAAACATCCAATCTCATGGGTTTATATTATATCTATATATATCTCTATATTTTTCTTTCTATATCTCTATATATCTCTCCATATGCCTGTGTGTGTATGTATATATGTACGTTTGGATGGATGCTTGTGTGTATTATGTATGTATGTATGTATGTATGTATGTATACATGTATGTATGTATGTATGTATGTATGTATGTATGTATCTATCTATCTATCTATCTATCTATCTATCTATCTATCATCTATCTCTCTATAGAAATAATATCCAACATTTCCAGGTTAAATCTTTAATTCCTCTCTATCCACAAATCCTATTATTCACTAAATTCCACTCAACCCACAATGACCTCCTTGTAATTCTTCAAATACTCAGGAGAATGTGTACCTTAGGACATTTGCACTTGTTTTTATCTGAGACTCTGTTACCCCAAATATTTACATGCTTACTCCTTCTTCTTTTTCAATACTTCACTCAAATGTCATATAAAGAGATCTCCCCTGACCTCCCAATTTAAAATTCCACATTCTCCACCACTGTCTAATCAGAATTTTCTGTCCCCCTTACCTATATATTTTCTCTTTAACAATATTAATATCTAAAATAACACCTATCTTTTCTTAATTATTTGACTCCCTTCACTAAAACAAAGTGTAGAACGTTTTCCTCAGTTTGGCTTACTATTGGTTTTCTAATGCTTGGGATGGTGCTTTGCAGATTATGACATTTCAGTAAATATCGACTACAAAACAGGTTACAAAGTAGTTAAAATGCATGCTCTTAAGTCAAACTGCCTGTGACCAGAAGCCCAGCTTCATAATTTTATAATTGTATAACTTTGAACAAGTCATTAACTCCACTGTGTTTTGGATTCTTTATCCTTATATGGACTCATGATAGCTGCTATTGGTATTAGTTTCTTAGGGCTGCTGTAACAAATTACCACAAACTGGGTGGCTTAAAACAATAGAAATTTATTTTCTCACAATTCAGAAGGCTATCCTCCCTCTCTAGTCTCTGGGGAAGAATTAATTCCATACCTCTTTCATAATTTTTGGTGTTCATTATCAATCTTTAGCATTTCTTTGTCTTATAGTCACATCACTCTAATTTTTTGCCTCCATTGTCAGATGGGCTTCTTACCTGTATCTCTTTGTGTTTCGATTTCTCCCTCTTTTTACAAGGATATCAGTCATTAGGAACCAGAGTTAGGGTCTACTCAGCCTAACCTCATCTGACCTCATCCTAACCTCATGATATCTGCATAGACCTTATTTCCAAATGAGGTCACATTTAGATCATCATAATAAAAATGATAATGATTTAAAAAAAACTAAAATAGGTATCTCGTACTACATACTCTATGCTATTCACTATTCTGTAATTTACATGAGTTAAGTCCTTTGAATATCACAATTCAATTGCTTAATATTATTGTTTTCTCTTGATTACTAACTAAAAATGGAGACACAGAGAAGATGACTAAATCACCTGAGTCCACACAGTTAATAATTGGTAGAGCCAGGAGTAGAGCCCAGGAAGTCTGGTGCTGGAGCTTTGGCTCTTATTCACAATCTTACACTGCCTCTCACTAATATAAACTCCCTTTGTTATCTACATTTCTCCCTAAACTGAGAATTCCTTCAGGGCCAAGTGCCTGCTCTCTTGCTCATCACTGTGCGTCCAGGGTCTAGCATACTTCCTGGCATCAAACAGGTCCTTTAATTTGTTTAACAAATGACTGGCTATGCTGCCAATAGAGTGGGAGTCGATACACTTTATGCTTAAAAATACATATTAAGCAGAAATTTTGATCCTGATTTCTCCCTAAATTAGAAAAACATAAGCTTGAAAACAGTGGTTCTTGTCTGATTATTATGTGGATGTATTACCAATTGATGAACTATGAAAATCATTGAAGACATCTTATAATCAATAATCCACTTAGTAACTGTGTGAAATATTTTTCAAATTGCTTAAATCTTTTTAGGTGATTTTCAAATAGAAAAATATAGAATAAGCATTTGTTACATTCTATAAGCAAAATTATCATTCATTATGTCATCCTGTACCTTCTCTTACATCTAAAATAATAAATACACACAAATTATTCTCAGATTAAGGACATTTCAAATCATTTCAGCATTACCACTAAATATTAAGTAAATTGCTTGTTAAAAATATTAGAGTGATAATCGATAAAATTAGTATTATAAGTAATAGTTAAATATTATATGTGTATATGCATACCAGTGTATTTACACATATATTTTATATCCACAAATCATACAAAAATACTCAAGATTTAAAAATACTCAAGATCTATATATACATACAGATAGAAAGAGAATAAATAAATATGTCATTATTTTCAGATAATATGGTTATAAATGTATAGAAAAAAAGAAAATTGAATAAAATAAAGAGCTGAGAAACAGACCCTTCCATATATGAGAATTGATATATGACAGAATAAAAAGAACTCAGAAAAAGGATGAATTTTTGACCATTATGTTAGCAAAATTTAGTTATCATATAAAAAAATAGATCTATTGCCATGTATTAAAATGAATTATATATACATGAAATAATTAAATGTTGAAAGAAACTTTAAAATATTAAGGGAAGATGTAAGAATTTAGATTTTAAAATATAAGAATAGCGATACATTTCTAAAACAAAATATGAAAACACAAACAGTTAGAAATAAGTTTGACTTATTTAACTACATTAAAATTTTTAAAAATTCCATACAATTAAAGAAACCATGAATAAAGTTAAACTAACATGCCAAGGAATGCATAGAAGAGTTTACAACACATGTAAAAGGCAAAGGATAGTACCTAGATACATTATTAAATCTTTAATTTATTTATCATTTTATAACTTAAATATTAAGTCCCTGTTTTATATTAGTCTCTTTTATAGATTCGGGAAATATTGATGAACAAAGGAAAAAGAGTTCTCAGCTTTGGGGGGAGTTTACATTTTAACAAAGAAAGACTAGAGATAATAAGTAAAATGTTATGTGTAAAAAATGTAATAAGAATTAGGAGTATGGAGACTGGAAGATGAATTGCAATTTCATTTCTAATGGTTAGAGCATGCCTCATAGAGAACTTTATATCTGTGTGAAGACTTACAGAATTATGGAGTTGGTTTTTCACTTTTTAGGCAGGCAGAAGAGATGTTCCAAAAGCTCTAATGTTGGAACTTGTCAGTGTATTTAAGGTAAAGAAAAATGCTGGTGTGTCTGAATGGAAGGAGGTAAATAGTACTTGAGAATGTCGGACTGTGGAGCCTTGTAAGTCATTGTTAGGACAAAAGTTTTAGGCTGAGTTCATCAGAAGCCTTTGCAGGGATTTGCTCAGTGTGGTCATAAGGTAAGAGTTCTGTTTTAAAAAGAACACAATTTCAAATCAATACAAATTACAAATGACACAATCTCAGAGTGGGCAAAGGATATAAATAATTCACAAACTAGAAAATCACTTTAATTTGTAAACATATGAAATATGGTTAAACACATGGTAATCTGACTCCTACAAATTAAAAATGAATGAAATATTATTCCATAGTTATACGACTGACAAAAAATATGAAGCCTGACAACACCACATTTGTGGCCATGGGCTCTCTTGTATTATTGTGGGAGTAAAAACTGATATACATATTTTGGGAGAATAATGTGACAACAAGTAATTAAAGAGGAATATATGTATACTGATGAACAACTCTCTTATATTTTCTGGTTATATATGCTGGATGCTATCTAAATACTATCATTCTTTGACAGTTTTGTCAATATAATAGACAAAAAATAAAATCATTGCTTAATTTCCATATCCTTAATTATTAGTGAAACTGAGCAATTTTACTAGCTGGTCTCCAGTACATTACCTTTGCTTTTTGTAAAGATCATGCTGTCTTTTTTTATGGAAATTAGAGGTGCTTTTTATATGTTGAGATAAATTAATATATCTGCAGAATATATTAAAAAGGTTAATATCTTGACATAAAAAAAATTATTGCCAAGGCCAATATCGAAAAGCTTTTTCCTTATGTTCCATGATTATTATGGTTTCAAGTCTTACATTTAAGTATTTAATTCATTTTGAATTAATTTTTATGAATGGTGTAAGATAAGAGTCTAATTTTATCCAGTTCCCCCAACATCGTTTATTAAAGAGATTGTCATTTCTCCATTGGATATTCTTGTACCCTTGTCAAAAATTAACCATATATGCAAATGTTTATTTCTGGACATTCTATTCTATTCCATTGGTCTGGCTGTTGTCATGCCATACCGTTTTGATTACCACAGTTTAGTAATATAGTTTAAAGCAAAAGTATAATGTCCCCAAGTCTGTTTTTTTAAGATATCTTTGGCTATTCAGTGTCTTTTGTGGTTCCATATGTATTTTAGAATAGCTCTGCTTCTTTTATTTCTGTGGAAAATGCCATTGATATTTTGATAGGGATTGCATTGAGGCTGTGTATTGGTTTGGATAATATGGACGTTTTAATAATATTAATTTTCCAATTCATGAACATGAGATATCTTCCTATTTGTAGTTAAGGTTTTGTTGATTTTGTTCATTTCTTCAAACAAGCAACTCCGCTTTGTTGATTTTTTCTTATTTTTTTTTATTCTCTATTTTTGCTCCAACCTTTATTATTTCCTTCCTTTTATTAACTTTGGCTTTAGTTTCTTTTTCTTTTTCTAGTTTCTTGGTGTGTAAAGTCAGGTTGTTTGTTGGAGATCTTTTTTTTTTCATGAACTTCCAGCTTAGTGTTACTTTTGCTGCATTTTATTCCATAAGTTTTAGTAAGTTATGTTTTCATTTTTGTTTGCCTCAAGATATTTTTAATTTTTTCTTTTTGACGCTTTCCAGTCCAGATGACGGGTTAGGTAAAAGCAGGATTCGCCTCTTTCCATGACTACATTAAAATTACAACCATATTATAAAACAAACAACTTGTTGAATCACATAAAGCCTGGCTGATCATAACACACATCTGATGACATAAAGAAAAAGCTACATGGAATCCTGTAGGAGGGTCAGAGATACAGGAGGGCCAGTCTTGCACCACACATGGCGGTTGAGTAGCAGGCCAGAGAGTGCAGCTGCAGAGACCTCCCCTGAAAAAACAAAGGCCATAGGCCTATACAGGAAACCCACTCCCCTACCCGCCCAGGGTTCCAGTCCCAGGAAGAGCAGTTCCCACAAAATCTGACTGTAAAAAACAGTGGAGATTGGCCATTTAGGTGAGATGGAAGGAACCTGAAAACCCAGACATCCCCTTAAAGGACTTGTGCACAGACTCACTAGCTTGTAGACACTTACCTTGGGCTCCGGCGGTGGGTCAGCAGCTCGGGAGGTGCAAGAGACATACAAGGAAAGACTGAGCTGCGTGGCACCAGGGCAAGGGCTGGAAGGACAGCTGCCATTGCTCCTTTTTTGGGCTCCACCCCAGGACAGTCTGTAGGTGGGTGCTATTTTGCTTGTTTTGAACCCTCCTCCCACACGGCCAATTCTGAAGCTGCACTGGCCAAGTGAGATCGGGCTGCTCCACCCCATGTCTCCCTGAAGCCCTACCCTAGTCAGGCCATAAATTACCCACAGTGGCCTGTTGCCAGGCAGCCAACCCTACCATGCAGATTCCCTGGATTGGATATTTATTGGCAGAGAGCAAGCAGCCCTCAGTACATGTGGCCCATTCCTGGCCCATGCCTGTTGGAGGAGACTTTTGGTGTCAAGCTACTGGTGCCAGCCCGAGCTGCAATATCTTTTGGTTGGATCGTGAGGATTTAAAAGTCTGAGGAAGAGAGTGGCTGGCTTTTCTATAACTGAAGACTTTTACAAGAAGCTGCACATTCTGCACTGGCATGAAACCTGACCCTGCACTGGCCAGGTGAAATTTATTTCCTTTACCCCAGTGACTTCCTGGGGCCCCGCCTCACCCAACTTGCATGCCGCTCAAAGATTCTTTCAGCTGTGGAGTCATACGGGCAGCTGGCAGGCAGCCCCAGGCCTTAAGGTACACTGGTCCTTTTGCTAAACCACCAGGCCTGGTAGTCTGGGTAATCAGCCTCAGCTCACAGCATGGTCTCTCCCACTTGCCTCCAGATCCAGCATAGGGGCTACCTTGTAGGAGCTACAAAGTGATCAATCATCCATACATGGCTTTGTAGCTCCTACGAGGTAGCCCCAAGCAATTAAAAGCACTGTCTGAATTTGGACTATATGGGAGCCCCTCCTATGGAGCTACAGAGCCAACTCATCCAAAAGCTGGCATAAGACCACAACAGAACACCACCTGACTAGCCCTGTACGTGGTGAACTCAAAGGTGATCTCAACAGGTACACAAGACTGCTGGGGTGAATCCCATTTCATGGGGTCAGCCCCCATATAGTAACTCATAGCCTGTGAGCCTGGCCAGTCTCCACAACCAGTCAGTCTGAGAGTCAATCTTACCCATGACATGCTAACAACAATTAAGACTTAGCTATAACAGGAGAACACAACCAACCAACCACATAAGAAACACGCAGAGAGTCCCAAGTGCAGATGATCAGAGAGACTGTGCTACTGGGCTACACATGACAACTACTATATAAGGCCATCTGGCCAAGGCTGGGAGATGTAACAAATCTTCCTAATACATAGAAACAAACACAGAGAAGCAACTAAAATGAGAAAACAAAGAAACATGCCACAAATGAAAGAACAGAAGAAAACTCCAGAAAAAAACTAAACGAAATGGAGGCAAGCAACCTACCAGAGACAGAGTTCAAAACATTGATTATAAGGATTCTCGATGAGTTTAGATAATCTTAGCGAAGACTTCAACAGAGAGACAGTAAGCATAGAAAAGGAGATAAAAACCATAAAGAAGAACTAGTCATAAATGAAGAATACAATAACTTATATGAAGAATACAATAGAAGGAATCAACAGTAAATTAGATGAAGCAGAAGATCAAATCAACAAGTTGGAAGACAATGTAGCAGAAAACACCCAATCAAAACAGGAAAAAAAAAAAAAAGAAAGAAACAAAAAAAATTAGAAAAGTTTAAGAGACCTCTGGGACAACATCAAATGTACCAACATCTGCATCATACTGGATGTTGAAGAGAAGTACCAGTAGGTACCAGAATGAGCGAGAGCAAAGGATTGATTTAAAGAAATAATGACAGAAAACATTCCTAACCTGGAAAAGTAAATACACATACAAGCCCAGGAAATGCAAAGAGTCCCAAACAAGAGGAACCCAAACATACCCACACCAAGACACATCATCATAAAATGTCATGGGCAAAAAAAAAAAAAAAAAGGCAGCTGACTTTTAAATAGAAAATTTAAATTGGCACAAATATTCAAAGTGATGGAAAATAAGAATCTATAACCAAGACTACTCTACCTAGCAAGGCTATCTATTAAAATTAAAGGTGGGATAAAGAGGTTCTCTACAAGAAAAAGCTAAAGGAGTTTATCATCAACAAGCCAGAATTACAAGAAATGTTAAGGGGACTTTTGTAAAAATAAAGAGAAAAAGAATACGAATAATAAAATGATAATAACTGTGTACCTATTAATAATCTCTTTAAATGTAAAAGGATTAAATGCTCCAATTAAAAGACATAAGGTAGCTGAATGGATAAGAAAACAAGACCGATAAATAATGTGTCTACAAGAGACCGAACTGAAATCAAATGACACACACAGACTGAAAGTAAAGGGATGAAAAAAGATATTTTATGCAAATGGAAATGAAAAAGAAAAGCAAGAGTAGTAATAGAAAGGCATTATATAAATGACAAAGGGATCAAAACATCAAGAGGATGTAACCCTAGTAAACATATACGTACCCAACATAGCAATTATTGACTAACATAAAGGGAGAGATTGACAGTAATACACTCATCGTAGGAGACTTTGACACCAATGGACAAATCTTTCAGACAGAAATTTAATAAGGAAATAGCATACTTAAGTGACATACTAAACTAGATGGATTTAATTTATATTTTCAGAGTGCTTCACCCCTATCAGCAGAATATACATTCTTCTTAAGTGCACGTGGGACATTTTCCAAAATAGACCACATTTTAGGGCACAAAACAAATCTCAATAAATTCAAGAAAATTGAAATATCAAGTGTCTTCTCCAACCACAATGATATGAAAGTAGAGCAAAACTACAAAAACAAAATTGGAAAATATATAAAAATATGGAGGCTAAGCAACATACTACTAAACAATAATGAGATCAAAGAAGAAATCAAAAGCCACCTAGAGACAAACAAAAATGAAAACACAATGACTCATAATCTGTGGAACACAATGAAAACTGTCCTAAGAGGTAAATTCATAGCAATATGGATATATCTCAAGAAACAAGGAAAAGCTCAAATAAACACTCTAACCTCACACTTAAAAAAACTAGAAAAGGAACTACAAAAAACCCAAAGTAAGTAGAAGGAAGGAAATAATAAAGATCAATGAAACCAAAAGGTCAATAAAACCAAGAACTGGTTCTTTGAAAGAATAAACAAATTTGATTTTGTTTATCAAACAAAATAATAAACTTTTAACAAACTCATCAAGAAAAAAAGAGAGAGGACCCAAATAAATAAAATCATACATGAAAGAGAAGTAACTATAGACAACACAGAAATACAAAGGATTATATTTAAAAAAATACTATGAACGACTGTATGCCAACAAATTGGACAATCTAGAAGAAATGGATACATTCTTAGAAACATACAATCTTCCAAGACTGAGTCAAGAAGAAACAGAAAAATTGAACCGATCGATTACCATGAACAAAATTCAATAAGTAATCAAAAACTTCCAAAAATCCAAAAATTTTGGACCAGACGTCTTCATAGGTGAATTTTACCAAACATTCAAAGAAGAATTGACACCTATTCTTCTGAAACTATTCCAAAAAATTCAAGAGGAGGGAATCCTTCCTAATTCTTTTTACAAAGCCAGCATTACACTGACTCCAAAACCAGACAAAGGCAGTACAAAAAAATAAAACTATAAACCAATATCCTTGATGAACATTGATGCAAAAATCTGCAACAAAATATTAGCAAACCGAATTCAGGAAGATATTAAAAATATCATACAACATGATCAAGTTGGATTTATTCCTGTGATGCAAAAATGATTTTATATTTGCAAATCAATTAATGTGATATATCACGTCAACAAATTGAAAGATAAAAATTGTATGATCATATCAATAGATGCAGAAAAAGCATTTGACAAATTCCAGCATCCATATGATAAAAACTCTCAATAAAGTGGAAATAGAACAGACCTCAACATAATAAAGGCCATATGTGACAAACCTACAGCTAACACTGTACTCAATGGAGGAAAAGCTAAAAGTGTTTTTCTTAAGATCAGAAAGAAGACAAGGATGCCTATTTTCACTATTTCTATTCAACATAGTATTAGAAGTCCTAGCTACAGTAATCAGACAAAAAAGGAAAAATAAAAGGCATCCAAATTGGAAAGGAAGAAGTAAAACTGTCATTATTTGCAGATGGCATGGTACTGTATATTAGATAACCCTAAAGTTTCCACCAAAAAACTGTTAGAACTGATAAATTAATTCAGTAAAGTAGTAAGATTAATAATCAGAAGTCGATTGCATTTTTACATACCAATGATGAACTATCAGAAAGAGAAAACAATCTCATTTATAATTGCATAAAAAAACAATAAAATACCTAGGAAGCAAACTAATCAAGGATGTAAAAGACCAGTTCTTGGTAAATTATGTCATTGAAAAAAAAGAAATTAAAGAAAATACAAATAAATAGAAGTATATATCATGCTCATGGGTAGGAAGAATGGCCATCGTTAAAATGGCTATACTACCTAAAGCAATCATGGATTCACTGCAATCTCTATGAAAATATCAATGACTTTTTTCAGAGATCTAGAACAAATAATTTGAAAATTTGTATGGAACCATAAAAGATCCTGAATAGCCATGGTAATCTTGAGAAAAAAGAACAAAGTTAGAGGTACCACACAATCTGATATCAAACTACAAGGGTATAGTAATCAAAACAGCATGATACTGGCATAAAAACAGACATACAGATCAATGGAAGAGAATAGATAGGCCAGAAATAAATCCACGCCTATATGGTCATTTAATCTATGATACAAGAGATAAGTATATACAATGGTATAAAGATAGTTTCTTCAAGAACCGGTATTGGGAAAACTGGACAGAAACATGTAAAAAAATAAAACTGGACCACCTTCTTACACCATATACAATCAACTCAAAATGAATTAAAGACTTAAATGTAATATCTGAAATCATAAAACTTCTAGAAGAAAATGTAGGCAGTAACCTCTCTGATATTGCTATTAGTAATTTCTTTTTTCTGATATATCTCCTTGGACCAGAGAAACAAAAGAAAAAACAAGCAAATGGAACTACATCAAACTAAAAATGTTTTGCACAGCAAAGGAAACCATCAACAAAAAGAAAAGAAAACCTACTGAATGGGAGAAGATATTTGCCTACGATACATCTGATGAAGGGTCCAAATCCAAAATTATAAAGAACTCATGCAACTCAACAACAACAACAACAACAAGAACAAAATCCAATCAAAAATTGAGCAGAAGACCTGTATAGGTATTTCTCCAAAGAGGACATACAGATGGCCAATAGATATATGAAAAGATGCTCAAGGTCACTAATCATCAGAGAAATGCAAATTAAAACCACAGTGAGATACCATCTCACATCTGTCAGGCTATTATCAAGAAATCAAAATCAACAAATGTTGATCCTTGTACGACGTTGGTGGGATTGCAAATTGGTGCAGCCACTATGGAAAACAATTTGGAGCTTCCTCAAAAAATTAAAAACACAACTACCTTTTGACTCAGCAATTGCACTTCTGGGCATTTATTCAAAGAAAACCAAATACTAGTTTGTAAATATCTAAGCATCCCTATGTTTACAGCAGCACTATTCATAATAACCAACATATGGAAGTAACCTAAGTGCCCATCAATAGACAAGTGGATAAAGAAGGTGTGGTAAATATATACAATGGAATATTACGCAGTCATAAAAAATAAAATCATCATTTGCAATGACATGGATGGACTTAGAGGTTACTGTGCTGAGTGAAATAATTCAGACAGTGAAAGATAAATACTACATGATTTCACTTATATGCAGAATCTAAGGAACAAAAGAAACAAACAAACTAAAGAAAAACAGACTCACAGATACAGAGAACAAACTGGTGATAGCCAGAAGGGAGGGAGTTTGTGGTTGGGTGAAAAAAGTGAAGGGATGAAGTAGAAATGAATAGTTACAAAACGATCGAGAGGATTTAGAGTATAGTATAGGGTAAATACTCAATATTATTGTAATGATTGTGTGTAGTGCCAGATGGATGATAGAATAATCAGGAAGATCACTTCATGAATTTATAAATGTTTAAATTAAAAAATTAAAAAGGAAAAAAGTAAATAATATTTTCTTTTGATTTTTTTTCTTCCATGGTTTGTTGAAGAATGTGTTAGTTAGTTCCCACATCATTGTGAATTTTTCTGTTTTCTTATTGTTATTGATTTTTAGTTTTATTTCTTTGTGGTAACAAAAGATACTGACTATGATTTTGATCTTAAATTTGTTGAGACTTGTTTTGTGACCTAACATATTGTCTACAATGGAGTATGTTCTGTGTGCCCTTGAGAATAATGTGTATTCTTCTATTGTTGGGTGAGTGTGTATCTTTTAAACAACATATACCAGGGATTTTTGTTTTGTGACATTTTTAATATTTTTTTAAATATTTAATTAATATGTTATAACTAATGATATTTTATTCTATAGAGTAAAAGTAAATATTAGCTAAGCTCTCTCTCATGATTTAGGATACTTTCAATACTTTGTCATATAAAAACATATCCAAATACAAAAACATTAAGAATATTGAAATACAGAAGAAAAAATAAAGTATACATAATCATGACAATAACTATTAAAATCTGCTTTTTCTGTATAATTTTTGAGAATTTATCATTAATATTTTTCTAGTTTACAAAATAACTTCATATAAAATGTAGTTATATTTGGGTTTTATACATAAAATTTGACTGATACCCTTATTATTAAAGTCTTACACATATCTTTACTGTATATTTTTATTCAGTATTTTGGTCAAGTTCTGATCATATCTAAGTTTTTACACTTCTTGCAAATTTTTCCCTTGAAATGTTATTCCCATTTAAAATATATTAAAGTCCTCATTTGCCAACACTGGGTATTATACTTAATTCTTTTAACAATTTATGGGTCATGAAATGTCATTTCATTAATTTAATTTGAATATATGAAAAAATTGAACTATTCTTGAATATGCGTTGTGAGCATTTCAATTTTTCCTTTTTCAAGTTATTCCAGTTTATTTTATCCAATTTGTCTCATTTTTATCACAACTAAATAGTCTTAACTGAAATATCAGTGCATATCATTTTATTTTCAATTGTACTTCACTTTTTTATCTCTGGTCTTCTGCCAAATTGGACTAGAATCTCTTTACCCCTTTTTCCCCCATTGATTGAAAAGATATACAAACTCCTGCACCCTTGGCTGCTGATTGTCATTATGCTCTCTACAATTATATATTCTTCACTGTCCTTTAATTTTCACCTTTATGAAAGAGAAACTATAATCTGCAGTAGTATAAGGTAAGGACTAGAGAATGCTTTTATTCTTCGTATTCTTTTTCTAGATATTTTATAACATAAAACTGCTACTTCTAAATTTTGAAGTATATTTTTTGATATTGATCTTATCTCCTTCCTACTGGCTTTTCAGATTTTTTAATATAATTGTCATCATACTATATGAGTACTCTCAACTCATCAGCTTTTAAAAAAAAAAATCTCACTTCCTTTCTCCTCTAGCTTAAACTCTTCCTTTAATCACTGCAACATTCTCACAACACACAGCCATCACTGACCTCCATTTGTTTTCATCAGTAATCAAAGATCTAATCCTGGGTTACTGTAATTCTTTTTGTTTTAGTTTTTATTTTTACTTGTATCAAGAGCAGTCAAACACAACTGAAGAAAATCACACAACAGAGAAATGTACACTGTAACCCATCAAAGTCTCACTTACTAACCTCAGTTTACTCCTATCAATCTTACTACAGTTCATATATTCATATATTTATTATCAATCATAACATTTCAAACCATCTCCAATTTTCTCAAATATTTGAACACCCTCTTGTATTTCTTCTCATTTTATCCTGTAATTTTCAATGAAAATGAAAGCCATCAGATGTATCAATAAGGGAAATTTACCCATGCCTGTGTCCATCCTGTTCTTTCTTGCTAAAATAGAGAAATTCTCTCTTCCCCCACTGAGGATCAATACTTCTTTTAGATCTCAACCTTTAACCACTTATTCTCAAATAGATACTTTGCATTAACTTTCAAATTGCTTTAAGCCTTTTTTCTTTATTAGAAAAATCTCATTTATTTTTCTAGCCATTACCTGGCCTTTTTACCTCACAGTTGACCTATTTTCATTTATGTACTATTCATTGTGTCTCCATTTCCTTAAATCTAATAACTCTAAGGTCACCAGTAACCTCTACATTGCTAAATATAATGGACATTATTTAATTCTTATAGTGAAATCTTGTTTTAATCTGCTCAGCAATTTTAGTTACTTCTGGCAAAAGAACCTCCATTACTATAAAGAATTTTTGCACTGAAATTTAGCTGGAGTTGACATTATCATTAAAATTCTAATTATGAGTGGGCCTACCAAATCAGACTACATTATCCATGTTGCTGAATGACTGAGCAAAGAATCAGCACATTATTCAAGCAAAGTCAATCAGAGAAACTATTACTGCCCAGCTCATCTGTGAGATTATTTCCCATATAACTCCTCAGAAAAATTTCGACAATACCCAGAGTGTTAAGAGCTTTTGCTCCTGAACTTGGATATTGAACAGCTTGTCGTCTCTCTTTCATAGAAGTGATTAAATATGCAATATATATATTTTACATTTACATAGTAAGGTTGGGAGGAGGAAAAAAAAAGAAATACAACCCCGGTGACTTTAGAAAACAGGCTGTCTGTGGTGAAACAGTGTTCAAATTGGTTGGTATATTTTATATATTCCAATCTTGTCTGAAAATAGAAGCAAGTCTTATCACTGCTTTCATTTCTTGATTACATTATTTTATAAACTTTACATTAGCCATGACTTTATTAATTTATCTGTTTATTTATAGTAGATAGCAAAATTCTTCATTGGTTTTAATATGGTTAACATTTACCCTTTAGTCCTGTACTCATTGAGATTCTGTCACTTTTTGCATGCCTTTAATTGAATAAAAGGAGAGTCCAGGCTCTATTAACTATTTGCCATCTTGACCTATACTTCTCTATGGCATGTGTTTCTTTTCATCATTAATATTAATAATAGTTAGTATCTTCTTATCCTTAATTGATTCTAAAATATGAGTCAAACATAGTACTAAGAATTTGTATGTATTCCATATTTTTATCCTTCTCTCAAATCTTCAAGATTACAATAATTATACCCATTTTACTAATGAAGAAACCAAGTTTAGTGAGGTTAATGAATGATAATGATGATAGAGCTGGTTAATGATGAAGAGGAACTTGAAGTCAGATTCTCTGCTCCAAAGTTTATATAATTTACTCTGTGTAATGCTAACTACCTTTTAAACATTTTAATACATATGCTCTGGTCTATGGATGCTACACTGACTTTTTAAAGCAAATCACTTTGTACTCATTCATAGATACCAGCAGGCATAATAAAGAAATCAATAAATTTGTTTGTAGTGAAAATAGTAATAATTTAACTACTTTGTTAAAAATTTTAAATATTAGTATTAGGTTTTAATTCATTTAAATGGTATTTATTTTATGTCTATTTATTACATTTGTTTATTTGCTTCTTATTTTCAGTAACAGGAAAACAGAAAATTCCACTTTCTTAGTTTTAAAGCATTGCAATAAATAATTGTATGTCAATGTTTTTCTTCTCACAGCTAAATTTTTTCTAAATATCAGGAATTTCTAGAGCTGAAATTACATATATATGAAAATTAGTCAAATTTTTAAAAAATAAATGTTATGTTAAATGTTCTTTTTTTATTTTTATAATAAGTTTATTTAATTATTTTTTTACATAAATAAAAACATAAAAAGAAGCAATTGCTTTTCATACAGTGCATTTATATTAGGACAGACCAGAGAGATCCTGGAATTATGAGCTGGAATTATGAGAAACCTGGAATTCAAATATTAGCTTGTATTCTTTTCATTAATTGGATCTGAGAATAATTAGAGACTTAGCTGATAAAAACTTTGTAATATGCTCAAAATGATTCTTTTTATTAGGCCTCCATCTTTTTTAGTGTGTGTATTATTTGATAACTCTGTTCTTTTGCTTATTTCTAGATGGACACATTTTAAAGGATTTGGGATAGGGAAATTATTGACTAAAAATAGAAGAAAAAGTGATATGAGGAAAGGAATTTTTCCTATTATGTTATGTAGATGTCAACTTTAATAGCTTCATTAAATTTTAAGAGGCAAAAAATTAAAAAATTGAAAAATCTGGTGGCAATTAGGTTATCATTAAAATAAGCTCAACATGTGAGTGGAGTTGAGAACAGTAAGTCGTATTACTCTTCTTGTTTTATAATTTAATCTTTTGCATTTAAGTTTACTAAGACAACATTAAATTTCTTCCCAATTATGAAAAATGCAGCCATAATTACATATTATTTTAGTAAAATAAAAGACCAAAGTCTTCTTAAAAATCCATAGTAATTGCTAATTCAAGTAAACTGCTTTTTAAAATTCATAAACTATAGATCAAATTTTAAGTCAAAGAGAATGAAGTTAGATTTGATACTTGAAAATTGAGATAAAACTTGTAGTTCTTAATGGATTTGGCCATTACGTTTCTTAATTTGTGTATATAAAGTTTAATAATACCATTTAAGATAAGTGAAGTCTGGATAAAATTGACTTTGAATTAGATAGAAACAATTATCTCTGAACTCTTGCTTCTAGAAAGATGTTTAATGATGTGATACCGGAAGTGTCAAGTGACTACCCAAGAGAGTGTCAACTTTCTTGGAAGTGTGATGAGAAATTGCTTTCCTCCACTAAGGAGAGAGAAAACATACCCATGTCTGTTACTGCCACATAGGAGATAACATTGATCCAAATACAGAGCAAAGATTCCTGAGGAGTTTCTATCAGAGAAAAGATGCATTTTGAAAAATGAAACAAAACAGAAAGCTCTTCACAGAGCATAAAGGAAGGAAGAGGAGCTTTATTGAATTAAGATGTTAAAAGTTTCACTTAAATTTAAATCTTAAACCCACTATGAATATATTAGTAGAAGCTCTGAGAAAAAATTTCCACTGAGACAGGATAAAAAACTGTGGAGCAAGGAACTTTGGCAAAGACTGACAGGAGAGCAACAGCAAAACTTAGATAGTGAAGGAGAATAGGCCAACTGGACCACAAAGATGGCAACTCAGCCACTGGAAACTAATAGTATTTTTGATTCTTGTTAGAACAAACTACTAAAGTACATACTTCTCATTGTTTGTGCCTTTTCTAGAAATTACATTTTTCCTTAAGAATCCCAGGTTATTTATTCCAAATATTGTTATCTGTAGATCATTGGACAAAGAAAATGAAGATTAAAAAGTAAAAGGTAAACAGCTGGGTGCAGGGATGATGTGAGGGAATAGGCACTCAAACTACAAGAGTTTATTTGACAGTATGTAGAAAAAATTAGGTTTCTAGATCTCATGATAGAGTAATTTCGGTTCTGAAATTCATCCTAAGAAATAATGAAGATAAGAACAAATATTTATACATTAAGATATTTATCATAATGTTCAATTATGAAAAAATAGATATGATGGTTACTTTTATGTCAACTTGTTTGGACAATGGGGTGCCCAGATATTTGATTAACAATTATTTAGGGTGTGTCTTTGAGAGTTTTTGATTAGACTAACATTAAATTGGGCGGAGCTGAGTAAAGCAGATTTCTCTCTCCCTTGTAAGTAGGCCTCATCTAGTCAGTTGAAGGTCTGCACAGAAGAAACAGGCTGAGTAAGGGAGAATTCAATCTTTCTCTCTATTTTCAAGCTGAGACATCACTCTTGCCTTGCCTTTGGACTCAGAATCAGATAAGAACTACACCATTGGTTCTCCTATGTCTCCAGCTTGCCTACTGCAGATCTTGGGACTTAGCCTCCATTATTGCATAAACCAATTCTTTGTAAACAATTTATTTTTTATAATTATATCTCTTATTGGTTCCATTTCTCTGGAGTACCCTGACTAGTACAATGAGGTAATCTAATTGTTCAAAAACGGATAATGTGTTAAAAATTTACATCGATGAGCATAAACTCTTTCAGAAACCTAGAAATAAACATTGCCATTCAAATACACCATAGTATTTTCTCTTCAGAATTATACCTTTAAAATGGAGTTTTACATACAATCCTCTGCATTTTAAATTAAGTGAGCTTTTACTTTATTTCCTAACTTATTGCTGGGATTATGTTTGCTTGATAAATTTCATACCAACTATAGTAGATAAAAGATGGTGAAAAATTTGTTGCTCCCTCCCAAGAAGTTCAGTTTAATTCTTCATCCCTTTACATCTGTACTTCATCCCTTTGCATAAGTGACCAATAGAGTATGATGGAAATGATATGTGCCAGTTCTGGGCCTACTCTTATCTTATTCTACTTCTTATCTTTTGGAATATAGCCACCAAGCTGTGAGGAAGCTCAGGCAGTCACAGAAAGGCCCGTGCAGCTGACCACTGGGGTCCTCATCTGAGCATCCCTTCCTATCTCTCAGCTAAAGCCAGAACCAACTTCCTAGCCATGAGAGTGAGCCATCTTCACATTGACCTTCCAGGTTTAGTTGAGCCTGCTCAACTGAGGTAACATAGAGCAAGGGTGAACTATCCCCTGAGCCTTGTCTAAGTTACAAAACTTAAACCATGAGCATATTAGTGATGATTATTTCCATGTAAGCCCATTGTCAACAAACTGTACACTGAGACATCACGGAATGCTGTGGTGAACCCCCAGGGTTTCCATGAGAAATTTTAGAGAGAAACAAACTGCTTGATGCCTATCACATACTATATGATTTGTTAGTTTTATTTACTTCACAGTTTCAGCATTAGAATGGACTACATTTCTTTCTGTGGCATCGTATCCTCAAAAAACTGGGTTTTTGGCAGTTCCTAGAGAAAAACAAAGGTTATGTTAAAATCAATGTGGAAAAGGAAATGAGAGTGGTGGCGTTCGATATAATCCAAGATTTGAGGAGCAGGCAGTGCTCAACAGGTGCAGACATCCATTCGTAAGTGATTGTGATTATTTAGAATGAAATGTTTTCTTCCTGTTTCTAATGTGCATTATTTTTCAAATGGCATGAAGATAATGTGTCTTAAGGATAATAATGTTATATATTAAGGATATAAATGCTTATTAAGGGTAATATTATTAAGATATAAATGCTTATTAAGTTGTTTGCTCCTAACTTCTTAATAAAGAGGATTGTTTTTTTCCCTAGAGATGCTGTAAAAAACAAATAGTGAGACACTAAGACCCCCCCCAATTAATTGAGAAATTTTGAAAATTCTGCTATAAATACTTACATATTATAATTACTATGTGGTTTATAAAATAAACATTTAATTTCTTGTGAAAATGTGTATGATTACCCATTATAAAAATAATGTTTATAAAATATATATAACATGTGGTATATAGTATGGTCTTAATTTTATGAGGTCTATATGTATACATACCCTGTTTTAAATAAAGAATGAAAATAGATATGCTTGAATATTAATAGTGTTTATTTATGGCTAATAGATTATGGACTATAGAGGTAAAAATTTTAAACATTAGACTCTCTCTGGATTCTACAAATTACTGTCTGTAAGACCATGAATATGTTACTTTTCTGTGTTTGTGTTTCTCCATCTGTACAATGGGTATAATTATAGGACTAAATTCATGGAGCGCTTGTGGAAATGAATTATTTTTTTAAATTGTTGATTGTAATGAGTAGCATAGAATTCAATAAATGTTAGCAACGATTACTGTAATGATATCTAATTCTTTATACTTCATAAAATGAACTACTTTGTAAAGCTAAATACTATTAGAAGTGTTATTAAAGCAGAGATATTTATGTTACTGTTCTCCGGGCTAGATATAAATGCTTTTTCAAATGTGTTCCTTTTCTCCTTATCTTCCCTATTCTCCAGGGTTCTCATAGTACTTATAGTATCTGATGGAAATATAGTGGGGATATCATATCATAGACTGTATTGAAATTGTTTATTCTAGAAGCAACACTGAACCAAGAGTATTTTAATAAGGGGTTTTCTATGATAACAAATCAAGAAAAATTCAATAAGGATTTGAGTTTGAGCCAGGAATTTAGCTAGGAACATTTAGTTCAAAGTACCGGTTTCAACTGTACATGGAAAAATTTAGCGGGATAGGCTCAAAAAGAAGATGAGATATGGTGCCACTAATGAGTCATAGCAAGAGTCTAGGAATGAGAATGGCTAAAGAGTTGGCACAGGTGTCTGGTTCACATTTCGGTCATTTGTGTTTAAGCACATGGGTATGTGTGTGTGCACATGTATGGATATAACTGTCATTATCATATGGGATTCTTGTACCTGTAAATAAGTATAAGTATAAGAAAAGTGAGATTATGAGTTGGCGAATTTGAAAAAACATTGCTCCAAAGAAACAAAAAGTCTTTACATCTTATTATGGGACTTAACAGTAATGGCTTCCAAACTATAGCATGTGCATTTACTTCTAAATCTGTATGTGTTTTTAAAAATTCATGCTATATTAATGTATCAGAAAAAAGTAAACTCTTTGCTTCACTTAAATGCAAAGTGATGCTGAAATTTCATCTATTATGACAAAATTTTCTGTCATTTAAGTAAAAATATGACTTTGATTACAACTATATGTAATTCTTAAATATGAAATAAATCATAAAGCTCATATATGGGAACACTGAGTTAAGAGAGTGGATTTGACAAATTAGACAGAGGAATGGGAGCAGAAAAGTAACAATTACTATGTCCTGAATACTTTGATAGAGGATAGAATAGTTTCGTTCTTCTATCTGTAGCTTTGCTTCCTTAATTTACCAAAAATACCTATTATTCTTTGCCTTCGACGTGTGATATTGTGAATGTGTCACAGGAAAGGCCAGTTCTTGATTGGTGATCTTTTCCAGATGACTGGCAAGGGCACCAGAGGTTCCAGCACAGCTTGTATCAGTCACCCAAAAGGGCACACTTTCCTGCCACTCATATGATGAACATTCCACACATTGATAAATATACTCTCTTTCCATAAATTACCTTTTCCAATTTGAATTTTTAATTGTCATAGAACAGGCAGCTCTCAATACATATGATGTCTATTGTTGTAAGGCTAAACTCACATAGAAAAAATGAATCCTTCCCATGCCAAAAGTCAGTTTCAGTATACTCCTGTTCTATTATTCTTGACAATGTTAAAAATATATATTTTTCAAAATAGGAAATTATTTTATGCATAAGTAAAGGTAATGAATTTTATATAGGTAAACGGAATAGTGAAAACTTAGAGAAGTTAATACAAATATTTGTGGACATGTTTGAAAATCAGAAATGTTCAACTTTCTAGAATAGGTTTGTCACAACATTAGACATTTATAGTAGTTCTAATACTTATTGCATCTTCAAATTTTATTACTTATCAAGTAGCCTTAACATCTGTTTAAAAGCCATGCATAAAACTTTAAAGATAACAGAAGTTCCAAGTTTATTTTAGCTAAAACAAAGTAGTGCATGCCATGCTTCTTTAGATGTTTCTTAACAAAATGTTAGCTTTTATAGAAAGAATGATTGCAGTAAAGTTTTTTCACAGGCAGAAATTGTTCTTCTATTAACATTTTGCAGAAATTCTTCATATTAATAAGAAGAACAATATATTCGAATAGTGACTATCCTTCATCATCTTTCTTTCTCTACACTATAGTAGAAGCGTGCTTGCTAAAAGAATAAATAAATGTTACAGCAGTAAACACAATTCCTGTTCCTTAATATCATTTATAATAATTGTAAATATTCTAATGCTGTATATGAAGAAATAAAGATATTAAATATTTTTTAATTCTGTTATTTTAAAAATTTTCCTAATAACAATTATTTTGGTAAAGAAAAATGAAAAGCATTTACACTAACATGAATGTTTATAAGTTGACTCAAAAGTAGAAAAAATTTTGGTATCTGATTAAGGATATTTATACTCTACAGTAACATTCTTGCATATACCCAGTTAATATCTTTAAACTGAATTACCAAGAAGTTTTGAAGTGTCAGGAGAAAACATGTTCTTGGAAAATACTGTACTTTTGTATCAGAAGTACTCAAAAATAGGAGAAATGTAAGCAGCATTAGCATCCCTCTCTGTGTGATAGTTTTGTTTTAAATATAGAGATGTTGTTGTTAAATTTATACAATCTTTTAAGCTCCACCCCCACCTTACCCAATGTTGCTGGTTTCTTCAAAGGAATGAAATGCTTTATCTTCTTGACAGAACAAATTGACTGGAAAATTACATAAACCCCTCAGCAGATGTTCTTTTCCACTTTGTTTTGGAATTTGCACTGCTGTAGTGCTTCCAAGACCCATGTGGAGACAGGCTTGCAGGATGTAAGCAATGGATGCAGAATCAACTACAATGTATGCAAAGGCTACTAGTTATTCTTTGGTTGTTTAGTAAAGTACAATTTGGTGATAAACCATAATATTATTTTGTAATTTTAAAAATTACTAAACATTCAAAAGTTTTAAGCTATTCAAGTTAGTCCTATAAACACTAAGCATTTTCCCACCCAAGTGAAATTCCAAGGTCCAAATTGCTAGAAATGTGTTTGCTATAATAAATGAGTTTTAGACTGAAGGATGTCAGGCAGCAAAAAATAGGAAAAAGAAACCAATTTTGACTTCCAATCCCCTGCATCATATCTCTATCAGTATGGCATACTAATCTGTGCAAATCAGATGGCATCTTCAAAATTAGAATGCGCACCACTGAGTTAAGCATCTGTATAACAATCTGAATTGTCATCCATCTCTCTGTGAACAGTATGCTGAAACTTAGTGTCACTTAATGCTAAATGACATCTATCTACATAGTTTGCCTCTCAGTCTAGCATGGTAAACTTATAATTGTATTTATCCCTTTATTTTTCAAGCTTTTCAAAAAATATAGTTTGCTATGTAGTTAAAAATAAGAAAAATAATGCAACCAGCTCTCAATAAATGGCTATCAAGCTGTTCAATAAATTGTGTATTAAAAAATCTCTAAGTAGATGTTTACATTCCCAAAACTTTGCAAATTATTAGCAAGTCTATGGAATACATTGATATTTTCAGCTAAAAAAGATAATTTCTAGAAAAAAAAAAGAGAGTTAGCCATTCCTGAAGTAAAAGAAATGTTTTAATAAAAATTCCAAAAATTACAGTCAGAAAAAAATCAAGATAATATTGGTGTAAACTAAAATAATAATTGCCATAGTAACACGATTCATAGATAGGCAACTGTTCTATACATGAGTTTTCATTATGTAAGCTGGCTTTCTTCCAAAATGCTGATTATGAATCACACAAATTGACACTAGCTCTATCAAAATCAAAATCAATTTTCTGATAACTAATTAAGGTTTCATCTTGGTGATTTCTTCTATATATTTAATATCAAGGACAGCAAAAATAAGGTAATTTTTTCACCATTTTTTTTTTTCATCTAAATGAGTCTAAGTTTTGCATTGATAAGGAGTTAAACCTGCTTCCAGTATACTTGAGTTCTACTTCAGGCTTTTCCCATAATTAAATGTGTTTCATTAAACAAGTCATTCTCTGGATGCCATGCCCCTATTTGTAAAATTATGGAGGTTCCCGTTTTCTCTCTAAGATTCACTAGGTACGGTGGAAGAGAAGTTTGTAGAGGATGGCAGAAGTGATTCCTTTGGAAGGCTTGGATCTCATATCAAATAATATGGATTTTACCCTATAGGCAAGGGCTCTCTTAACGTGTTTCAACCACAGCAGCAACATCAATTATCAATGTTTCAAGCCTAGAGGTTTGAAGAAAACTAAGCAAAATAAAATTGACTTGTTAAATTATAATTACTGAGTAATAATTGCAAGAAAAATACATTTTAGATTTTGCATGATGTTATTAAATAGGTTAGAGTAAAAAAATCATCTGAGAAAATGTGCAGAAAGTGAATATTTTCTTTGATTTCTCCTTAATTTCCTACATTGGCAAAGGTTTTCTTGAAAGGCCTTATTTTTTTTTCTAAAAAGCTAATCCCTTTTTTTTTGAGATATGATTTGGATTTGCAAAAATGCTCTGCTTTCCTATGTCACAATTTTCAAAAATAAAAAAAAAAATTACGTTTCAAATTTTGTGTACTTGTCAGTGTTTATATTACTTAAATATATTCTAACTCACCATTTTTCTTATATAAAAAAGCAACAGTTGAATCTAGTGAATTTCTGAAAACATTCTATTTATGAAATAAACTCTACACTAAGTAGTCTTAGTTTAAGAGTTAAAGCCTCTGAGACTCACTACAAAATTAGAATTCCTTCAAGTGGCTAAACCACTGCTAATAGCCTAATTCCATTCTTTTTTGTTAGGCACACTACCAGCAAATTAAATATAGGACATAACTTTCTGAAAAATAAGGCCATCTGATAGGGCTATTCTCTAATTTTTTCCCTTTGGATTCTCTGAAAAAATTATGCCATATAAACAGAAAGTTCTAACTAATGTAAGTTTACTAAGGATCCCCATTTTATTTAGTGCTTCACAACTTAGGGGTGTTTAAAGAAAGCATAACTGTGATAAGTATTCAAACCTTTCAGTGTTTTGAAAAATATCATGTGAACAAATACAGGTAAACAAAGAAAACCATTTTCTCTCTAAAAAAAAATAATAACATTGTTATAAAATAATAATACCATATTAGAGAATATCTATAAATACCTTCATGAATTCATACTTTTCTATCAATTAAATAAGTAGATACTCCATTTTTTTTCTTATTTAAAAAATACTATTTCTTTTTTATCACCAGGTAAAAAAGGACTCCATCTAACTTAGTATATATATAAACTGTCATATCAGGAATATCATCATTTTATGGTATCATCATCTTGTTTAGATTTTTTATAATTTACACACTTGCATAAATTTGCAATTATTTCAAAAATGATAGTATGGTTGGAAATGGTTTTATTTCAAAGGCAAACACTCTTAAATGTGCAATAAAAGTTCAAGATAAAGAATACAAAATTACCAAAAAAGGATGTACGATCAGGGTAGAATAAAACTTGCTTGACTTTATCAAGAGATAAAAACGCATATATCTAAATCCACATGGCTCTTTAAGACTGCAGTTTACTGCAGTGTTTCAGCAAACAAAGTCCATCTTATTCAGGGTTCCATTCACTCATAGCCTGTATCTCTGATTTAGATTGCCTTCTGAGTCTTTGACTTGAAATACATTATCCATCAAGTCCTTTCCAAACCGTCTGACTAGAATGAATATTTTCTATGTTGTTATATGCTCTTTCTGTTTTACTCGGCCTCTACCCTCTACCGCCATACTGCAATACATATGTTTATTCGTCAAGTCCTGGTTTTGTGTGATCATTAGTCCAATTATTTACATATCATTTAAATTTGAATAACTTAAATCACAGGAACTTAAAGAATAGTTGAGGTTAGTGAATATTCTCTTTTTAGAAATGTTCATACATAATATAAGTCAACATTCCATGGACCAAAGCTTGTGCGATTATGGTATATTTTGTAAAATTCCGGAGGTAAATTCTTCTTGCCTACAGGTTGTAGACAACAAGAAAGTTAAGGCTGGAAGACAGGCAGAAAGGAATTCTTAGGAAGAACTATAAATAAACATAAACAGAGACTTAACTCTTTGTAATAATCAAAATAAACAGAGCAAAAGGAAAATCTTTAACCACTGAAAATTCAGCCAATACTACTGTCTTCCCATATTTTACCTCAACTAAATTCATTCAATATTTATAAAATACATGAAAATTCCTAAGAATTGACTAGGTCATGGTTTTTCCTTCGACTCCATACTGTGTTTAAAGCTGAAAATAATTCCAGCATGTAAAATTTAAGTGCAGGGGTACATAAGTAAATGGACAATAAGTGGTCTTCTACAGATGAATACGCTTTGGTGATTTTATTCTCTGAGGACACTCTTTTTTTTTTCCCTGAACATTACTATTGTAAAAGCTCATTAATTTGAAAATGAAATGCTTTGAAAAAAAAATCTTTTGGTTAATTTATTACTACCCAGGTCCATATTTTGTATTAACTAAGAAAAGCAGGGTTTTTTTGTAAATGGAAATCATACTATGAGTTGTGGGTTTCAGTTTCAATAAATCAAAGTATAAAATGGAGTATCAACATTTTAAATGTTATATAATGATAATCGTTGCTAATATCAATTTCTGTTAGGCATTATTTCAGTAAGTTCATTATTTCAGTAATGGACTTTGCAATTATTAGTGGATGATACTAGAGATTCTAATTTACTTATTTTTAATGTTTATCTTTAATAACAATTTATTCTTCACAATATAGATTAAAAATTCTGTAAAGCAATTCATATTTACAGAGAAGCGGTTGGTTGCCTATTACGATGAATACAGCTTTCTTTTTTTCTATGTGAGTATATCTGAATTCACATACACACATACGTATATTTTGCAAAGCATTTTAACTTAGATAATTATTAAGATTAAAATAATAAATATCAGATATCAAATGTCAAATAATTGGTCACTAAGACTCTCTGATTTCTTTATTTTCTGAGCAATTATTTTCTCCATGAAAACAATCTTTGGGCAATGTGAATTCACACTTTCTTCTTGCCATTAAGCATAGATTTGCACTAAATTCTTCTGAACTTTTTTAAGACACGACATCCTAGCACTTTCAAAGAAAGACCACAGATACAAATAAAAAAATTGCAAGTGAAATTATTATAACTATTCAACATATCAGCCCCATGACTTAAAAAGTGAAAACTTTTTAATAATGAAATTTTTATATCACAAAAACAGGAAGAATTTTGGATGATGTCTTCAACTTAACAACTGTAAGTTTCTTCAATGTCTCCAGTTTTCTAAATGCCAGGTAAACTTGTATAAACACAATCTCTAAAGTTAGCTTCAGAACAGTAAAGTTACTAGTGTTATTCCAAAACATTGTATTATGTTTTATTCTTTGAACTAGAAAATGAATAAGTGATTCTAAATATATAGAGCAGAAAACTTAAATATCCCTACCATAGGAATTCAAGATATAAATATGTTAAAAAAAGACCAAGTAAAGGAAAGCATGGTAGCGTATCTTTTATGAGGGAATACAGCCTTGACTTTTTACTTAACCTATGTAAGTTGATAAGATTTTAACAGTTTCCTATGTGTACCAGCTCCTAAAATTCTTTTGAATCCTTCTTCAATTGCCACTGCTATAATGACAAACCTTATGAAAGGACCTCAGTGAAGAAGGCTATTTACCAAAGTGAGTTCTGTATGACACTGGTTCTTAAGCTATTCTAAGAGAAAAGGAGTTTTGTGTTAAATTAGGTTTATAGAATTCTGAACATTGTTTCTCACTCTTGGAGATTTCTAAGGCACATTTTCAGTTGATATGGCATCATGAGCATGTTTTCATTATATTCATTAATCTTTGAAAATATTTTTTAATGGCTGCATAATCAACAAATATATAGATGTTCTATAATTTATTTCTTTACTGTTGACACAAGAATTTTCAATAGTCTGATTTGAACAATATTGTACATAAAGTTTCATGCATAAAGTTTCAATAATTTTTATAGAATTAGAAATAATAATAGATCATACTGTATGAGTATTGTAATATTCCTGATAAATATTGTTAAGTTGCCTTTAAGAAAGGTATACTAATATGTGAGTGTGTTACTGCATATATTCCCAGTTTACATACATAAGAGTTTTTACAAATCAACATAAAAATTTAAAAGAACAATGAGTAAAGCACTTAAAAATAGAAAAATCAAATGTAAATAAAAAAATAATATTAAAATAATATAAATTAAATTAGTGAGTTGATGTGTTTCAACTGTTAGATTAACCAAAGTAATTTGAGAATTAAAATAATATTTAGCATTCTTTTACATTGCTAATAAGATGTCAGCTTGACTCAAAATTTAAGAAAAGCAATTTAGCAGTATTTATCACGGCCCCTAAAATAATTCATTCCATTGAATCTTTATTAGAAAATTAGAAATGTGGATAAAAATATTTTGTTTAAGATTGATCAACACAGGATTATTAATAGCAGTTAAAAATTTAAAAACAATAATGGCCAAAAGCAGAAGATAAAAATATCTATGTCGATACTTCTATATTGCCTAATTATCATTCTCTCCTACTTTCTTTATTAGAGCAACACTGAAATGTTAATTAATATATGATCACTTGTAATAAATATTATAACTCTAAGCCTTTCTTTCTACTAGGATGATTACATGTCTAAGTCTAGACCAATTCAGTATAAGCAGAAAATAAATGTGCAATATCTGTGGCCTTAAAATGAAGAATATTCCTTCCTTTACTACTCCTCTCTCCTTGCTATAATGTGGACTTGGGTGAAACAGATGCTTTTATCCATGAGATAGACGCATGAATGGCAGAGGACCAAAATAAGTAGATCTTGGATCTCTGATGATTCTGGTGCAGCAGGGAACTCCTGGATGCCACCTATCTCTGAGACTTTTATATAACAGATAAATAAAGATCTATCTTTTTTAAACTGCTGCTATTTTGGCTTCTTTTGTTACAGTAGCCAAAACTACTTAAGTTTATGATATATACATGTAGGGATATTATGCAGCACTTAAAGCCTCCTAATAGAATGGAAGAAACTAATAAAATAATGTTGCAGAGAGAAAGCAAAATATAACACACCAATTTTCCAAATTATCAATATTAAAGGAAAATAATCTCTAAAATGTTATTGGGAGTAATGTCTTGGTGGTAAGATTAGGAGGGTTTTTAAGATGTGTTTCTTTTTCAGTCTAATTATGAGAAAAACATTAGATAAATCCCAATTGACTGAGGTATTTTGTAAAATACCTCACCAGTACTTTCCAATACTGTTAAAGTCAACAAAAACAAGGCAAGTCTGAGAAACTGCTATATCAAAGGAGAGTTTAAGAATACATGATGAAAATATGTGATGTAGTGTCCTGGATGAGATCTTGAAATAGGAAAAAAAAATAGGGAAAGTCTAAGGAAATCTGAAAATGGACTTTAGTTAATAATATATTAACATTAGTTCATTAATTGTGATAAACGTACCATAGTAAGATGTTAACCACAGAGAAAACTGGGTATGGGCTATATGGGAACTGTTGACCAGAACACGTGGTAAACAATGCCAGGGGAAGACTCTAACCTCATGGAGGATAGTAAAGATCATCACAAGCCAGACACTAGGAACAGATGTTCAAACACTTCTATTCACTGCATCTTAGTATTTGAGTCACCAAGGAAAACACAACATAGCCAAGTGCTAGATGAGACAGTGCTTTTACTCACATAGAGAAGATACAGGGCAAAATTGGTTCCTATAGTGTATGTCAGTCCCTCACAGCCAGTGGGTACCTCTGGCAGCAGACACAGGGCAATAGGCTTACGTGCACCCCTCTAGTGCCTCTACAGAAGGAACCTGACTCCTCCCTCATCAAATACTGAGAGCTGGGGGCATGACTGAGGGCCACTGGTGCAGCCTAAGTAGAACAAAAGAATACTCATTGTGCTTGAAACAGAGAAAGGTATTCCTTCACGAGTTATAAAGCGTGGGCTTTCTGTCTCCTGTTAAGAAAGGTTAAGGCCAAAAGCCTATTCTCATGTGGCTGAGCAGGAGTACAAAAACCGTGCGCCTGAGATGGCCTTTCCAAACAGAAAGTCTTGTAATATCTTCACAACTTTTCTTTAAATATAAATCTATTCTTTTTTTTTTTTTTTTTTGTTAAGTTTATGAAAAAGTGTTCCAGGTACTACTGCAGACGATAAATTTGCTGCTGATATGTTAGTTCACTTTGTGTGGGCAGAGCTGGGCCTGCAGTATCTCCAGCTTTTGCCAGATTTCCCACTTCAGCTTCTCTGAGTCCTGAGCCACATGTATGTTTAGCTCCATGAGGTAGGATATTAACTTCTCCTGCAAGTCACTGGCATCACTGAAGGTGGAAGTTTAGAGGCAGTGATTAGTTAATCGGAGTCCCAGCTCCTTTTCATGGATTCCAGTTTTCCCTTATTCTCCTCTGCTTCATATTTTTACCTTCCCAGATGCCTGCCCTCCTGACCTCAGACCTGCCACCAGAAACAGAAAGTAAACTGTGTAACAAGATCCCAAACAACATATGGTAAAAATCAAAAAAATAAATTTAATATATTATATTTTCCCTAATGGTTATGTTTCTCTGATCAAATCTCACCTACTCTTGCTATGTAATCTATTAGACCATTCATTTAGAAATCTCATACATTGAGCACTACTTGCTTTATTTCAAAGGCTAAGAGTTACCAATCAATCACCAGGAGATTGAAAATTAGAAGGCAACATGTTCTTGAAATCTGATACAGTATTTTGTAACCTCCTTAAACACTTCCATTTTCAAAAATAAATCAAGATGAACAACCATTTTGTTGATCTCTTCATTGAAGAATTAATAATATTAATAAAATCTACTAAAATCACTATATATTCTAGCTCCTTCCTACTTTCAAATTTGCTACATCTATGATGAAAATAAAAGATATTTTTAGTGGTCAAAAGACATAAAATGATTAATCACATATCTACTAATGACATTTTAAAAGTTCCTCAGCCCAGAAATATGACACTACAATCATTAAAAATCAGATTCAATTTTCAAAGATACTAATCTTAAACTTTATAGTGCTGGCAGAAACATAAAATGGTATCCAGTAAGCTCAGATGCTCTGGATAACGGAAAAGCTCAGTTCTATGGTGCTGCCAGGAAATAATATGCTCTTAGAAATTCTGCAAGTTGAGTAGGGAGATAAACTGATCAGAATATGACAAAGTGATGTTACAAATTGTTCAGAACAGAAAAATTCCAGATCCAAAGAAATTTTTTTTTCTTTTTTTTGTGACACTGATTGAGGTCCAAGAGCAGCATAATGGTACCAAATGGATAAAAACAACAATAAAGTCACTTCTCATGCATAATGCATAGGCATTCTCTATTGGAGTTGATATCACCATCTGGTGTCTAATTATTCCCGCCTCACACCACACGGTGGTATGCACCTAGTGGAATGACTGTATATTATAATAACTCAGTGCACAGACTCTTTGCTGCTGATTATAAGGTGCTAGTTGTTGCTGTTTTAAAGACTATGGAAATCCCAAGAAATTTGGTGTTCATTGCTTAAAATAAATATTTTGTGGGGTGTTACTAGGAAAAGAGAACTCTACTTAACTTTTACTTTTCTAAAAGCTCTATTGTTCCTTTATTTTTCGTTTCTTCTAACATCTGTATCTCAGAAATTAATTTGGGTCCCGATTCCCTGTTCTCATTACATGATCTTTTTTCCAAACTGAATACTATTATTTTGATTTATTCATATATGCCTTCAAGTCATAGAAATTAGGATTAAAAGTTATTTGTTCTTTCCTAAAATAACAAAAAAAAGTCAACAATTCTTATGAAACCAGGCAATTATTCACTCATTCCTTTATTCATCATTCAATAAGCATTCATTACTTGCTTACTAGAAACTTTATTCAGGGTTTGAAGGAATAATTTACTACCCCTTGAGAAGAATTCAGGTCAATTAATGAAAAAATAGATATAGATAAGCAATTATAACAGAACTTTGTAAATGCTATAATAGAAGTATTTACAGGTACTGAAGGAGTAAAGAGGAGAAGTTCTCCACTATAACTGTTAAACACTGAAGATACTGCTTATTTTCTTGGTTGGAGTTTTGGTTATTTATTGCAGCGCAATAAACTTCCCAAAAATGTAGTTGCTTAAAACAGCAATAATTTATTTGCCGATGATTTTGTAATTTAGTCAGGGTTTGGAGGAAGCAGCTCGGGCTTGTTCTAGATGTCATCTTTAGGGAGGCTTTACTGAAGGAATGGGAGTATCAGCTTGAAGATAGATGATTTGGATGGATAAAAAATTGGTATGGCTTTGCCTGGTAATTTAGGTTAGATGGTCAGTTAGGGACCTCAGATATCTGCCACATGGGCCTCTGTTTGTGGCTACTTGAACTTTCTTGCAGAATGACAGCTAATTTACAGAACAGAGGAAGTGTAAGCCGCTGGTTTTTTTTAAATTTAGGCCCAAAATCGGCGGATTGTCAATTCTACCATATTCAGTGTAAGAAGATACAGGTCATGTTCAGATTAAATGGATTGAAGAATTAGACTGCATTTCTCAGAGCTCTATTTTTGGCTATCTTTAATTCACTAATTGGTGTGAAATTTATCAAACAAATAAAATCTTGCAAAGTATTCTAGGGAGTAAAGGTTTACTTCTCTTAAAATTTGAAGTATTGTATGTAAAACTCCATTTTAATACAATGGTACTAAGAAAGAAACTCTATATTCCACGTAATATCTGAAAGACAGAGTTTAATTCTAGGTTACCTGAAACAGTTTGTGCTAACCAATAGAAAATTTGTTTATATTACAAATACATGTTAGACAAATTTGAATTTCAGATGAAATTCTATGTACATGGAAAATATCTAGAAAATACTTATTATATACCATAATGTGATAAAAGTTTTATATGATATTTCATTCGATCACCACAACAAAACTTTCAGGTAAAATTATTATCCCCATAAGAAAATTGAGGATAAGAGAAATGAGTAGTTTACCTGAGGTTGAGCAGCTAATATGTAGAAGATCTTGAATTCAAGCCCAGACTAACTCGTTTCAAATACTTTGTGCTATACAGTACTGCCTAAGCACAAACAAATTGAATATTAAGTTTTGTAAAATGTGTTTTTATCTGTTTTTCCTTTTGATGTATTCTGTGTCTACTTGCAAATAAAATTTATGATTATTTACTATAAGGAGTCTTGAAAGTCTGGTAACATAGTTTATATCCGCCTCCCTAACATGGTCAATGAATTATTCAACCAACTTTTATTCTATTCAAAAATTTCAACTATAAAACAGTTTGTGATGAAAATATGTATTGCTAGGTATATGTGTGATCACAAATTAATATTTATAATTAAATAGGTAAAAATTGCAGACAGAATATATATGTTTAAAGATCAGATTTTGGTACCAAATTCTAAGCCGAATCATCTAGTTGCTTAAATATTTACCTTCTTCATGCCTTCTTTTTCTATTTCATAAACTCCATGATGGACAATAATAGGACTCTTATTTTATATACAAGGCTGACAGCCCTAGTAAGTATTGAATGAGAGGAATAAGTTGTAAAAGTCCTATATGAAAATTTCATGAAAACAATGAAAAGTCAATCAGAAAACCCAAATCTATAATACTAGGTCAACTGTAATCATATTGGAAAATGTCCCTATGAGTCCTTTGCTCTTCATTTTTCTGTTATGCTAAGAGTAAATTACATGAAAGCAGATTATAGTTATACTTTAAGACAATTATTTCGAGACCATTTGAGAGCAGAGAAGAAGTACTGAAAAGCATTCTGAAAAATTACAGTTGTATTTTTTAGAAGGTTTCTCCATTAACGTTAATTATATTCTTTCTAGAGTCATGAGCTTAGGAGTCTTTTGAAAAGGCAAATTCATTCACCAACAGATGAATATGTTAAGTTTTTTCAGTTCATTACCATTTGACTTGAAACATTTAGAATTGCTCTTTTTTTTAAAAAAAAAAAGCAGCTTTATTGAGATATAATTTATGAACCATGATGTTCACACAAGTAATGTTATAATTCAATGGTTTTTAGTTTGTCTACCAAGCCTTGTGATCATCATCATACTCTTAGAAGATTTTTATCACTCTAAAAAGAAACCTTTTACCAAGTAGCAATCACTCTCCACCCTTTCATCCTTCCATCTCCAGTCCTAGGCAACCTAATCTATTTTGATTTATCTTTCATTTCAGATAGAGAAATGGGAAAACTATTCTCAGATTATGGTAATATAGTATGTAAATCATAAGTCTAGACTTTCCATTTGTCCATCTTGTGTTAATAAAATAATATGTTAAAGACCGGGCAATATAGCTTTAAGTGCATTCTATGGAGCAATCAATATCCTTTCAATGAAATATGGGAGTATAGCAATAAGAGCTCACTCAGCCTTCAACTGAAGAATCCTGAATTACAGTCACTTTCAGAAGTTCCACTAAGGATAAGTTTAGATAGAGCACCTACGTGTTTTGTATACTTATTTTGTGCCCCTATATTCTTCATGTCCTTCATTCCTAAAATATGTTTATGTATTTACACTCATTCCTGACAGTTATTTTCAATTTTTTTCCACATTTTCCTGACATTCACCATTCTAATTTTGTTCACTTGGCATTCCTGTGCATCTTCTTTTCCAAATCTTGCCCCACCAAAAATACACACACTTAAACTTTGATTTTTTTTTTTTCACAAATAATCTCTCTTCAGACTTCTGATTTACTTCACTGAGGCTCTTTTTTTTTTCTTTTTTACTCTATCACCTTGGATAATTTTTTCCCTTTTTTCTCTTTTTTCAATGTTCCTAGAGGTAACATCTCATTCCCTTAACTTAACTCTCCAGTGGTTCCCTGCTTTTTCAGTACAGCTTATTAAACATGTTTTGCTTAACCTAATGTAAATGATGTCCTTAGCAACTTTTCAGCAGCATATCTGTGCCTCCAGTGCCAGCTTTCCTGTTGGTGAAATAAAAATAAGTATATTTATATTTTTCTGCCACTTTTCATATAGCCACATAGCACAATATAGTGTAATAAAGTGGTTAAAGACTTAGATTTGGGGTTGAGTGATGGACATGAGTTCTCAAATTCAACTTTAACTTCCAAGTCATTTGAATGATCTACACTGAGAGTTCTTCATCTGTAACATAGTAATGATAGTACTTACCTCATAGAGTAGTAAAGAGAAAATAATAATGCATTCTAATGCCAAGAAATGATCCATAACATTAACAAATATATATTTTGATTATTGCCATTCACACACATTAAGCCTTAACTAGACTTTTTTGGGGTATGAATCTGGGTAAAATCCATTTAAAATACTATATGTATGGGAAAATAAATTTCAAAAAACAAACTGTCTTAAACCAGATTTTTGATAGCGTAGTCTATTTGAGACTTGCAAAAGACTCGCTGTGTAAAAATAACAAATATTATAAGATGATCTAGGTGAGTCCCTGTTGTTTAGCCATGAATATACATAAATTTTTCTGTGCTTAAATTTCTCTCATGAATTTGATGTTGTTTAACCATTTATTGACAAACTAAATGGAATCAAATTTTTTTCCTAAGAAACACGTTTGCCATCAAAACTTGTTAGAAATAAGGGGAAAGAAAAAAAGTATAATTTTGCCATGTCATTATGAAAATATTTTCTTATAAATCTGAAAAAATAATATATGCTTTTATCTCTCATTGTAAATTAAATTTCATCAAAGAATTATTTTGTAGGAAACATGTGTTTGCTGTAAATTAATCTGATAATTAGGATATAAGAAAATAAGGCATAAAAGCAAGATCTGGAATTCATTTCTTATTTAAGTTGATTAACCTTCATTATGATCCTTTTGACTAAAGTTCCTAAATATACCTCTACTCTGTTGTAATCCCTCTACGTATTTGCTTTCTTAAATGAAATAATAAATTTTTAATTGTTTCAGATACAATTTCTTTTCCAGCTTGTAAGTTTCCTGAAAGCAGACACTTTGTCTCTTTTAAACATTGCTAATCTCTGTAATAAATTTTGATTGAATCAATGAATAAAAAAAGTGAATTCAAAAGATTATTGAGACCTATTCATCTGGAAATAATTTTCAGTTTCAAATTGGTTTCTCTGAGAAGAACAACAAGAATTTGGTATCTGAAATCACAAAATATACTTTATTCAATATGTAAATGTATATGAATTCATATATAATTTCCATGACCACGTTAAATGTAGACACTTATATATCTTGGGTAGAACTTAATTGATTATTAAACATTTTTTTTTGATGCCCTGAGAAACATAACCAGCTAGGTGGCACACTTATAGCATGTTTCCTAAATAAGACTTTCTGTGGTCTTGCTATTCTCTAGGTAATCAATGTAAGTAAGCATCAGTTAGTTCTGTGATCCACTTGAGAAATAAAAGCATGAAATTTTTTTTGAATATTGAAGGAATTGTGGTTAACAGGATTAAAAGTTTTAATCAAAATTTTGTAAAACAATTTTCTAATACATAATACATATGGAATGACTAAATTTTAGTTCTAAAACTGGGAAACTAAAGAACACTGTGTTCTGCTAGCTTGACCGAGGCAAATTAAATTACAGAAGGATCTCAATTGTTAAAAATACAAGAAAATAATGAATATTTTCTCGATTTTAAGATTTTCTTATATTAGCTTTTATTAAAACTTTGGCACCTGCTAGAAAGTCAGAGAGTAGATTACAGAATCAACAAGCAAGTAGTAAATGGATATGAATTGAAACACTTGGAAATAGTTTAATAATGGTAAGTTCGAAAACCCTTTTCTTTCTACTCATTTAATGATTTAGCTTGCATCCAACATGTCATATGATATTTATTTTCCACCAACAAAATTAGTTTGCAATTTATATTATGAAAATACTATGCCAATATTTCATGGTGTGAAAAAGGACAAGTCGACATTCACGATTCATGTAGCCTACTGACCTCATGTGAGATTCACTGGGGTATAAAATGAAAACACACATATGTACTAATCTCAACAAAGTGTTTTTAAAGCAGAACCAACATTTCTTTCTTCTCTGTGCCTCCTTTCACCACATAGCATTGCCCATAGTCATTTTTTTTTTAATAAATAAACAGCACCATCTGATATGCTCTGGAAAGTGTCTCTATAACCTGGAAAGTGGAAAAGTGTGTGTGTGTGTGTGTGTGTTAGAGAGAGAGAGAGAGAGAGAAATCGAAAAATCCAAATAAAAGTCTGATTTATCATTATTGTCTTCCTTGCCTAAAATACGTAAAAAGGTATAAAAATCAGCCTTGATTTTTTTTGGTCAAGATGATTTTAGCAGACAGTTTTGATAAAAGTGTACAATTTTATTTTAAAAGATTGTCCTTATTCCTCTATCAGCAATTTTAAAATATGGGTGTTTTCAGTAGTTGGCAAGAAACCCAAAGCAGAGTTATCTATAGGCACCAGCTGATGCCCAAGCAAGGCCTCACAGGATGCTGTTCTGCTGATGGGCATGATGGTCTAAGGGTTGAATTATTGCTTTTAGCTTCAGAAATGTGATTTGTTTGCTATAACCAAATGTAATGAGTTACTCGGGATCTAACATGCTTATTAAAACTCAAATATTTGTAGTTTCTGCTAACTTGGGCATTGATTCCTTCTCACAAACTCTTTTCTCTAACTGGAATACCCTCTCCTAAGTGTTCTCCTCACAAACTGTTAAATTATTCCAGGCTCAGCTCAAATACTAGCTAAACTGCAAACAATTCCCTGGCTCTAGAGTTCTTCCAATGTGCCAAACTGCATTCTAGATATAACTCCCTTATAAAAATTGTGACATTTTGTTTGTTTTCTAGCCTGTCTGCTCTTCCTTAATGTAATCCTGTTTTGTGTATAGGGGACATATATCTGTGTTCCTTCATTTCTGTGTCACTGACATTTGACCAAATTCTTGGAGAGTCAATAAAGACAAAATATTTTTTAAAGGAATCAAAGAATGACATAAAGAATGAAAAAAAGAAAAGCATAAAATATCATTAAACTTACTTATTTGAATAAAATCATGCAAATATACAAATTATTTAACATTTGCATTTATTGAACAGATCATTCTCTCTGTAGCTATATGCATAGCAATTATGGAATCAGAACTTAAGGAAGTGAATTTGGTCATCTTAATGCATGAAAGGAAGAACTGGATAATGGAATAGCTAAATAATTATATTCCAGCACTGTAGTGCCATACCCACCCACCAGACAGGAACACTCCTGCTGCTCTATACCTGTGCATTCAACAGGACGCAGCAAGACCAATATATTCATTTTGTGGGTGGAACAAGGAGGAGGGATTCAACTCTTTTTAGATTTTAACAGCTTTACCTTCTTTCTATTCCTAACATATTTTTAGTCAGAGTAATACTGTTGTTTAAGGTATGGATTGATTGTATTTGCAGACTTTCCTCTTGTATTTTTAAAATCTAGGTTGAGATTCAATTCTATTGTAGATTTAATGCAATAATATTTTTAAAGGGCTTAGTATCATGTCTGGCACATAATAAACACTATGTATTGCTAAATATATAAAGTGGAGTCATTAATTTTCAAGTGATTTCTTCACCTAATGTATTGTCAATGTAATGTGTTAATTTTTCCCAGGGTCACTGAGTCAGTGATTATTACATCTTTGTTTAATTGCAAGCTTGTATTATCAGAAATATAAATATAAAGCTTGTAATAGATATGTTCTGAATTAATATTTTATAATATATTTTAGCACATTTAGTTGTTTCTGGTTTGGTTAGCTTACAAACTCAGGGGGAAAAAAGCAACTATTGATATTTAGGTATTCGACAAAAGTGGGCCTTTTATTTAAACAAGAATTAACCCATATATAGAAACTGTGATGGTATGCCTTTAACTTAATTCTGTGGAATAAGTGAATTGAATTAATTAACCTCTGAATTTCCTTCCAGGTAGGAGAGTCTATTGTGCCATTATGTGATGGAATACTATCAGGAATATGCAAGACTTCAGAGTTACCATAAAATGTCCATAACAAAATGGGAAATTTTTTCCAAGGTAATTTTCCCCTTAATAGATACTCCCCACTCTGGCAACATTCATCATTTAAATTGACACTTGCAAACTCAAAGGTCAATTAAAAATGATTAGAAGCACATTAGAAAAAAACATAAGGCTACATGCAGACATATTTGAAAAAAATAATTCTTCAAGGCTGAATTAAGTCTTCATTACAAATGTATGTTTACTTTTCTATATCTCCCACAAAAATTAAAACATTTTGAGATAAGGGAGAATATCAATTTTTATTTCTTCAGTGCCTCATAAGTAGTATAAATATAATACCTGTTGAATGATTAAGTGAATAAGTAAAAAGTTTACATAATTTATACATGTATATTTCATATTTTCTTGCTATCACTTAGAAATATATAGGCAGCTAAATTATAATAATATTTCACATATGAGTACCCAAAGTATAAAAGACTGGGAACAGTTGTGAAGTAGGCCAAAATTGCATTTAGCATATCCAGGACTCTTTCTCTCAAATTGCTTGGCTAGATTCCCAGATACCAGTGCTATATGTTCTGTCATATCTTCCTGCCTACCATTCATGGTTAGTTTCACCCAAAACTGTATGTGTGTGTGTGTGTGTGTGTGTGTGTGTGTGTGTGTATGTATGCAGTGTGCTGAGGATGATGGGTGGATATGAAAACATCCAACAAACAATGTGTCGATACATTTTATTTATTTAATTAGTTATATTTGAGATTTGAATTTTCCAAGCTGCAATAATAATAATGTTAGGTATTTAAGGAATTTAGAAAAATAATCTGCTGTCCTTCAGATCCAGATCTTATGCTTTAATAGGAGAGCTCTAAAACTAAAGATACACACATGAGAGAGACTGATGTTAATTTTTGCCACATCAGTGTTGTCTATTCAGCTTATAACTATAACTGAATCTTACTTTGTTTTCTAATTTCTACCTCTTCTATGAGTGTAGGCTGCCTCACTGAATATCTTCTATGGGTTCCTCATAGCAGAATCAACATGGGCCTACCAGTTCTGCTACTTCTGCTGGTTCTTGCAGACACCAGAAAGATTTCAGACGGTAAAATGGCCATTGCTATTAAAATGTTTGAATTATAACATCTAGGCAAATGCTAATTTCTTTGGAAAATTATCCATTCTCTTTTCAATTGTAAATTTATTTCAAGCTAGAAAAAAGCGATAGATATTTCCAAATCATATCAAACCAGTGAAATAATCTATATACATTTTAGAGGTTTCTAATGTAAGTATAAAACTATACTTATGCATCAATTTGATTCAGCTTCAGAAAATAATAGAGGTACATTAATGAACAAATTTCAACCATGCTTATAATTTAAATTTAAAAAGAGCTGCACAGTCCCTTGTACTAGGAAAAACCATTATTATTTTAATATGGGCATTGTCCTACTAGTCATCTGTATATTTCTAAAAGCAAAACAGGGACAAACCCTGCTCCTACACACAATCTGTTTTCCCTTCCTTTCCTCCTTCCAAAAATCTATTCATTGAATGTGATTATCTTGAAAATTGGGCCTACTGTTATATAGAAAACTAACTTAAGAGTAATGTAGAAACCCTATCCTCCAGCAATTGCTTTTGATGTGGAATAGTTTGTTCTCTAACTCCTCCTTTCCCACTACAAAAGAAACTGGAGTGTAAAATTTCTGAAGTGTTTGTTTTGTTTTGTTTTTGCTTTTGCTTTAGGACTACCTATAGCCCTTATAAGGCTAAGGTCAGAGCAGGGGGACATCTGTAAAAATGCAGATCAGATTTGCTTTGCTCAAAAAAAATGAGCAGTTTTAAAATTAGCATTTTCCCATCAGTATTCTGTACCATCTTAGCATGAAGGAGAAAAATACAACAGTGAATCTAAGAGAAGATAAAAGGCAATGACAGAGAGGGTAATATTTGCTTCTTAATTGAGCTTAAATGTAAGAAAAGAGAGGAAAATAGTCCCACAGCTTTGTCTTGGAGAGATATCTTTGGATCATTTTGAAGTATTTATATTTGTATGACATCCACTTTTAGTGTACCAGATGGAATATAGCTAGATGTAAAGAAAAGGCTTATGGGTTTTGTGGACCCATTAGCAGCTGAGCACCAACTGAGGGTTAGAGCTGTCAAAGGTACTCAGAGAAACTGAGGCCTAGGACCACCTTGTGATAATCAAATTTACCACATGGTATCACCCTAAAGTCTAGAAACGATGATGTTAATTTTACTCTTCTCTCCTCTGTCTTGATATAGATATGATTTTAAGTATGGAAATTCTTATATTTGTTTTTGTAAGATATTTTTATATATAAACTATCTCTCAAAGTCAAATTCTAACATGTACCCAAACCTTAACTCAGTAATTTCACTTAATCAACTTGTAATTAAACTACAGTTATGTTCTTCTAACAACTTGTCCTCCTTGCCATTGCAACCAATCAATGACACTTTTATAATGCTATGAAGATGTGTCTTCTTCAAACATTATATTCTTCGTGCCATTTGCCAATTTAAGAAATTTCAAATTGTATGACATCTAATCATGATAGGGCAAACATTATGTTATGAACACAATTCTTTATCCTCCTCCATTTGGGGAAAGGCAGTCTTGAGGAAAATCTTTTAATTTTTTCCTAGAGCTGATCACTGCACTGGTGAAGATTAAAGAAGGAAAAAGGAAGCTAAAATACCTTACAAGAGATTACCCATTAATCATCCAGAGCCTTAAAATGCCATCATTCTATTCTCTCCTGACCTTCTGTCATTGACTCATCTTTTGCGTATGGAAAACCCACTTTCCAAAGAGCTTTGAACAGAGAATAGGAAGTTGAAGACCTGACTGTAGGTGAGTGCCATGAAGGGAAGACCCAGAGCTAAGCAAATTGACACTGGACATAACCAGTTGGGCATTTTCTTATGAGCCAGGCAACCCTAGATACATCACCACTGTTAGATATGTTTAAAGCTTAATTTAGGAAGTTTTGCTCGAAGACATTTTGTGTGTTGCATTTCATTCCACATTCAACTTCAGGTCTCTCTATCCTGCCTCCCCAAGAAACAGTAAGTAAAACTCCACATCATTCTTTACATATTTTAGACTTAGTCTTCTTAGTGGTTCCCTCTTCTACATGTCATAAGAGAAACTGGTCTCCGGCAGGGCTCAGGTGAGAGCACAGCTGCCCCAAGGAGAACTAGTAATACTCTGTGAGATTTTGAAATCTATCTTCAGAACTTGTGAATCGCAGGTGCATTATTCAACTGTTCCTCTGACTAAATCATCATTCAGGAAAACCAACAGTGCAACAAACTGTGGTGGTCAAGTTAGTTAGACTTATCATACAAGGACATGGAGAATGGCCTGACTGGAGCCTTCATGGTTCTTGACATACAATTTAAAAGTCAGAGGTAAATGTTCAACTGCTTTTGATATCAAAATTGAGGAGATGTGCTATTCTAAATGGAATGTTTACAACGAGAAGCTGGGTATATACCACATTACATATTTTCAGTAGATTGAGAAAGTGTAAGAAACATCCCGGTGTTGCCATATGAATTCTTAAAGCAATGAGGTCTTTCCTCAATGGTGAAAGAGATATGAAAAGTATTTGATGTTTCAAGATAGTTGTCAGGCTTCCCAAGCTGGCCCTTGTCTTCAGAGAAGTATTCCTCTCTTATTGTATTCAGAAAAGACTAAAAGTGAGAACTTCAGGGCAGATTTGAGAAGATGGGAGCAAACCAAGAATGATTTACTCTTAATATTAGAAGTTTAGTAACTTAGAACCTAGTGGTGGGAATAGGGGATTCCAAGTACTAAGTCAGAGAGGTATCCTGAAGCCAGCTGGAGCCTATCAGAGACTATTTACCCAGAGGCTTATGACATTCTGGTTAAATTACTGAATCTGAATTCCTCACTCTGGAGGTGAAAGCCACTATCAATATGTTGTTATCATTTAACAAACTACATGCTTGTTAGAGCACAGATTTATTTTAATTATGACCGTTTTCTGTTTTATCGATGTCTATGCTTTTGATGTATTTTTTACCATTTTAGTAAAATTATTCTTTCCTTTCCTCAGTCTGTCTTGACATTATAAATTCATTAGATGTTTATAATCCTGGCTTGTTATCTGGCTTGATATGTTAATTGACTTCTTCATTCACCCAGTTTTCACCTCAGCGTTCATTCAGCATTTATGTTGTCAATTTGTGCATTTTTCATGTGTATTCCTTGATAAATGGGTTCTTTGTTTTCAAATGCCTTGCTCCATCATCTTTAAACTGGCTCTGTCACAGCAATTCTTCCCCCAAGCTGCTGAGCATTGTAAGAAATCAAGGAGTAATTCTAATTATTATTAAATGAAAGTTCTAGTTTCCACCTAGCATGCAGATTCCCCTTCGCTGCCCCTAGCATTTCTCATTCTACTACTTAATCAACTTTTGTAAACCTCTATTACTGCCCTTAAGTACTAGCTGTGACAGTTTCCTAGTGTTTTCCCTTGATTTTTATAACTTTGACAATTTTGAGGCATTTTTTTCTTATGATTCAACAGAGATTATGTTTTGTTTTGTTTTGTTTTTTTGGAGAAAGATAACAGAATTTGAAGTATTTATATTTGTATGACATCCACTTTTAGTGTACCAGATGGAATATAGCTAGATGTAAAGAAAAGGCTTATGGGTTTTGTGGACCCATTAGCAGCTGAGCACCAACTGAGGGTTAGAGCTGTCAAAGGTACTCAGAGAAACTGAGGCCTAGGACCACCTTGTGATAATCAAATTTACCACATGGTATCACCCTAAAGTCTAGAAACGATGATGTTAATTTTACTCTTCTCTCCTCTGTCTTGATATAGATATGATTTTAAGTATGGAAATTCTTATATTTGTTTTTGTAAGATATTTTTATATATAAACTATCTCTCAAAGTCAAATTCTAACATGTACCCAAACCTTAACTCAGTAATTTCACTTAATCAACTTGTAATTAAACTACAGTTATGTTCTTCTAACAACTTGTCCTCCTTGCCATTGCAACCAATCAATGACACTTTTATAATGCTATGAAGATGTGTCTTCTTCAAACATTATATTCTTCGTGCCATTTGCCAATTTAAGAAAATTCAAATTGTATGATATCTAATCATGATAGGGCAAACATTATGTTATGAACACAATTCTTTATCCTCCTCCATTTGGGGAAAGGCAGTCTTGAGGAAAATCTTTTAATTTTTTCCTAGAGCTGATCACTGCACTGGTGAAGATTAAAGAAGGAAAAAGGAAGCTAAAATACCTTACAAGAGATTACCCATTAATCATCCAGAGCCTTAAAATGCCATCATTCTATTCTCTCCTGACCTTCTGTCATTGACTCATCTTTTGCGTATGGAAAACCCACTTTCCAAAGAGCTTTGAACAGAGAATAGGAAGTTGAAGACCTGACTGTAGGTGAGTGCCATGAAGGGAAGACCCAGAGCTAAGCAAATTGACACTGGACATAACCAGTTGGGCATTTTCTTATGAGCCAGGCAACCCTAGATACATCACCACTGTTAGATATGTTTAAAGCTTAATTTAGGAAGTTTTGCTCGAAGACATTTTGTGTGTTGCATTTCATTCCACATTCAACTTCAGGTCTCTCTATCCTGCCTCCCCAAGAAACAGTAAGTAAAACTCCACATCATTCTTTACATATTTTAGACTTAGTCTTCTTAGTGGTTCCCTCTTCTACATGTCATAAGAGAAACTGGTCTCCGGCAGGGCTCAGGTGAGAGCACAGCTGCCCCAAGGAGAACTAGTAATACTCTGTGAGATTTTGAAATCTATCTTCAGAACTTGTGAATCGCAGGTGCATTATTCAACTGTTCCTCTGACTAAATCATCATTCAGGAAAACCAACAGTGCAACAAACTGTGGTGGTCAAGTTAGTTAGACTTATCATACAAGGACATGGAGAATGGCCTGACTGGAGCCTTCATGGTTCTTGACATACAATTTAAAAGTCAGAGGTAAATGTTCAACTGCTTTTGATATCAAAATTGAGGAGATGTGCTATTCTAAATGGAATGTTTACGACGAGAAGCTGGGTATATACCACATTACATATTTTCAGTAGATTGAGAAAGTGTAAGAAACATCCCGGTGTTGCCATATGAATTCTTAAAGCAATGAGGTCTTTCCTCAATGGTGGAAGAGATATGAAAAGTATTTGATGTTTCAAGATAGTTGTCAGGCTTCCCAAGCTGGCCCTTGTCTTCAGAGAAGTATTCCTCTCTTATTGTATTCAGAAAAGACTAAAAGTGAGAACTTCAGGGCAGATTTGAGAAGATGGGAGCAAACCAAGAATGATTTACTCTTAATATTAGAAGTTTAGTAACTTAGAACCTAGTGGTGGGAATAGGGGGATTCCAAGTACTAAGTCAGAGAGGCATCCTGAAGCCAGCTGGAGCCTATCAGAGACTATTTACCCAGAGGCTTATGACATTCTGGTTAAATTACTGAATCTAAATTCCTCACTCTGGAGGTGAAAGCCACTATCAATATGTTGTTATCATTTAACAAACTACATGCTTGTTAGAGCACAGATTTATTTTAATTATGACCGTTTTCTGTTTTATCGATGTCTATGCTTTTGATGTATTTTTTACCATTTTAGTAAAATTATTCTTTCCTTTCCTCAGTCTGTCTTGCCATTATAAATTCATTAGATGTTTATAATCCTGGCTTGTTATCTGGCTTGATATGTTAATTGACTTCTTCATTCACCCAGTTTTCACCTCAGCGTTCATTCAGCATTTATGTTGTCAATTTGTGCATTTTTCATGTGTATTCCTTGATAAATGGGTTCTTTGTTTTCAAATACCTTGCTCCATCATCTTTAAACTGGCTCTGTCACAGCAATTCTTCCCCCAAGCTGCTGAGCATTGTAAGAAATCAAGGAGTAATTCTAATTATTATTAAATGAAAGTTCTAGTTTCCACCTAGCATGCAGATTCCTCTTCGCTGCCCCTAGCATTTCTCATTCTACTACTTAATCAACTTTTGTAAACCTCTATTACTGCCCTTAAGTACTAGCTGTGACAGTTTCCTAGTGTTTTCCCTTGATTTTTATAACTTTGACAATTTTGAGGCATTTTTTTCTTATGATTCAACAGAGATTATGTTTTGTTTTGTTTTGTTTTTTTGGAGAAAGATAACAGAAGTAAAATGTATTCTCATCATATCATATTAAGGAGGGGTACTCATCTCTGTTGATTTGACCTTGATCACCTGACTTAGGTAGCGTTTGTCAAGTTTCTTCACTGTAAATTTACTAATTTTTCTCCCTGCCTATACTCTAATATAGGAAGTCACTATGCACAGCTCACACTTAAGGAGTAGCCAGTTAAGCTTCACCACTTTGAGGGCAGAGTGTCTGCATAAATTATTTGGAATTCTTCTGCATGAGAGAGTTTGCAATAACTTCTAATTGGTATTCCTACATCATCTTCATGCTCTCTGTTCTCCTTGCTTCCAAACTATAGACACAGAAGTCATTTTAAAGCGGACATCTGTCCTTTGTATAAAACCTTCCAACGACTGTCTATTGATAGACACATAAAATTCTAAGTCTTAAACTCAAGGTATAAAGCTCTGCATTTCCTACATACTCTTAACCAGCATCTCAAATTGGTTCACCTGAGAATCAACAAATTGCTTTGGAGCATGTGGATGCCTAGTTCCCACTCTAGAATTTTTCAATTTATTAGTGAAACATGTTTTTGAAATATTTTAGTACATATTACATCCTTATTATTATAAAATATGTATTCTCACACAATTATTTTTATAAAAGCTATCATTCCAATAATTATATTTACTTACATTATTTATAAATTTTCTGTTTTTTTTTTAATTATTTGGAGTCAGTGATTGTCTTTTGATATTTCAGAAGTACTTGGATACATGCTATAAGCATTTCAATTCTCTCTCATTTCTACATTTTTAGTAAAGTGTTTCCATGGTGCTGAAAAAAATGTAATTACTTTATAATCAAGAAATGTATTTTAATGCTGTTACAGACCTCTAGAGCAATAAAAACTTCTAATCTGAAATATTCCCTAGATAGATTATTATGAAGTGTCATCTGCATATGTTATTAATTTCCTCTTCATAATCTCTGACCTCATTTATCTATACTAAATTATATTTTTCATTTATTTGATTAATTATGGTAGAATATTCACAAAAGTTTATCGAAACATAAAATATAGATAACTTACAATGTACTTATATATGAAGAAATGATGAGTTTAGAGGGCAATTACTTAATATTAGAAAAAACCTATTTAACTATATTACCATTAGATTTTGAGAATAATTTATTTCTAAATTAATATTTTAAAATTAAAACCTGAAAAATGGGAAGTGTTTACAGATTAATGTTGCATCACCAAAAAGCCCCTGTTTATATCATAAGACAGGGCACTATCTTCTTGAGCCAAATATAACTATTTCAAATTCAAGTTATATTAGGAATTATTTTAGATATGATTTGATCATTTCATATTTTTTATCCTTTTGGAAATAACATCATTGGTATTTCTGGTTATTTAAATAATAAATGTTTAGTGTCAAAATAAGAAAATTGAAAAGAATAAGAAAAATAATTTCTCTTTAAAGCCGTATCACATTATATCTATCATCTATCTATCCACATCATATCTATCATCTGTCTGTCTATCTGTCTGTCTATCTATCTATCATCTATGGCAAAAAAATAAAGAAAGTTTCAAACATGAGAAAGAAGCATATAAGAGATCCCAAAGTGGAGGGAATAGTCACGGCAAATCAGACCTAAGTAGCAGCCTGTTGGTTATCCACAGAAACATTAATTGGAAGGCTGTGTAGCAGCCTGTCCCAGCACATAAATGCTCAGACAGCTAGAAGTCTGAGGAGATTAGGTGAAACCAGCCATTTGGTTTAACGAAAGGCCAAGGCTCCCAGGGCAAATGGGCCAAACAAATCTGGGAAGGCAGGTAAACTGAATCCAGCACATGATCAACTTTAACATTAAAGAAAATGATCTCATAATGAAAGTCTGCAATGTAAGAATAGATATTTGGTATCTAAACAGAGATTGACAATATAAAATATATGATAAATTTTCTAATTTATGGTGTTAAAAAAGAAAGCAAAACTCTAGAAGTACAAAGTAGTTTCATATGTATAAAGCAAATATTGACATACTATGAAGTAAGTTTACAAATCTATCATCATATGTCGATATTTTGGCAGACTTCTATCAATAAGATAGAACAAGTAGACAAACATTTCAGGAAAGATATGCAGGATTTGAACAAGACAAAATTACTTACTTGATCTGCTGAACATATATCTCCTTAGAAAACAGACATCACATCAGAAATCCCTCACCTTCCTTCTACCATATAGTCACGTGTCTACCTGCATTGGCAGTCAAACTCTGTATTTCTTCTTTGATATCAGATGTCTCTCCTTTGTATCTAAAATCAATTCTTCGACTGTACCCTATACCGTATCCTTTTCCCATCTTTTTCTCAATAATGTCAGAGAACTCTTTAAAAAGACAATACAGTCTTTCTTTTTTTCTTTTCTTTTTTTTTTTAGAGAGAATAAAAAAAGTAAATAGATAGTGTGTATTCATATATTAATTTTTTATATACACTGCTCATATTGCTTTTAGAACTTCTTTTCTGAAACTACTAATTCTGGAACTAAATTTCCCACCCCGAATACTGAATATACATGATTGATTAAACTTCTCTGAAATTTCTTTCTAGACTATTGCACACTAGCAAAAAGTTATCAAAGAAAATACCTCATATGCTCTCAAAAAGAGCTATAGAAAAATAACCAGATATAGACAAGTTAGTTTTAACTCGCTCACTTTTAATTTGAATACAATTGTATTTAGAAAATGTAAATAAATATCCTATATCTTTTCTCCCCTTCAGATGACTATTCTACTTTCTCTTTAGATAGAAAATTTTCTATTGTAACTATTCAAATCAAGTAATAGACAAATCAGAAGTCATGTATATTTGGCTTAAAACTATATGTAAATTAATTAATCCAACTTTATTAAATACTTACTATGTGTCAGGCCTTGTGATAAGTACTGGGAATACAAATTTATATGAGAGGCAATATGGATCAGCTACATATTAAATTGGGAGATTTGATTCATAGTGTTTAAAGGACACAAATGTTTACTCTCTCATATACATGAAGTTCAGAGGAAGGCAGTGCAATGCCGATACTGAAGCTATACAAAATCATGGTGTTCCCTGTTTCCTTCTGTTTCACTCCCCTGCCTCTTGTGCTTTTCCTTCTCAGGATTACCTCATGTACCAAGAAGCCAGTTAGAGCTTCAGCTATTTTAACCTTCGTCCAAGGAGCAGGAAGGCAGAAGGAAAAAGAAAATTAAAGTACCCTGTCCTTTTTCATGCTTTTCCAGAAGTTCTGCCCCATACTTTTCAGAACTTAGTCACATGACATAGTAGATTCAAAAAGGTCTGTACTCTGTAGGCTTCTGGTAGGACTCATTATCTCAATGAAAAAAATCAGAATTCTATTAATGACTAGGAAAAAAAAAATGTGCGTTTGGGTAAGCAATCATCTGTCTTTGTCTCACAGTTTCTCCTTGCCTTCAAGGGATATAAGAGCTACCAAAGGAGATTGATAGACATGATAAAACAACAAAAGAATGTGAGCATTGGAAACTTAGGAGTTATGATAAAGGTCTTTTCTGTGGTAGTGTGGGTTTTAAAGTGTGTAGAGATCAAGTCCGCTTTGGAAGGTCATGAACAGAATAATTTGCATGTATGTGTTTATCAATGGTATTGGAGTAAAAGTTTTGCCAATATGTTGCAAAAATTGTCCAAAAGGGATGGAGAAATTGACAACACATATTTTGGCTTCAAGTATTTTACTTGCACTTTCTTATTTAATCTTCATATAACCTGTGAAGTAATCATTATTATTTCTATTTCCCTGATAGAGATATGGCTTTTTGAATGATAACAACAAATTTGAGTAGTATTGAAATCTAGGTCCTTCTCCTACATTCTATTTTTTTTTTCAATATACCATAAGCTATCAAAAGCATTCTAAACCAAGATGTAAAATTAGAAAACATCTTTCTCAGTCTTTTATTGAAGTGTACAATTAAAATTTATTTTTAAGGGATCCTTCAAACTGTATATTCTTCATCTAATATTTCAAGAGCTTGGATTTCAAATGTTAGTCTGCATAAAAGCCCTCATTCCCTAAGCCCTTTCTGATTCTCCATATTTTTCTGGCTTTGCAGCATTTTTTAACAATTTTGTCATGTTTTTCTAGCTTTTAAGAGTCCCACCTCCCTAAGGTAGAAGCCAGGAAAAACACTTTCTACTTTACTTTGTGATACAGCACAGGACTGGGATTCAGGATTCCAACAATTGCATTTGTCCAGGTGAAGCTTTATTTGGCAGCAATCTACTTGGGTAGTAAGGACACCCTGTGTAGGGTTTGTTGAATTGATACTGGATTTCCAGGAGTAGCAGTGGTTATAGTCATGACTTCTGGTCCTAGAACTGATGTCAGTGTGATTATTAATGCTAGCCAAATGGCAAAAGCTTTGTATTTTCACACCTCAGTAAAAATACACAAAACTGGTTAACTTGAATAAGCAAAAAAATATGGTAAAGATACAGAAACAGCATGATACAATGGAAAATCTCCTTGAGAAAGATCAAGAGACTTTCTGGATTCTGGTTCTCAGACCAACACACTTACTGACCTTAATGTCTCACATAATCTCTTTGTCTTTCATTTTCTTGAACCAACACCAAGGAGCATTGAATAGATAACCCACAAAGATTTCATACTGAATTATTGATTAAAATGTTTGGGAGCAAATATATGTATATTTGCTTGTGTTTGTGTGTATAAAGATACACACATAGATAGATAGATGATAGATGATAGATAGATAGATAGATAGATAGATAGATAGATAGATAGATAGATAGATAGAGTAAGTAAATAGATAAATAGGATAGATTAGATCAGGAATCAGAAAGACCTTAATAAATCATTTATTAGTATTTGACATTAGCAAACATTTCAATCAACTCAATCTGGCCTTTACAAATAAGATCGTGTGAGACATATATAATAATAGAGTTAAAATAAATAAAAATAATTAGAAATTAAATAAATATCAGTGTCCTTTTAATTTCACAATTTCATAATCACCTAAATTATACTCGGCCACATACTATGTTTAATCACTTTAATACTGGATATTTAGTACTAAATGAAAATACAAAAAGAATGTATGACAATAATAGAACCTCAGAAATCTTGAAATGCAAATTATTAAAAAGCACCTTAAATATATTAAAAATATTGATATAACAAAAGCTTTAACCAGAGATACATTATAGTAGATGATTTGCAAATTTGTCTTGTCTGTTTTATGTTCAGTGTTACTGAGTGCTTTTGTCTTCTACCAGATAACTGTTTATATTATGCCACTTTGGAAGTGATTGTTTTTTGTTTTTTGTTTTTTTTTTTTTTTTCATTGACTTGCATGATGAGATGGCTAACCACAAGAAAACATTGAAAGGTCAAAGCCAGTAAAGTATGTTTTTTTTTCCAAGCAGGAATAAAAACGACTTTACCTTAGTGCAATGTTTCACTTTCATGCCTTTTATATTGACTCGGTCAGGAAATACATCTCATTCACCTTGATCATTATAGCACATGCCATCAGTATAGACATAGTAGAGTGTTCAAAAATAAATCAGCTAGACACCAATGAACATCAAGCAGTAATACTCTGAGTTCCCTACAGTCTGTAACACATATATTTATGTCAACTTTCAGGAAAATATATAGACGATGTTTGATATTTGAGAAAAGAACATCATAAGTATGGTTATTATATAAGAATTTCAGCAGACATTGAATTTAAAGCAAATCATTTACCCATTTAATAATTATAAATTTTATATACTCTCTTTTCTTTGAGTACACAGTTCTAATCTTTCCTCTTTATTTATAAATGTTCTTACCTACTTTTAATGTTTTGCAGAATATAATTCTGAGCATTATTGCCAAAAGGTCTTCATATGAATTAGCTTGAGTCCTTATACTTTTATAACTAGTTATTCTTAACTCTTGAGAATTTCTTATTGTTTTAAAAATATTCCATATTATTGTTCATTTGTTGTTAATTTTTTTTTTCCAAACTATCTTTCTTATGAATCACCACATTTTCTTCAAGCTCAAATGTTTAAAAATTAAGAATTGGTTATTTAGAAATCAGGTGTTACTTGTTAAAACCATCTCCCCCCGCACCTCCAGATACCTATTTTTCCTTGAGATTACTTGCCTCTTGTAATTGGTAATATGAATTTCTACATCAAAAATTTCTGTAATAATCATGGATTCCTTGTTTTTCACATGTTTTCAAACTACAGATGAAACCATTATTTAACAACAAAAAAAATTATTTGTCCATTACAACCTCATAGAATGAATTAGATAAAAATGCAAACATCATTAAAGACTGTAGATTCTTATACAAATTAAATTATTCTTGTCTTTATGGCTCTTTTAGCTCATGATATTCAGGGGCATACAATTCTACATAAAATTTTCATAACATTCTGAATGGAACACATATATGTTTTCTGTCTTTTCAGATATGTTAAAAAGCAGGGAGGGAGAAAGGTGGTCTCCTTTTCCATCTTGAAAAATGTGTCTTGAAGAATCTAACTAACAGATATGGTAAAAGTATTTAAATCCCATTTATTTCCTCATTTTTTCCAAAGACATTTATCTTTCAATTGGAAAAAGAAAAAAATGATTATAATGACTAAAACTTAACAAATAAGAAAAGATAAAATTTTATCTGGCCCTTGGAGACTATACATAGATTTATGTCTTCAAATAATTACTACTGAGAATACTGAGAGAATTTATATTTTTAGAATAATATCCCAATTCTCCATTCACAAAGATGTTCAAGATAAACAGGGATGTTGGAGAAATGAATCTTTATCGGATAAAATGTGTCACTAAATGCTAAATGAAGGTATAGATCAAACCAGAAAAGAAAACTATAATACCTTGAGACCATGTGCATCATATCTGAAATTTTGCAGTTGAGCTAAACCTTTAAATCATAATTAAATTACTGCTATAAGATACCAAAGCTGGGTATGATATAAATTATCAGAAAGTATAAAATATTGTGGGATAAGATACCAGTACTAACACTTGCTGAATGTTAGTCCGAAGTACTGATGCTAAGCATTTAATATATACATTAACTCCCAAGTGACAAATTTAAATAGTCGAGTAAAAACTTCCAAATCCATTGTGCAATTTATTTAAAGGTATACTTTAAATCATCAGGGAAGATAATAATTGAAATGATATTTAAAAATTTTTGTAGAATATATAGCAAGTAAAGAAATATTATAAAGTCTAAACTTCAAAACAATGCCCCTTTCTCGATGCTTCAAATATTCAGTGATTTTAATGTAAGTTCTCCTGATGCCTCTCATTGTGCAGTCTCGTTCATCTCTCCTGTGCTAGGAATCACATGCCTGTAAGTCGGCCGCTCTTTCTGATGTGACCAGTGCTCTAGGACAAGAGCATTAAATTTATCTGTATTATAGCTACTAACTCTATTCCTACCAGCTTACTACTTACTAACAGCCAAGTGGTACTAACTAGCTGTGCTTCTTTGATGTATAACTTACTCTCCTGTGTTCAGTTTCCTATCTGTAAAATTACAGGGTTAGGTTGGCTGGCTTTTAAGTATAGTATATTTACCCTCTGAAATTATTTGATTCTCCGCCAGTGAAGTCCAAACAGAACCTACTTTCTCAGGGAATTCCGATGACAGATGGCCTCTACCTTTTATCTACTCTGCAATACCAGAGAGGCTTATACTAGTCGCTCTTCATCCTGTTATGTTAGGAATCATAGCTTTTCATAGGTACTTACCAGAAGCCTTTAGTCAGGGATTCTTCTGTTTTGCTTTCCAAGAATTCAAGAAATCTGAAATCCACAGACAAAAATGGCCCCTTTCAACTCAGTTTTGCTTTTTAGCCTTTGCCGGAGCCAAATAAGTAAAAGTCAAAGGTAAGCTCAGAAGTCTGGGTCCTGCCCTGGTTTGATGGCAGTTTTGCCTTATCAGAAAGCACCCAGAATGAGTTTCCTGCATGATCGCTTTGCGTTTTCAATTCCCCACCTGCTTCTTAGGACATGTGTAAAATATATATCGCTTCTGCTATCTTCAGTTCTAGCATTTTCCCATTTCCCATTTTTTAGCTCATAGAATTTTAAAGTAGCCAATCCTTTTCCTTAATGAATATTTTAAAATAATTTGAATATTCAAAATATAGCAAAATAGTTGAAAGAAAAGTTTTTTACATAAAAACAAGAACATGTTTTACAGACTTCACACTTGTTCCTTTTTTTACTTGCTTTAGTCTAAAATGACTTTTGGGTATAGACATAAACCTAGCTACCAGCTGTCTGAAATTTTTTTTGCTAAATTGTCTAAATTGAACTGTTGTTTGATGTCATGATAATATTTAGTGCCCTGCAGTATTAATTTCCTAAATATTTTCAGAAGAGATTAGAAATTAGTGTAACATGTAAAAAGTCCCTATCAATCTAAGTCCAATTGGGAAACATAAATTGCACAGTAATTTCAACAAAGAAAGTTTAACATAAAAAATATTAAACCATGCTAAGTATGCAGAAAAGGTTAACGGGCCTGAGACTATTATCCTTAAAAGGCCTGCTTGAAGGTTTGGTCTTTCACTAGAACCTGGGAACTAGGATTTCAGAAGAGTTTTCACCATTCCCTGATAAGAACGGCTCGCTGTGCCTAAACTGTTAGGAAATCAGTATGTTTTATGTTGAATACCTGCTTTCTTTCTGGGAATCTGAAAGTGTGGCATGAACCAGGCAGATGGTGCCTATGTAACCAAACTCTAATAAAAACTCTGGCCACTGAGTTTTTAATGAGCTCCATGGTAGACAATACTTGACATGTGTCGTCACTATTTCATGTTGAAGGAATTAAAGGAGTCCGTGTGACTCAAATTTATGAAGACTCTTGTAATATCCTGCCTGGTTCCATGCACCTTTTCCCTTTGCTAATTTTTCTGTGTATCCTTTTCCTGTAATAAATCATGAGTACAACCGTATGTTGATTCCTGTAAATTCTTCTAGTGAATCACGAAAACTGGGAATGGTTTTAGGGACCCCTGACATACTAGGATATTATAAAAAATATAAAGAAAACTGAAGTATACCCTAGGACAAACAGTACCTCCGAAAGAAAAATTTGGAAAAGAGGTGCTGTCCTAAAGGCTGGGATTCTGGCCTCATTGAAAAAGATATAGTTGCAGTCCAACTGATGGCAGAGAAATTTGCTGGATGTCATGGCTAGATCTGGTCCATAGTCACTGGGCAAATAAGAAACAACATTCCAGAGTTCAGACAAGTCCAGGTTGGTGAGCAGACACATAGCAAGTTCTGTGGGAGACTTAGAGCTCATAGTCTGCAATGGGTAAACCCAGGAAAACAACCCTCTGAGGTTCAGTCGAGCTGAGGCTGGGATGTGAAAATGCAGTTGGCGTGTAGGCGATGTAGGCATGAGTCCTAGATTATGCAGTGCCTGAATCAGAAGGGCCATGGCTGCAAGAATACTCCCATCCCTCCACCACAGGTATGACTGAAGTTCTCTACAACAGGAGCAGAAAAGCAACAGTAGCACTTTGGAACCAGGACGATAACCTCCATTTCTTCCTTCAATGCCCCTCTAGCGCCCTCTACTGACAAAGTTTAATATATCCACTGTAAAGAAGACATGCTGAAAGAGCCCAGTCATTATTTCAAATCAAAAACGAAATGTGAATTTGCATCTGAGAAGCAATAAATTAATAACTGGCTGACACATACAGTGAAAGCATCTAAGGGAAGACTAAATAAACATTTCTTTTGAGCATTCTAAATTTGATGTAAATCAAACCAAACCACATATTATTTCTATTCCTTGCAAATAAATAAAAAAATAAAACATATTTATAGTTTCTTTTTGGTCCAGGTTTAATACTCTTCTTGAGTCCTCATTATTTTCCCAGACATAGTACGCTTTTGACTTGTTCATGTATTTTTTAAATGGTAAATAGAACTGCAGGATAATAAACATACAAGTAGTTTAAATTCTAAATATGTTTGGAAGTTACTAATCTCTCCTCATTTCACCACCTATAATAAATTAGTACTCAGTTAATGTACAATAACACAACTAATTTGGGGTAAAAACAAAAAAGTGCTACTTAAGTTTCAATCTGTATTCTGCTTGTTTACTATTCACATTTTACTCAATTGGAGCAATACAATTAAATTTCAAGTTATTTCTCCATTCAGTTCATCAGGCTAAAATTAATATTTAAATGAGAAAAAGTGTTAATAATTTTCTCTTTTTATCATGAAAATGTTCCTGGTCTTATTAAATTGGTGATCATATTTCGTAACAGAACTTATATTTCCAACTTAAATTCCTTTATAGTACAACCTAATGTCCCATGGAATGATGTTATACCTGTATTTGTGTCAAATCTAATTATGAAGGCTTGATTTGTGTAATGTGCAAAAAATTATTTCCACTTTCTCTACCATGCAAACAGATCAATTTTCTCATTAGCCTTTTCCATCAGTTCTAATTGCTTTAAGCTTATGCTTTTCATATTATTTTGTTTCCTAGCCAAATTTGGTCCTTACATCATGTATGGATAGATTGACTACATTTCAAGAGATTTATTAATGTTGACAGATTACCTATATAAATCAGTGATAGTTCAATATTTTTTATTATTTCCTTTATTATTAATTACTGATATTGTCCTATCATCTTTCTACAGTTTCTAATAGATTGCTTTCTGCCTTTTGCTTTGTCAGAATTTAGAAAAGAACAAATAAGGAGATGAACCACAAAGAAAGTGACAATAAAAGATGAAGAGGAAGTGGGAGGTATAACTCATATTAAGAGCAAAGCTTTGGATAAAAGACTCTAAGGAGAATTCTTCAGGCTCAATGCTCTGACAAAAGGAGTTATGTGGTGGTGCATAATTTTCCCACAGATCTTTTGTTCTTTGATGTGTTTGATGAACAAATAAAAAATGTGAGTTGAGAGTCTGCAGAATGGAGATTGTGTGTTTACAAAGGGGGCTGTAAAATGAATATGCTGATGTATGTGAAATCAAACATACTGTAGATAATGGACACTATTAGGAAGATATGCTCAGAAAAGGGTTTTCAGAATCCCACATGCTTCTGTGAATGCCACGTTTGTTTATTGTCTGGGTGTAGCAATCATTCACCAAGTGCTTATTCTAAGCATTTTCTAATAAAATGCTCTCTAATAGGAAGATTGATTCTGTTTCATCAGTAGAAAAATTGAAATAGTATTTACATGATGAAAACCAAGTGTACAAAACCTGAAGCTATAAAACTCCTAGAAGAAAACATAGGCAGTAAACTCTCTGTCATTGCTCTTAGAAATACTTTTTCTGATCTTCTCAAGCAAGGGAAACAAAAGAAAAAATAAACAAATGGGACTGCATCAAACTAAAACGTTTTTGCACAGCAAAGGAAACTATCAGCAAAACAAAAGACAACCTACTGAATAAGAGAAGATATTTGCCTATGATGTGGCTGAGAAGAGGCATATATTTAAAATTTATAAAGAACTCATACAACTCAACACCAAAAAAAGAAAAAACAAACCAGTTAAAAAATGGGAAAAGGGCCTGGATAGGCATTTCTCCAAAATGAACATAGAACATACAGATGGCCAATAGACATATAAAAAGATGCTCAACATGACTAATTATCAGAGAAATGCAAATTAAAACCAAAATGTGATATCACCTCACCCCTGTCAGAATGGTTATCATGAACAAATCAACAAACAACAAGATTGACGAGGATATCGAGAAAATAGAACACTTGTACACTGTCGGTGGGATTGCAAATTGGTGCAGCCACTATGAAAAACAGTTTGAAGGTTCCTCAAAAAATTAAAAACACAACTACCTTTTGATCCAGCAATGGCACTTCTGGGTATTTATTCAAAGAAAACCAAAACACTATTTTTAAAAAATCTATGCATCCTTATGTTCACTGCAGTGCTATTTATAATAGCCAAGATATAGAAGTCACCTAAGTACCTATCAGTAGACAACTGGATAAAGAAGATGTGATACATATATAAAATGGAATATTACTCAGCCATAAAAAGTGAAATACTACCATTTGAAATGACTTGGATGGACCTAGAGAATATTATGCTAAGTAAAATAAGTCAAACAAATACCATATAATTTCTGACAAATACCATATGATTTCATTTATATGTGGAATCTAAAGAACAAAATGAACACACAAAATGGAAACAGACTCATAGATACAAAGAATAAACAGTGATTGCCAGATGGGAGAGGTTAGGGGGCTGTGTGAAAAACGTGACGGGATTAAGGAGTACAAATTGGCAGTTACAAAAAAGTCACGATGATGTAAAGTACAGCATAGAGAATATAGTCAATAGTATTCTAATAACTATGTGTAGCGCCAGGCGAGTACTAGACTAATTGGTGGGATCGCTTTGTAAATTATATAAATGTCTAACCACTATGCTTTGCACCCAAAACTAATATAAAATAATATTGAATGTCAACTCTAATTGAAAAATTAAAATTAAAAAAAAAAAAACAAGAGTACAAGTTTGGTGAACTTATTCTTTATAATTTTGAATTTAAAGACCCTGATACCCACAAGATGATAATAAAACATCTCTTACCTTCTTTGTAGTTTCACTAGAAATATTCATGTAATTTCTATGAAACTTCTTTTTTTAAGTCTGTCTCTATGTATATGTAGAATGTGTAAAACCTACACCTCAAAACATGAGTATAAAACAAAGTATTTCCTGTTTAAAGTCCCAAACTACCTAACTCCTAGAACTTTACTTCTCTACTCTTTAATCCAACAAATCTTTTAGTTTTCCAATGAAAAATCATGAGCATGTAATCTTACATACATACACATGCACACACACACACACAAGTTTCTTCAGGATTACTATTGAGGTATATAATTATTAGAACTCCAGATATACAGCTATACTAATATGTAATCCTTATTAGACATGGGCACATATTAAACATATACCACTTGAGCTAATTTTATTTTTTTCAAACAAGAAGTGGTTACTCTGAGACTAGAAGACACATATATTAAAAACTATAAAGCTTCAAGTGACTACAATGTGAATGTTCTAAAAGTGAAAAATATAATTACTGATTCCTTTATTTGAGTTTGAATATTTTTGTTATGGTGATCACTCTGGGCAGAATGTATTCGGGAGCTGATCCATGTAGCCATCATTCTTCTAGCCAATAGTTTTCTGAAATTTGTGTAACACATGTCTTATGATCTCAATTTTACTAGTAGCAGTATACCTGGCTCTTGCTTCATAGATATTAGAAAAGCAAACACTTGTCTCCAAAGAATGTGGAGTCACTACTTGGCAGCAAATGTGGATGACATCTTTTGTTTCATGAAAAGATTTCCCAGGGTCTGGATGGAGACAGCTGGAGGCAACTATGGAAATCTAACCATCAGTAATAGCAGGATGGACACCTGTTGATGACCAAGAAATGGAATCTTGAGCAATATAGAACTAGTAAGTCTTATCAGAGTGTGAAATTTAACACTTCAGGGCTTCCTACCAGTTCACTCATTTTTTTTCAGTAGGGCTCTAACTTCAATAAGGTCTCTATTCAGAATGTTCCTTATTTTAACAGAAGACAAATGCCAATTTACTAAGAGACATAAATTGTCACAATCTGCCCTGTAAATCCTTACCTGAATTTCTTGTGAAGGAGCACATTTATTTGCTTTTTCTCATGTTTTCAGGTGGAGACACCAGCACCCGAGTAATTGGGTTGGCCCCACTTTGCTTCTTCTTTCCTGTCCCTTCAGAGAATGGTCACTTTGGAAGAAGGGGTTAAGCCTACTTAGTGTAGACTCTTCTCTCTTGTTTTTGTCTTTGGAATATGCCCAAATGGTGAAAACACAGTTTTCCTCCTGCTTAGTGTAGTAAGTTTTAAGAAGCAGAGTTCTAAGTGAAGGCCAATGATTTTCCAGTTGTGCCCAAAGATAATCGGAAATATTCTTTCAGGGTTACATTTTGGGCAAGTCCATTTGTTTCACAGACCAAATCATGCAATAATATCTAGCCTTTATCACTATAAAGGTACAGGCCAATTTCCTTGACTGACTATTCTGTCTTTCAAAGATTTCATGCCATGGCAATGACAACGATATATATTTGATCCCATAAAATATTAACACTTCTCCTCAGTTTGTCCCTCTTCCATATCCTTAAAACTCTTTAAAAACTTGTAATAGAGTAATCGGGGGGGGAGGGATCATTTCATAAATTATATAAATATCTAGCCATTGTTATGTATATCTGAAACTATCATAATAAAAACAAACAAACAAATAAATAAATAATTGTAATATAATTTCTAT